>NW_027045446.1:9337456-9914317 GCF_025399875.1 Dalotia coriaria
TCGCATTACTTCCTATACCTATAGTAAAACTTAGTTACATGTAAATATCTGCATGAAGGCTTCACCAAAAGTGAAAATTACGTAAAAGTAATATTAAAATCAATTAGCAAATGCTAACACCATAACACAACAGATTCTTGTTGAATATTAAACATTACTTATAATGAATATTTCAAATATTATCTTCTTATCTCTGATAAGTATAATATGATGCAAGAATCACTTCTCAAAATATTACCCAAAATGTGATTTCCAATTTGGCCGCGAAATTGATAAGCACTACTATAAAAACATAAACGCTTGTCACAAAATAACATCATACTTGTACTAACTTCCATGATGAAGACCACCATCTTAATTCTCTGCGCAGCTTCCGTTGCTTTAGGTAAGTCGCATTATTGAAAGTTAATTTTCATTTAAATTGATAATTTTAACATTTTATTTATTAAACATTATTTATTTATAGCCTCTCCACCCAGTTCCCGCGTCGTTGGAGGTGCAAACGCTGACAATGGTCAATTCCCCTACATGGTTTCACTCCGTGAAAATGGCGAACATGTCTGCGGAGGCGCCATTCTCGATGAAATCAACATCTTAACCACTGCACGTTGCATCCGTGATTTAGACATCTCCACTCTTACTATCAAAGTCGGTAACAACTCACTCAACGCCCAAACTGAAGAATACCCCGTCTCAAAACTCATCCCACATGAAGATTATGACCACACAAAAGCTTCAAATGACATTGCTATTATCAAAGTAGCTAATCCAATCGAATTCCGTGAAGGGGCTGTCCAACCCGTTACTTTAAGACAGACAAACATTGACGATCTTGTCTGGGTTATTCTTTCCGGTTGGGGTCATACTTCTTCTAATGGTAACAAGCCTAACAAACTGCAGGCTATTTACTTGAAGACACTCAATTATGAAACGTGTGCTGAATCTCACAGTTCAAGCTGGCCAGTGACGGAAAGCAACGTTTGTACTTTCACTACTTATGGGGAAGGTCTTTGTGAGGGTGACACCGGAAGTCCATTGGTTGACATGTTGTACAGGCTTGTGGGGCTGTCATCTTTTGGGAAAGGATGCGGGATTGGTTATCCTGATGTTTATACAAGGGTTTATTCTTATTTGGACTGGATTGAAGTTAATCGCTCTTAAATCAACTAAAAGTTATTATTGATATTGATAATAAATAAATTTTACTTTGAGAAACATAGTATTTGATTCAAAATGGCGATTTTCATCATAACCTAAAAATATTGAGTAAAACCTTCAATTTATTGTTTTTAGTTGTGTTTGTTTCATATTTAGACTGAGAACTACTGAAATTATCTAAATTTGTGAAATTTTACCTTCTATTTTAAGTGGTCCACTTGAAACAGACTGCAAATGCCCTCTATCAGTGCTATTATTTAACTTGGATAACATTTAATCAAAATAACGCCATTTTGAAGTTAAAAAGCATCAAATTCTACTCAATATTACAATATTTTTAATTCAAGTAAACTTCTCAATAGATTGTTCAACAAAACTTGATAAAACCGGAGCAAATCAATGCTAATATTTGGTAAACTTGAGATAGACGGCCATTTTGACTATTAGAAGTTTTGACAGCACATTTACTGCTTTGACAACCACCTGCATCAACTTCTGAGTCATTTTCAATACAGATTTACCTAAATCTTGCCATTTTCACATATCAATACATACTTTTCATACAATTTTAATAGAATTTGAGGTTTTTCTTAATTCAAACTGATCTAATCATCATTCAATCAATTTTTTCCACTTTTGCAACCAATCTACACCATTCTTATCAGCTATTATACAGATATCACAATAAAGTATTGAATGACAAGCATAAACTTATTTCAAGAGCATAGACATTGATAAGAAAACAAACAACAAGAAAATAACGATATTTTATCACAATTTTAATTAACACACTTACTAATAATAAAACTCATTACAAACAACAAAACTGGTTCATTCAATTGCAATTATTTATTACAATAAACAATTGTAACATAAACTTAATAAATAACAAAATAATAATAGTATATATTTACTTAGAAATACTTAAATAAACAAAATTATATATTAAATAAGCATAAAAACGCAAATTGATTAGGTTTACACATTGAAAACAATTAGAAATTGACCTGATGATTACCACGACAGTAATTTACAATAATTACAAGTAATATTGCCTAATAATAATATAACTATCATAAAAATAGATTTATTTAGTTCATTTTGTCATCCAAATGTAATATGCACCATTTTGTATTAATTTCCTCTTTGATCGTTGATTGTAGAAGGAAGCTGCACTTCTAACCCATCCAGTTTCTCAGTGAGGATAATTTGACAGCCTAATCTGGATGTATCAGTGAGTTCATAAGCCAAATCCAACATATCCAGCTCTTCCTCAGTGGCTTTGTCAGGCAGCGAATCAAAGTCAGGTTTCTTAAAAATTAGATGGCAGGTTGAACAGGTGAGTGTGCCTTCACACGCACCAAATCCATCAAGGTCCACATTGTTGTTCACAACAACATCCAGCAGCGATTCACCAATTTTTCCTTTTGCTTGTATCCTGTCACCGTTTGCCTTCACAAATGTGACTTTTACTCTATGAATAATTAAGATTTATTTAGAAAGTTTTGTGTGTATTTAAATTTCATTAGTTAACTTACTCTTTTTTGTCTAATTTGGGAGCAGTAGTGTATAATAATTGTGTTGGTAGATTTAGGCGTGTGTTGAGTAGCGGTCGCAGTTTGCTAGCACCTCGTAGTACGTTCGTCAGCACCATTTTGAAATAATGTGTTTATTAATCGAAATTTTTATTGTAATAGATATTATGTAAGTTGTGAGCAGAAGCTCCAGGCGAGCGAGCGACTAAAAGTGAAATCTACGTCGCGCAGCGCTAGCTAATATCCACATGAATCACATGTAGTAGAGTAGGAGGGTGCTGAAGGTTCATAATAATTATCTATTTGAGCTGGAGTGGCCCGCGACTATTCCAAACATTGATAATTATTTATTTAACCAGGCGAGACAAGAATTGCACGATTTCAAGGATTTCAAGGTGAAATGTCAACGTTGAAGGAATTTCGGCTATGTTCGGCATTTCTGTCAAAAGTTTTTACCTGATATTTTCTTTAATATCTATTAAATTATTTTAAGTATCACAAAACTTAAAACAAACATTAATTACTAAAATTACTTTATTATACATATTTTGCAAAATAAGTTTTATGGCGATTTAAATTTTTGTTGTAAATTTTATTATTTTGACAGATGTTTTGTGCGCAAGCGCCATCACGCACACGCGGCACAAATTGTAACCATTCGCATTCGCATGCTCGAAGATCTTTTCCAGTTCCACCACTTTCAACAAACGAAGCATCGCGGCGAGTGCAGCGCGTTCTCGATAGTGAGAGTCGGGTTTGGGTGTAACCAGTAGTGGCGTGTCATGTAGTCATGGATATCGTAAACTTACAATTTTTGTTGTTTTTTACACTGGTTTATTCATCAGCGAACGCAGGTAAATACCATCTTCGCTTACAATTCATCCCTCGTGTCGGGGTGTCGTTCATTTAGGCTAGGGATGCGCGTGCCGTCATTTTACAAGTAAAAACGCAACTCACGAACGCGAATGTATCGCTTGCATACGTAATAACGGTCACATACCAAGCGTAAACAAACAAAAGACAATCGCGAAGAGGGTAAACAAAACACGATCGGATTATGTTATTTTTGTTTTTGCAAGTCAGTCTGAAATTCTAGTAGGATTTAATGTTTTAATTCTTATTATTGTTAATAATTAACACAACTAGCTAGTAAATATCAAGTGAGTCATTCAATTGAAGAGTGTTTATTTTATCTTAGGAGGTGGAAAATGTGATTCATTATTGTATGACATTCTTGGTATGGAATGCGGTGTTATAACCTGCAAAGGGATTTTTCACGAAGATGAAAATTCCAACGTGGCGGCATAAAACATGACATTTAATTTTTGTCGAATTTTCAGGTATATACTATGAGTATGAATGCAACTACCCACTACTAGAGAAGGCAGCAATCAAAGCAACTTCATCATTGAGTGAAAGAGGTCCTGAAAACGCCATTCTCTATGGTAAGTCAAAAATTAAATTATTTTATAAACGCGTATATTAATAGAATGAGAATGATTCTTCAAATTCAAACTTTAAATTTGATTTTCTCTCAATTAATTCCTGTGAAACTTGATCTCAATTAGGTTAGCCGATCAAGTTTCCGCAAATTAACTTCTCCACAATCCGCCGCCCTCATAAAAATGTCATCGGCACGCTGGGCCTTCGACTTTTCGCGTTGGCATCCGACCGAATCCGACCTGCTGCTGGCCACGTCCTGCGTGCAAAGCGAGGAAAAGGAGCGCCTGGCACGTTTCGTCTTCCGCAAAGATTTCAAAGCATCGCTTATAGGCCGTTTACTAATGCGCAAATACATTCACACAACCACGCACATCCCTTATGAATCAATTCGTTTCCATCGCGATGAGAAAGGCAAACCGTATTGCGATACCTCCGAAATCGCGTTTAATGTTTCACATCAAGGGAATTTCGCTGTGTTGGCTGGTAGTGATAAACCCACACAAGATTATCAATTAGGGGTTGATATTATGAAACTAGAATATACTGGTGGTAAAAATTTAGAGGATTTTTTCCGGATAATGACCAAACATTTTTCTCAGCATGAATGGGCGACAATTCGCGGTGAAAACACAGAAAAACATAGAATAGCTATGTTTTGTAGGCATTGGGCGTTGAAAGAAAGTTATGTAAAGGCTATAGGTGTAGGTATCACGGTTAACTTACAGGATATTAGTTTTAAAATAATTACGAAACGTTTAAGCACCAGGAATTGGTAACAGACACGCGGTTATTTTTAAAAGGCGTGAAACAAGACTGGCGCTTTGAGGAGCAACTGCTTGATGAGGAACATTGCGTGTCAGTGGCGATAAAATGCACGACAGAAACTGAAAAGGGCGCTGAACCGAAGGGGTTGTTTGAGATTTTAACATTTGACACGCTTATGGATGGTGCTGTGCGGTTATTAAGCGAGGATATTGATTATGTTCGCGATTATGCCAAAAGTTGGAGAAAAATTAAAATACTGGTTTATTTTACCCAAAAGGGAAAGTTTTAGAAAGTTTAGAGGGTTGTTAATTGGTATAATAGTAAAAGGGAGAAAGTAAAATTAAGTTTAATGTTTGAAGAATCATTCTATGAATAATTATGTGATTTTTGGTTGATGTTATCCTTACCCCAGTCGCATATTTCTTTAAAATAAACTCTAATAACAATATTTGGTGCCTATGGTATTTGATGTTTATAAATTAAAAGTAAATACAGTCACGGTTTGTTTACGAGTGCATCACTTCACTGTAGATGTTGATTTATTTTCGAAAATAGATTTGACGTGCCATAAATTATGAAACTTGGCTTTGATCAAATTAAAAATCAAAATTTTTCGATAAATTTTTGCTTAAAACTTAAAATTTTGATTAAATATGAAGCGTGAAACAAAAATTTGTGTTATTTTGACTCTAGAAGTTCATAACCCCTGAAGAAATCAACAATATAATTTTTAATAACACGCAATTTGTTACGACAGCTCACGCGATGCCAAAAAGCGTTTTATCAATGAAATTTCCAGCATGTAAGCACTCAGTAACTCATGAGTTATTCGACTTTTGACATCTGCGCGGATATTAAGAAGCAATTTATTTGACCGGCACTGAATGGCACCGAACGAAGTTTTTATTACTGTGTTATTACCATTTCCGTAACGTCCACAATCCGCATTTGTGTCCTAATAGGCGATTTGTTTGATTTATCAATTTGTTTCGCCATCCCTCATCGGAAATGTTGCGACTGCAACACGAAATCTGCGTGCTGAGGGTTACATTTCCCCATTCCTTACTGTACATACACACATTTTTTACTCCGACCGGAATAGAATTGCATGCCAAGTAAAAAACGAGGAATATTATATACACACGCGTATGAAATTAGTCACAGTTCGTGTAAACTGCCAGGGGTGGTAAATGTGTAACGTAATTTATTGTTTTCGCATGCGAAATAGTCGTTTTTTTTTTTATGTGAAAAATTAAATTGCGATATTTTTAGTCTTAGATGCTTTAAAATACGATTTTAGTGCTTCTATTGTATTAATTTGTGTTTAGTTGATGTCGTAGTGGTAGTTTTTTGGTTTATTTTGCATTATTTTGTGTTTCTCCACGCGAAAATCAGGCGCAAATGCGTGGACGGCCGCCTCGAGCGACTTCGACCAGCAGCTTATCATCGACCTGGGGCAGATAATGAACGTGACACGCATTTGGACGCAAGGGCGCGCTCACAGTCCTGAATATGTGATGGAGTACAGCATCAGTTATGGCACCAACGGACTTGATTATGCCGATTTTAAAGAACCCGGCGGTAACATCATGGTGAGACCTAAAACAAAACATTACAACAACCGAATTAATTATAAATATATATATAAATAGTTGTTTTTAACATATGTATAACATTTTGATTAATTAACATTTAGCACGCTTGTGTTTCGCATGCATCGATTTCGTGTCTAACCGTAGTTTAAGCTCTCTATTTCTTTGATTGCACGCTTAGTTTCGCTTTGTTTTTCGCTCTCACAATACACACAACCCCCTTGATTCCACAACTTCCTAAAACATTAACAACAAACGAGGAGGTTTTCTGGAGGTGAAAACGCGGTTGGATCATTGTTCGCTTACTAACAAAACCATTCCTAACTAGGGGATTCGGCATGGAGTCCGGTGGAGAGCACGTACTATCACTTTCTCACGTTCGACCTGGGCGGCCGGTTCGAGGTGCGCTCCGTCGCCACGCAGGGCCGGTCGCACTCGAACGAGTACGTCACTGAATACGTTGTGCAATTCTCTGACGACGGCGAGGCGTGGAGGAGTTTTACTGACACACGGGGCGAAGTTCAGGTGCTTACATTCTTTTATTCTTCCGCCAAAAACTGTAACAAATGCAATTATTACGCTTTGTGCCTTGAAATATTTACTTAAACATCAACAAAATCAAAAATGTCTCCATTTTAATCATGCGCATGCGTGTTACCCAGATGTTCAAAGGTAATGTCGACGGAAATTCGGTTGTGAAGAACGAATTCGAAGTTCCAATCATCGCGCAATGGATTCGTGTGAATCCAACGCGTTGGCGCGATCGTATTTCCCTGCGTGTCGAGCTCTACGGCTGCGACTATGGTGAGCAAATTAACTCTGAAATTACCATTTTCGATTTAATTATTGATTTACATTTGCATCGGCACAGCTTCGGAGACGATGTACTTCAATGGCAGCTCACTGCTGCGCATGGATTTACTCCGTGCGCCGATTTCGGCCGCGCGGGAGACTTTCCGCTTCCGGTTCAAGACCATCGCCGCCAATGGCATTCTGATTTATTCCAGAGGGACGCAGGGTGATTACATCGCGCTGCAATTACGCGATAATCGAATGCTGCTAAATATAGATCTTGGTAAGTTAATAAAGAAACAATTTTCTTTTCTTTTGTGTTGATGACTTGTTGATGAATGTATTAATAAATTAATGGGTTATTAGGTTCTGGCATTGTGACGAGTCTATCAGTCGGCTCCCTGCTGGATGATAACATTTGGCACGACGTTGTGATATCCCGCAACCGGCGCGATATATTATTCTCTGTTGATCGGGTTATTGTTCATGGTCGTATCAATGGCGAGTTTATGCGACTTAACCTCAATCGTGGGTTCTATATCGGCGGCGTGCCTAATAATCAAGAGGGTTTGCTTGTCGTGCAGAACTACACCGGTTGCATTGAGAACTTTTACATCAACTCAACAAGCGTTTTTCTTGATATCAAAGAAGCCAATGAATGGGGCGAAGCTCTCAAATATGAACGTATCAACACGATGGAATCCTGCCCGGAGCCGCCGATTATTCCTGTCACATTCCTCACGGCTAACTCCTTTGCAAGACTCAAGGGTTACGAAGGCATGACTTCTTTAAACTCATCATTCCACTTTAGAACCTATGAAAAAACAGGCCTGATGTTATACCATGCGTTTTCTTCATCCGGACACGTCGCCATCTTTCTGGAAACCGGTAAAATAAAAGTGGAGCTGGTCACGCCGGATAACCCTCGCGTGATTTTGGATAATTACCAGGAGACCTTTAACGACGGCAAATGGCACAGTGTTGTACTGACAATCAACACCAACACCTTAGTCCTGAGTGTGGATTATCGGCCAATGAAGACAACGCGCAGGTTGAAGATCGTCACCGGTGGCATTTACATGATTGCCGGTGGCATTTCCGGAACCATTGGTGATCAAATCCAAGCGCATATGCCTGGATTCATTGGCTGCATGCGCACGATTTCGATCGATGGGAATTTCAAACTGCCCACGGATTGGTCCAAGGAGGAGTATTGCTGTGAGGATGAAGTTGTGTTTGATGCTTGTAGGATGATTGACCGATGCAATCCGAATCCATGCGAACACGGAGGTATTTGCAAGCAGAATTCTTTGGAATTTATGTGTGATTGTACTGATTCTGGTTATGGTGGTTCTGTCTGTCATACATCATTACATCCGTTGTCTTGCGAGGCGTATAAAAATGTCTATTCAGTAGGACCCAAGCATAATATTAAAGTAGATGTTGATGGAAGTGGACCTTTGGATCCCTTTCAAGTTACCTGCGAGTTTTATTCCGATGGCAGGACGGCTACAGTGTTACAACACAGCAATGAACATGTAACACATGTTGATGGTTTTCAAGAACCTGGCAGTTTCCGGCAGGATATTCAATATGACGCGAATGATGATCAAATCGAAGCGTTACTCAACAGATCCCTAACTTGCCGACAACACATTCAATACTCATGTAAATCTTCAAGATTATTTAATTCTCCTTCGGATGAATTAAACTACAAACCTTTCTCGTGGTGGGTGTCACGGCATAATCAACGTATGGATTATTGGGGCGGTGCACTGCCTGGATCAAGAAAATGCGAGTGTGGAATATTGGGAAATTGTCGTGATCCAACAAAATGGTGTAACTGCGACGCTAACTACGATGATTGGGCGATGGATGGCGGTGATATCACTGAAAAAGAAAATTTACCAGTGAGACAATTGCGTTTTGGTGATACTGGTAATGCTCTGGATGAAAAAGAAGGACGATATGCGCTCGGACCATTGATCTGCGAAGGTGATGACTTGTTTAACAATGTTGTTACATTCCGCATTTCTGATGCTACAATTGGGTTGCCTACATTTGACATGGGTCACAGTGGTGATATTTACTTCGAGTTTAAGACAACGATTGAAAACGCTGTTTTGTTCCACTCGAAAGGACCCAGCGATTACATCAAGTTGAGTATTATCGGTGGGACACAACTACAGTTTCAATATCAAGTCGGTTCCGGCCCGCTTGCTGTAACACGCGAGACTTCTTATAAACTAGCCGATGACAATTGGCATTCTGTTTCGGTGGAAAGAAATCGTAAATCCGCTCGGTTGGTGATCGATGGCGCATTGAAATCGGAAATCAGGGAACCTCCAGGTCCAGTGAGAGCTTTGCATCTTACTTCTGAATTGATGTTGGGAGCTACTACGGATTACCGAGATGGTTTCACTGGTTGCATACGTTCGTTTTTGATTAATGGCGTCCATGTTGATTTGAGATCCTATGCGCGACGTGGATTATATGGTATCTCCGAGGGTTGTGTTGGTAAATGTCAGAGTAATCCTTGTTTGAATAATGGTACTTGTCACGAGCGTTATGATGGGTATTGGTGTGACTGTCGTTGGACCGCATTCAAGGGTCCAATTTGCGCTGATGAAATCGGTGTTAATCTTAGGCAAAGTTCTTTGATCAAATACGACTTTATGGGTTCATGGAGATCAACTATTTCTGAAAATATCCGTGTTGGGTTTACTACTACTAATCCCAAAGGTTTCCTATTGGGTTTCTCTTCGAATATAACCGGAGAATACTTGACTATCATGATTTCCAACTCGGGTCATTTACGAATCGTGTTTGACTTTGGTTTTGAACGCCAAGAAGTTATCTATCCGAATAAACACTTTGGTCTTGGGCAATACCATGATCTACACTTGTCAAGAAAGAATGGTGGGGCGACTCTGGTGTTACAAGTGGATAACTATGAACCAGTCGAGTTCCACTTTAATATTAAAGCGTCTGCAGATGCGCAATTCAACAATATTCAATATATGTACATCGGAAAGAACGAATCAATGACAGAGGGTTTCATTGGGTGTGTTTCAAGAGTGGAATTTGATGATATTTATCCATTGAAGTTACTATTCCAACAGGAAGGACCTGGCAATGTTAATTCATTAGGAAGTAAGTTTTAAATCATCAAATTTTATGAATTAACTCTAAATTAATAAAAATTATTTACAGCTCCATTAACTGAAGACTTCTGTGGAGTGGAACCAATCACTCATCCTCCGAACATTGTCGAAACTCGTCCACCACCAATCGTTGACGAAGAAAAACTTAGGAAGGCCTACAATCAAACGGACTCTGCTATCTTGGGCAGTAAGTATATTAATATTTTATTATCATTTAAAATTAAAATATTTAATCATTTTTGTGTGTTTCTAGGTGTTTTAGCAATATTATTCTTAGCACTTGTAATTCTCGCTGTTCTGATTGGTCGTTACCTGCATCGACACAAGGGCGAGTATTTGACGCAAGAGGACGCTGGTGCTGACACAGCACTAGATCCGGACACTGCAGTTGTCCACGGAACAACCGGGCATCACGTGCAAAAGAAAAAGGAGTGGTTCATTTAAACCAAAAACAAGAAGAAAAAGAGAAGAGAAAACTCATGTAGGCCTCAATAGTACAACGTGTTTCATTATTTTTACTTTAATTGCGTAATGCAAGAAAAAATTGTTTAGTTAATTTAGCCGAGAACAACCGAAGGAGTATTAGTTGCATCTTAAACTTTATGTTTCCGTCCATACGTTTGTTTTGTACTAATTTATTTTTATTTGTTTTTGACAAGATTCTATTCGCGGCTTTATTTTACATTTTTATATGTTTCTTACATGCGATGTAGATGAAGAAGAAGGGAAAGATAGTTATAAGCTAGACATGTACATTCCGATCGTCGATCAATTAGGAAAAGATGAGAATGGATCTTCCACGACACGATATGCAAAAGTTTTTCACATTGTATTTTAATACTGCGAGCGTTTTTCGATGATTGTCCGGATAGAAACGCGACGTGCCTTTCTGTGGCATTCATTATCAACCCGTGTGATTTGTACAGACCCCGAGATCAATATTCATCTTTGAACACAATTTTCAAGAGTCTTTACCGATAATGAATATTACTAGGATACCGATTTAACGCAGTCGTTTAAAAATTTTTCAAATGCGGTGCAGTGGTGCAACCGGATGAATTGTTTGCATTTAATCTTTGCATTCTGTTTTTAGGATACCGATAATTCGACTAATTTTTCACATTGATTGAATAAATAAGAATAAAACTTTTATTAGAAAAATAATAAAAGTAAGCATTTTTAATGTTCTTGTTTAACGTTTAGGAGCTACACCCGGGTATTGTACCTTCGCACGTTAGTAACTAGAGGTCAGCCTACCTTCCCCACTTCTTTTTACGGGTTGACAGAGGGTGTAAAAGATCAGCGCGCATGCGCAGGTACCAAAGAGTTCAGTTGTGCTTAAGTCGTTGGTTTTTAGCTTCCTCTCTCCATTCCTATCAGATCTTTGGTTCTATTTAAGTTTCATATGGAAAATAAGTCTCAAATGATGCTTTTTTAAACGTATTGCAGTTTATGTTCTTTAAGTTAAGATTTGATGCAATATTTTCTTTAAATCCTTTATAAAAACAGAATTTATTCATAAATATTGCATCTACTTCTAAACTAGATGCAGAAAATAACATATTATACACAACTAATTAATATCCCATGTCTACCAATTCTATTAATCTATTTTCGATCAAATGGATCAGACCACACCTTCATATCTAAATCAAAAACATATCATAATTGATTATAATGAAAAATGTATTCATTTAATAGTTTAACTTACTTCCTGGTTGAATTTCACTTTGAATTACATTCCTCCTATTCTCTTTCTGTATTGCTTCTGTAAAATTACACCAGAAAATGATATATTTTAGGTTGTAAGGTAAAACTTACTATATTCTTCAATGTGCTGCATGGGATAGATGGCAATTGGATAGATAGTAATGCCAATCACTCCTACAATCGAAGTAATCAATGCCGTATACCGCCATCCTCGCCAATAACTCATTTTGTTTAATTATTTCTTATGTATATGGTTAATCAAAGACAGTTTGAATTTTTTTAAAGGTTAGAATTGTAGTCATGGAGTAGTTATACAGGATGTTTTAAAGAAAATGGCGATTGTTAAAGAAGATATAGATATAGAATTTGCTGAGGAACGTATCTACAAGGATTGTACGGTGATTTATTTATTCAATTTTGCCTTCATGCAACTTTGCAGCTGTTGTGTGTATGTAATTCTGTAATCATGAAAAGACGCCATGTTTTGCCCCTCTACTTTCTCCCAACGTTTGTTTACGACGAACGATTCCATTTATTCGAGGTTAAAGAATCAAAATTCCGTTTCTACGCTGTGCAAATTACCAATTGAAACATGGAAACAATATTGGAACAGCAGCGAAGATATCATGAAGAACGTGAGCGTTTAGTCGATGCCATGGTGAAGGAAATGCTCTTCAAAAAATCAACAGTAAGTTCACATTACCTAACCAAAGAAAAACATTAAAATTTTATCAAATTAAATCGCAAAAATGATCAAAAATTTGCTTTTATTTATAGTATCGTGAAGGTATTAACTCGGACCATCGATTAAAATATCTCCTGGACAAGTACATTGAAGGTACAGGGCGTTTAATCGATTTGTATGAAGATAAAGATGGTGTTCGAAAGGCTGAAGTTGCTGCACTTACTGGACCTAATGAATTTCAAGAGTTTTACAACAGGTTGAAGCAAATTAAAGATTTCTACAGGAAACATCCAAATGAGGTAATATACAATTAGATTCATAAGTATTTATGACAATATCACTATAAATTTATTAAATTTTTAGATCAGTGTTCCAATGTCAGTTGAATTTGATGAATTGACCAAGGCCAGAGAGAATCCAAGTGAAGAAATGGCCAGTAAGTAAAGTGTATACTTATATTGTTTCAAGTTAATATTGTTTATCTTGTTTTACAGATATGGTGGAATTTTCTGATGAAGAAGGCTATGGAAAGTTCCTTGATCTTCATGAGTGCTATGAAAAGTACATTAATTTGAAAGGCATTGAAGTAAGCATCATCATAATTAATTTTAGTACAATTATTTTATTATTTTTACATTTTTTTCAGAAACTGGATTACATTACTTACCTGGGAATGTTTGATCAACTGTATGACATTGCAAAAGAGCGCAAAACAGGCGAATATCGTCGATATTTACTCTCGTTGATTGAGTATCTCACTTGGTTTGTTCAAAGGATTAAACCTCTAATGGATATGGAAACCGAGTTGCGCAGGGAAGCAGATGTGGTGCTGGTACAATGGGAATCAGGATCAGTTCCTGGATGGCCGGTAAGTTAACTTCGTTTTTTTTTTTTTTAAACAAAATTTTTGATAAATTTTGATAAATTGATCATGTTTGATAATCAAAAATATATTTATAATTATAGAAAGAAACGGGTTCTGCTCTTGCTAATGTCGGTGCCCATCTAGAACTCTCCGCATTTTCATCCTGGGAGGAACTCGCCTCTTTAGGTCTTGACAGATTAAAATCCGCTTTGATGGCGCTGGGTTTAAAATGTGGTGGGACTTTAGAAGAACGCGCGCAAAGACTTTTTGCTACCAAAGGCATGACTTCTTTGGATCCATCATTGCTAGCAAAAAACAAAGCTGGCAGAGCATCGAAAGAAAAAGAACAACTACGCCATCGTGAGTTGGCGTGTATGGAAGCACAGGTTTACCGCTTAGCCGAGTTGGTTTCCGTTCAACGTGCGGCTACGAAAGAGAACGTACAACGTAAACAGGCGCGCACAGATGGGGAAAGAGACGATAGTGAAAACGAGGAGAGTGATGAGGAGAGTATTGAAGATGATTCCGATGAAGTGCCGTATAATCCGAAGAATTTACCGCTTGGATGGGACGGAAAGGTAAAGAATTTGCATCAAAATAACATGAATAATATATCATTCATATTTTTTAGCCTATTCCATATTGGTTGTACAAACTCCATGGTTTGAACATCAGTTACAACTGTGAAATTTGTGGTAATTATGTGTACAAAGGACCGAAAGCCTTTCAGCGACATTTTGCTGAGTGGAGACACGCGCATGGTATGAGGTGCTTAGGCATCCCGAATACAGCGCATTTTGCTAATGTCACACAAATTGAGGATGCGTTAGCACGTAAGTACATTGACTATAACCGAACATATTCTTGATAAACTAATTATTATTTTTATTTTTGTTTCAGTATGGGAGAAACTTAAGGTTCAGAAGCAGACGGAACGTTGGCAGCCGGAGACCGAAGAGGAATACGAAGATTCTCAAGGAAATGTTGTCAATCGGAAGACTTACGAGGATCTCAAGCGACAGGGACTGCTTTAATTTAGAAACATTTTATTGCTTAATTTTATAAATACTTACTATTATAACAATTGTCTTGTCTTGTCATGTCACAAAAGAGATGGAAACAGCATTTTTCGGTTATAATTATATGTATTTTGTTTATACCTAATCTTTACATTTGCATTCAGTGGGAATCAGGATTAGAACATGAGCATAATATAATTAAGCTTAAAAAAGTGTGTATTAGGTGCATATTGGGTTGCTTATTAATTATAGAAAAAATTGATTTTATTTGAACATGTTTTAAATTAATATTTAATGTTTAAATACAATGATATTATTTTATGAATAAATTTTGTACCTTTAGAAAGTATAACTCAAGGCTTTTTTAGATGATGTATGTATATTCAACCCTCTACCCAGTCCAAAAGTACCCTAAAATGCCATTTAAAATACTCAATTTTATAAAAATTTGTAAGCATAATGTGAAAAACGCCCTGTATCTCCTGAAGTAATTAATTTTTTTGTAGTTTCTCACCGCCATGTCAGAGCTCGAAAGTCCCTCTACATGACACATGCCTTTTAAACCGTCTAGCCCTTTCTCAAGTACCTTTTAATGGTCTTTAAAAATTAACATTTTTACAAACAAAATGAAAACATAGTGTGGAAAACACCCTGTATCTCCTGAACTTATTGAATTTATGAAAGTTTCTTACTGCTATGTCAAAATTGGAGAGTTCTGCTACGCAATGAATAACTTTTCAAGTTCCTAGCTCTTTTGGAAGTGCGCTAAAATGCCCTTTAAAAATCACCATTTTTCAAAAAAATATGAAAACATAATGTGGAAAACACCCTGTATCAAGAGAACTAACTGACTTTCCTGTACTATCTCAGCGTCATATTAAAGCTCAATAGACCCTCTTTACGATGCATTTTATTTCAGCAATCTAGGCCCTTTGTAAGTGCCCTGAAATGCCCTTTAAAAGTAGGCAATTCTATAAAAAATTGAAAACATGGTGTGGAAAACACTCTGTATCTCGTAAACCAACTGATTTTTTGAAGTTTCTCAACGTCATGTTAAAGTTTGAGAGTCCCTCTACACAATGTATACCTATTTAACTTTATTAATTCTGGGAAAGTGTCTTAAAATACCCTTAGAATATTACTGTTTTGTGCAATAAATTTCATTTTTGGTCGAATAACAGAGTCGAACTTTATTGTTAAAATTCTTTTTGGCCGAAGAACAGGGTCAAACTTATTTTCTTAAAAAAAATTTTTGGTCGAACAACAGGGTCGCACTTTTTTGTTAAAATATTTTTGGCCGAAGAACAGGGTCAAACTTATTTACCTAAAATTTTTTTGCTCGAACAACAGGGTCGGACTTTTTTCTTTAATTTTTCCCTTGAAAGCGGCGACATTAAATTGCGATTATCTCGAGAACAAAAAGGGCTACGGAAAAAAATACTTCATATTCTTGATCCTTATGGAATTCTCTGCAAGATCGCACTCTTCTCAAAAAAGACCAAAAATGCATAAAAAAATTTACCGAAAAGATTTTGTTATAAATAAGGCAAAAGATTTCTCTTTTTTATGTTGTAAATTAAAGATTGGAATTTTTGAATTCTGATTTCGGATTCTGATAGACATTTTAATTCTATATCAATTATTCTAGTGACATTTTTTGCTAACGTTAACCGTTTAGGCCCTATTAGCAATTTGAATGAAACATGTGCATGCCGTCGGAATAGTTAAATTTAAAAGATTAAATGGTAATTATCTCGACAACTAAAAGGACTAGAAAAAAAAAGAACTACATATTCTTGATCCTTAAAAAATTCCCTACAAGATGGTACCCTAATTAAAAAATTATGAAAATGGCACAAAAAATTTTTAAAGAAAAGATTTCGTCATAAAAAAGGCAAAGATTTCTCTTTTTTATGTTGAAAATTAAATATTGGAATTTTTAAATTCTGATTTCGGATTCTGATAGACAATTTAATTCTATATCAATTATTCGAGTAAAATATTTTGCTAGCATTAACGGTTTAGGCCCTATTTGCAATTTTATTGAAAAAATTGAATATGTACCGAAACAAATTAAAATAATACATATAATAATCTGGCGGGAACTGTCTGTCCACTTTCTGCGTTCCTAATACTATATAGACTGATGAACAGCAACATTTCAGCAAATTTCTCGTCAAATTATGTCGAGAAAGCCATTGAAATTGGTAACAAAATTCTTTTGAATATTAGGATCGCAGAAAGTGCAGTAGGCTGAATCTCCAGCAATCTTGAATAGCGGCATAGTTTAGTTACTCGTGGATAGATGACACTAGTGATACCATTTTTAAATTAATATTGATACAAAATAAAATTGATTTTGAACTATTTTCCATATCTAGCAGCGACATTTTCATTAAAGTTTTAGGGATTTATGAATTAATTAAAGGAGTAACGATGTTGCGAGCTATGTTCCCCGTTTGGAACAAATAAAACAATAAAAATTTATAGTTAAAAATATAAAACAACAATTTTATTAAAACATGAAGAATATACACAGCCAACTCATTTTCTAAATATGTACAGCATTTTTAACAATATGAAAACAAGGTAATAATATGCAATTACATAATGCTCTTTTTATAACTTTTAACAAAATAAACAAAAATGATATCAATAACAGCATCCAAATGTTGTAAATTCATTCAATCGTATTTGGAATCATCATCAACACCGGCAATCCAATCTTCAATTTCTTGGACACTATAAACCAGAATAAATAACAGAATAGTAAAGAATAAAATATTATAAATTGCCAAAATATAACATACGTTCTTGAAACTTTTGTCCAGTTGACACATCCGTCTTCAGTAATCAAAACGTCCACCAGTACCACGGAACTTCTCCAGTTGATCCTTATTGATAAACTTGGCCATCTCAGGATAAGCCAATGCTTCATGCAACAACTGAAAAATATTTATATAAATGAAATATACATATACATAAATTAAATTAATTTTTCTTACAGGATCCATAAAGACTCCCATTTAGGGCACCGTGCAAAGGTAGCGGTAGAAGTGACTCCCATTCAAGGCACCGTACAAAGGTAGCAGTAGAAGGGTACGGCGAATACTGAAAAAAAGAAACATAAGTTAAAACAACTTGCTTAAGTATGCATACAGAATACGATCAAGAATTACCATTTTTGTTCAATAATGTACATTATTATAGTTTATTTAGTATAGTTTAGTTTAGTTTAGTATAGTTTAGATACTAGAATGTGCTGCATGCGGCAAAAGGCATCAGCTTGAGAGGATGACAACCAAGGTAAATCCTCTAATTTTTCTCGACATTCTCAAAAACTAAACGTGATACAGAGGAATTGATAGAAAATTTTAAAACTTCGGAAAATTAAAAAAAAAAAATTAACTACTTAAAATGAAAATCCAGAAAATAAAATTTTAAGTTAGAAGAAAAAATGGGCTTGATAATCTATCAGATAAAAATATAAAATAATTATATTTCCTGCAGTAAAAGGTCGAAAAACGCGACTAAAAGTGCTAAAAAGTGACATTTTTCAATTTTTGCCCATTTTATTCAATCGCGAATATCTCGTAAACTAAAAGAGATAAATAGGATCTGATCGCAGCGTCTTAATCTACGGACTATTCTCAATCAGATAGGATAGTTAAAACGGAAATCTGAGAGATGAAATTTTCATTCTTAAGAAAAAATTGCCAAGGGGGGGTGCTTGATACTTTTTTTTGACAATTTTTGAAAATTCATATCTCTTTAACTAAAAGCCACAGCAATCAATAAATTGCTGATTATGATAGATTGGAAAATTCTCTATCAGATAAAAATAGAAAATAATTATATTTCCTATAGTAACAGGTCGAAAAACGCGACTAAAAGTGCTAAAAAGTGACATTTATCAATTTTTGCCCATTTTATTCAATCGCGAATATCTCGTAAACTAAAAGAGATAAATAGGATCTGATCGCAGCGTCTTAATCTACGGACTATTCTCTATCAGATAGAACAGTTAAAACGGAAATCTGAGAGATGAAATTTTCATTCTTAAGAAAAAATTGCCAAGGGGGGGTGCTTGATACTTTTTTTTGACAATTTTTGAAAATTCATATCTCTTTAACTAAAAGCCACAGCAATCAATAAATTGCTGATTATGATAGATTGGAAAATTCTCTATCAGATAAAAATAGAAAATAATTATATTTCCTATAGTAACAGGTCGAAAAACGCGACTAAAAGTGCTAAAAAGTGACATTTATCAATTTTTGCCCATTTTATTCAATCGCGAATATCTCGTAAACTAAAAGAGATAAATAGGATCTGATCGCAGCGTCTTAATCTACGGACTATTCTCTATCAGATAGAACAGTTAAAACGGAAATCTGAGAGATGAAATTTTCATTCTTAAGAAAAAATTGCCAAGGGGGTGCTTGATACTTTTTTTTGACAATTTTTGAAAATTCATATCTCTTTAACTAAAAGCCACAGCAATCAATAAATTGCTGATTATGATAGATTGGAAAATTCTCTATCAGATAAAAATAGAAAATAATTATATTTCCTATAGTAACAGGTCGAAAAACGCGACTAAAAGTGCTAAAAAGTGACATTTATCAATTTTTGCCCATTTTATTCAATCGCGAATATCTCGTAAACTAAAAGAGATAAATAGGATCTGATCGCAGCGTCTTAATCTACGGACTATTCTCTATCAGATAGAACAGTTAAAACGGAAATCTGAGAGATGAAATTTTCATTCTTAAGAAAAAATTGCCAAGGGGGGGTGCTTGATACTTTTTTTTGACAATTTTTGAAAATTCATATCTCTTTAACTAAAAGCCACAGCAATCAATAAATTGCTGATTATGATAGATTGGAAAATTCTGTATCAGATAAAAATATAAAATAATTATATTTCCTATAGTAACAGGTCGAAAAACGCGACTAAAAGTGCTAAAAAGTGACATTTTTCAATTTTTGCCCATTTTATTCAATCGCGAATATCTCGTAAACTAAAACAGATAGAAAGGAACGCATTGCAGTGTCTTAATCTACGGACAATTCTGTATCAAATAAGGTGGTTAAATTGGAAATCTAAGAAATTAAATTTTAATTCATAAGAAGAAATGCGTAAATGAGGGTCAGCTATACATTCATTCACGTAAGGTGCCCTGAACCCGAGTCACTTCTACCGCTACCCTCATACGGTGCTGGGAACACAAGTCACTTCTATCGACACCCTGCTACGGTAAACCAAATGAGACTCAACTATACAATTGCGATTAATTGCAATATAACTAAATAAACAAGGAAAAATCAACGATCTTGACATATTCGAGTTTATAAACGATAAAAGTGCATATCTTTTAAACTAAAAGCTATAGCGACCAACGGATTGAAAGTTATGAAAGATTTGAAAATTCTGCATTAGATAAGTGTTTAAAATAATTTAATTTCGTGGGATAAAAGGACCAAAAACTTGACTAAAAATGCAAAGTTTCTTTTATGCCCTTTTTTGAATTGCGAATATCTATCTCCTAATTATGTCCCACCATGCCCGTCGTCTAATTTAGTACAGGTAGCAAATGTAAATTTGAAAAATATAATTGAATTATAAACTTACCCGTGTACAGCTTATCGGACTGCCAGGCACAACGAGTGCTGTAACTAAACGAAAACATACATTAAAACAACACTATTTCATACAATTGAATTATGTTATAATTAACAATCAACACAAAATAAACAATCTGCGCTGTTTAGTTAAAAAAATACTTACACGAGCCTGATGGATTTTTCTTAATGATGAGAATCAACATGGGCCGGTATATATCCGATTAATATAGTAACCGACACCACACACAACGCCGAATGAAGAATGTTATCAAATCCACTATCACGTGACTGTAATATACCTAACAAACGCGATCAAAAACCGGCATTTCCGAACATTAAACAAATTACTATAGTCGCAAAGTACTAATAAATAGTCGATTGATCATCGAGTATAACACAAATTTAGAATATTGAAGTCCGAATAAACGATATAAGATATAAGTCTCTCAAAACACAACTAGATTAAACAGCGACCGACACGAAACTGGCTGCAATCCACCAATAGTGCATGCCGAAATTGCGTAAACAACGACGGGACAGTATATGATAAGAAAGCAAGAGAGCGCAAAGACGGCGCGTCGACATCACGCGACCTTGTCCGCGAATTTGCAATTGATACATTACCTGTGATCTAAACTAAACTAGACTTCGCTGCATGCAGCAAGTTGATGCGGCGCTAGGAGACAGCGCGCGGGACACATGCGAAGAAAAAGTTGTTTACACCGAATCGCAGATAACAGCATTGTATACAAAACTATTCTCGTGGCGACGTTTGTCGATAAATATCAAAATAAGCCGTATAATTCGATTTTATAATTTTTATTGCATCCTAGTGCTATCTATGAATGCGACAGATACAAGTCCCACAATTTAGACTATTATAATCAATAATTATTGTTTCCACGTGTTTCTACTGTTGTATGCAGTTCATATTATCAATTAACATGTAGAGCGTCTCATAAACTATAACATGGCCTTTAGAAACTCACAAAATGTGTATTAGTTCACGAGATTCAGGCTGTTATCTAAGCGAAATTTTTGAAATGTAAAAATATTATCGATTTGTAAGCCATTTTAAGAATACTTGTAGAAGGTTAAAAGGGTCGGGAAGATGCGTAAGTTATTAAAGAACTCTTATCATATGAGCACAAGATGTTGTGATTTATTCCATTGGTGCAAGATAAATCAGGTCCCTGTCCCCAGCTCCTCATTATTTCAGAATTCAGCAAGCTGTCCCAAATCATAAAGGATTATTTACAAACATCGACTAAAACACATAAAAGATGTTTAAAATTTTCAGAAACTTTCTAGAAAATAGGTTTTAATTTTAATCAGTCGATTTTACATAAATACAATACTTAATTATAGCTTTGACTACTTTTATGATACAAAGTAACAGTAACATTGCATATTAATATAGGCAGGAGCAACCAGAGAGGCAGTAAAACATGTATTAAGCTTAGATCCCAACTGGTATACTCCAGCTTCAAACATATCAATATCTGAGCTGCTACTTTTAACAGCACAATAAAAATAACATAGTTATCTTTCTTGCTAATAATTCGCTTGAATGATTCATGCTTGCAATGCATTGCAAAGGTGGCAATTGCATCAATGAACAGCACCAAGTCATAGAGCCATACTGGGAAGAAGATAAAAAACCAGTTCCAGTTAATTCTTCCTTCAAGCCTCAGCAGGAGGAACACCACAAATATCAGGAGAATAAACCATGTGAATAATGCTCTGTGCATTACCATTATTTACCTAAAACGTAAAAAATATGATAAATAAGAGGAATGTTAAGTTTAAGACGTTTAGAATTTGTTATTATACATACTGTCTTATCGCTTTTGAGCACGACCCAAGATGTAAACAACAAACATTAATCAGCTGCTACTGAAAGTATAAGCAGGAGGAGAGTAAAAACAGTTGGTAACCTCATTTTAGTTTTTCGAATATTTTGAACTCGAATTAGTTGTTTAAATGGTAAATTTTGAGATTGGTACATGTATTTTAATAGTTTTTGTATAACCAATATCTATTTTTGTTCAGTTTAATCTTGATTACCTACATTTAAATTTGATAAAACTTGTGAGACGTCGAACAGTTTGTTACATAAACGTCACTGGATGTCACTGTTAGTTTTAATTCTGATCATGAATTGATTTATTCATTTAATGCGGTATTTCAATCAAGAAGACTAAATTTTATAGTAAAACAACCTTCAATTGGCATCTACACACCTAATTTTATTCTCATTCAAAGCTTTTATTGTTTAAATATTAACGAAAAGCAGTTTATTTTGAGTATTGAGTTGCCTATATCGAGAGCGTGAGTCTCTCGTGTGGCAGCTCGTGCACCTTGCCGTCTCTGCAGGCCGTCAGACACAGTGCGAAACACGATCGTGACAGGGATGATGTCACATTTTACTATCTGGAAAATTTCTAAATCAGTCTAACCTCCGGCCGCCCAACGAAAGCGACTCGCAGACTCGCATCTTCGGCAAGTGTTGATGGCAATTGCGAGCAGAGAACGCATCGCGTAGACACGGACACATCAATTTACACAACAGCGATCAGCAGCAGGGCGATTCAAAATGCAAGTGTTCCTACGATCGCCGAATTTGCGCAACGGACATTACGGCATCATAAAAAAATGTAAGTTGTGCATGATGTACGCGAGTTTATTTTGCATGACAGCCGATCGTTTGGGTAGAATCGCGCAAACATTGCGAGTACATTTCACGGCTTTGCATAACCTAGCATTCCGCCGTTCCTGCAGACACGGCAGGCCGCAGGAAGTGATGTTATGTTGTGCAAACACAAAGCATTGTTATTGTTACATGTTTTATGTTTGTGCTGATAAATTTACATGAAATATTCTAATTTTATTGTTTAAATGCTTTAGGTTCGCTGCATTGCAATGTAATCACCTGCCCATCACTAAACAAGTCATTTGAGTTCAACAAAGAGCACCCGGCTTCAAAATCCAACACTTTGTCGCGACCCCAGCCGCTACTTTCGTTCCTTCTGCGGCCTAACACGTTACCATTGTCGGTGCGCCACATATCCACCACACCGATTCGATATGATGAGCCTTTGAAGCCTTCCTCGAAAGTGGAAGCAACAGTAAAGGCAATCAAAGAAAAAGCAGAAAAGGAAGCCGCTGCTGTGCCAGCTGAAACACCTCCCAAAGCTGTGGTGAAAAAGAGTATAAAAGATAAAGTCCTGGACGAACTGCGTCACTACTATCATGGATTCAGGCTGCTTTTCATTGACATACGAATTTCGTACGGATTACTATGGCGAGTACTCAATGGTAACACATTAACACGTCGAGAATATCGCTTGTTAATGCGCACTGTGGGTGACATGTTCCGCCTGGTACCATTTTCTGTTTTCCTCATCGTACCCTTCATGGAATTCTTGCTGCCGTTTTTTATAAAATTCTTCCCTGGTATGCTGCCGTCCACTTTTCAGTCTGCGACCGAGAAAGAGGATAAACTCAAGCAGAGCTTGAAAGTTAAGCTGGAAATGGCGAAATTCTTACAGCAGACTTTGGATGACATGTCCGTGCAGCACAAGGACCATAATTCACAACAAGCGAAGGAATTCTCTGAGTGGTTTAACAAGGTGCGCACCTCTGGAGAACAAGTATCCAACGAGGAAATCCTCAAATTCTCTAAACTGTTTCAAGATGAAATCACGCTTGATTCACTATCAAGAAATCAACTGGTTGCACTCTGTCGTGTGCTTGAGGTGCAGACTCTCGGCACTAATAATTTACTTCGTTTTCAATTGAGGATGAAGTTAAGATCATTAGCAGCCGATGATAAAATGATCCAGAAAGAAGGCGTGGATTCTCTCAGCTTGTGGGAGGTGCAACAGGCGTGTCGTGCACGTGGCATGCGTGCATTTGGCGTCACAGAAGCGAGGTTACGTGCGCAGCTTCAGGATTGGTTGGATTTGAGCTTAAATGAAAAAGTACCGCCATCTTTACTGCTACTTTCACGCGCATTGATGTTACCAGAGACAATTCCTACCAGTGATAAACTTAAAGCGACTATCAGCGCACTACCGGATACTATTGTAACACAGACCAAACATGCGATTGGCGAGAGTGAAGGTAAAATCGACAACAAGGTACAACTGGAGGTTATTATGGAAGAGGCTAGGAAAATTAAGGAAGAACGCAAGGAATTGGGTGAGGATATTCTCGCGATTGCCGAGAGACAAATCCGTGAGAAAGAATTACTCAAGGATACTGCACCCATATTGACAGATGAGTCAGGCGTGAAAGATCCGCATGTAGCACAACACTCAACTGTCAAGGAAAGTCACACACCTCCTCCGAAGTTAGAAGTGTTGCATACCAAGGATGTCGAGGCTTTGGAAGACGCGCTGGACGCGATTTCCAAGGAGAAGAAACCGATTGTTGAAAAGGCTGAGATTGAAGAGTTGAAGGAGCAAATGGCTGACTACACTGAAGATGTACAGGATTTGAAAAAGGCTGCGTTACCTGATATCAAAGAAACAAAAGCAGCGAAGAGGTTGTTTAATCGCGTGACGAAGATGATCAGCGGTATGGATGAAGTGTTGCGTGAGTTGGAGAAGAAAGAAGCAAAACTTAAGAAGGATATGGACGTGGCTAAAGGTGCCAAGGAGGAGGAGCTGCTGAAAATCGACGAGATCATGGCGGCCATTAAGAAGATTCAAAAAGTACCTGATGATTCGCGATTGAAGCAAATCGAGACGGTTTTGAGTAAAATTGACGTCGATCGGGATGGATCCATTAAAGTTGAGGATGTACTTAAGGTATAGTTAATATTATTACTCAAAAAGCAGAAAATAAAACATTTTTTGTTGTAGGTGATTGAAATTATCGGTAAAGAGAATGTACAGCTAAGTTCCAAGCAGGTAGATGAACTTTTGGAGCTGCTCGACAAGGAGGAAATCCTTGAAGTCGAAGACAAGATTGAGAAAGCTCTCAAACGCGAAATCGAAGCGAAAATGAGCGCTGTCGCGCATCCTGACGCTGGTGTGGTACCACCCCCATCGGTGGCTACACCCACAACAACCACACCTTCTGATTCCACCACTAGCACTACCACAGCAGCTCCCAAGGCTGACGAAACGAAAAAGACGAGTACAGCGGATCCGAACGACGCCTCTAAAAAAGGGTATGACTCTGCCGTGGGCACGGCAACAAGTGCAACATCAAACAACGACAAATTCAAAGTGCCGACCGCGTCGAGCATGCCCATCGTGCCGCCGGCGGCCGTACCCGCGAAGCAGGCAACACCCGAACCGAAAAAGCTCTAAAAAATATATATATCATCCACCTCCAGCTATCTCTTGCTAGGTAATTTAATTTAATTCCGAATCCTGTATAAAGTTGCCTCCTGATCACGCTCTGTCATTGATTTTTGACTCTATTTGATTAAAAAAAAAACGCATGCAATGTATTTTTCTAGTATATTTTCGTATATCGATTTGCACCGCAGGGTTGATTTGACACTTCATGCGTACCTTGGTTGCAATTTTGTATTGATCACGATTGAATGATGGTGAAACTTGTTGTCTGCTGCTGGCACCGATCAATCGATTATTATTATCGTTGTTGTTACTGTTGATAATTTTATTTATATTTTTCTAGAAGAGATCCACGATGATAACGATTGACGCGTGTGCCGACGTTTGTAATTGTTATTGAGTACACGAATGTGATGGCTGCGCCAAACAAACAAAAACTAAGTGCGAGACTAATCAGCGCACGCGCTGCACACACATACACTAAGAAACTTTACAATAAAATAAACAGATGTATATTTATAATGTGTTGGGGGTTGCAGAATAATGTGTTGGTTCGATTACGAATGGTTCTATTTTGTAATATTGATTTTTGTCTGTGAGATGGGTCTCTGGTGGTGTAAACCAATTTTTGTAAATAATTTAGTAGCGAAAATAATTGAATATGGAACAACATGTGTTGCATACATTACTTTTTAGTTGTTTTTATATCCTTATTGCATAATATACATGAAGTACAAACTTTGATTTACAGTTTTGTAACTCTGTGCTGTGGACGCCTGCGGAATATTTGTTAAAATATTTATTAATCTCTTCGTTCATAACAGTTGGACATAAATAATCTTACATGCTGAACGTTATTAATTACTCTTAGGCCATAAATATTTGACTTTGACTTGGAAACATTACATTTTGACACAGATTTAATGCAGAATGCACATTGATGGAGCATGGGGGCAGCACTGTAACATTAATCAAAATGGCGGCGCAGATTACGAATGACATAACACTTAGATTATAATAGATTCGTACATGCAACTTGTTTGCAAGCTCGATGTTTGATTTAAGTCATTTAAGTGTACTCAATACTTTCTGTATCAAGTTTGATTTTGATTACGTTACGTATTTAGTATGCGTTGAAGAATCAATTCAGATCTTCAGTCATCTTGCTCTCTTCGACCTCATCACATTCTTCTATGTCAGACTTTCCTTGGAACATTGCTCTGGCAACGATTCGCCCCATGTGCTATGTATTTGCGGAGTTTGAATTCACTGTGAGGTCAACATTCACCTCCTCCATGTATTTCATCAGATCTGTACTGGAATACTCCATCTCTTCACAGTCCTGTAGACTTGAATTGCTGATATCATCGTTAACGAGCATTTTACCATTGGCTTCCTCGTCGTTATCGATTCCGCTATCTTTCTCCTTGCGTTGCTTTCGTTTGGTTTTGATCTTCTGCTTACATTTGCGGTCTGGTTTACTCTCGTCGTTGTGGTTGAAGATCTTAAAGAACTTCACGAAGTATTTATTATTGTCGGTTTCTTTGAGAGTCTTCAGGTGTGGTTGGTAACTTTTATCGGATGGTAAGTTGTTGCTGATTGTTGTCACGATTGTGGTATTACTGGATTGGGAGTGGACTCTTGTACGGTATCCTTCTGTGGATGTGGTTTTGTTTTGTTGTAAAAGAGGTTTGTTTGTTGAAGAGTTTATGTTTGTTTCGGCGTGGTTGTGTCCGTGTCCATTCGTGTGTTGATGGTGGACGGTGTGACCAGTGTGGCCGTTGTGTTTTAGACTGGAGCGTTTTGTTCCGTGTGGATTGTTGGCGTTTTGGAGGTCCATCATGTAGAGTTGTTCTTCTCCAGCGCAGTTTTGAACGCCGTCGGAGACTGAGCGTTGATAGTTGCGCATTGATGGTGGACATCTTGATAAGACTGAGTATGTTCGTTGGCGTTTTTCTGGGGTGCCACGATTGCATAGGCCATAAAATGTATTCTGAAAAAAGGGAAATAATTAAAGTTTAATGGATTTTTATATTGTTTCACAAAAAAAATTAATTTTAATATAAGTTATAATGTTTGGTATGAAAAACAGCTCATGTCTATGGTTAAAATGTAAAATGTAAAATTATGTTTTAAAATACCACATACGCACCATAAAATTGTCTTTTTTGATAATTATTGATAAACAATTAATTTGTTAATTTTTTTGAAACAAGTTATGAATTATGACAAAAATGGCGGATGCGCCTGCTATTTTAAAGAGTAGTATAATAATAAAAACAAACTACCCCATTGTGTAGGGGGCTCTTAATTATCAAATTTAAACATTTTTTCACTTAATAACACAAAGGGTTTTTTTCTGTAGATGTCAATAAGTAAAACGTGTATTCACATGGAGACTTAAGAATCAATTATCTCAGGAACTAGAAGAGATAAACAAAAACCGAAATCACGGTAATGCTTAGTATGAAATTCTAGACCAGATAACGTTTAAAAACTTTTAAAAATAGCATATGCCTAAAAATTTTTCCAACGCAATTTTCTCGGAAAGTAATAAAGCTAAAAAAAAACTTTCTTCATTTTGTTCATGTCGTGATAAGGATCTACAAAATGGCAGATTTAGTTTTCCCATTTTCCAAAGTTGACCAAAGACCACTCAAAAAGAGTCAAGAGGTTACACTTGACTCTTTTTGGGCTGCAAAATATTTTTTTACGCTAGAAGAAAATTGAAAACGCTAATCGATTGAGTTTTCCAAGGGGATGAAAGATGTGAAGTCAGTTTTCCGATAACATCAATATTTCGGAAAATGGGTGGTAAATTCAAAACTGATTAAATAAAACTACCTCTCCAATTTTCCCCAAACTCTCCAAACTGATGAAAAACAATACCAGGAATCCATTAATCCAAGTTTGGTTGCGCTATCTTAATTAGTTTTTAAGTTATTGGTAATTTTTAATTATTACATAAGTGTTGATAACTGTAAATTTTAACATGTTATATGATGTGAAATTTAATTCTACGTACGAATATGGAAACCGTTTTTCTTTTTCTTTAATGATTTTCAAGATAAATAAGAAAAACTGGTTTATTCGTTTTCTCTATCAGATCCTAGGCAAAAAATAAAAATTGGAAATTTGACTTTTTTGTTACTGAATATTGAAGAACATGTAATTCTACATATTTTATCTTAATAAAATTATGTTCTAAAATGAAGTGCTTTGATAATAATCACCCTAACAAAGTCATGTTTTGTTGCTATTCAAATTGTATTATTTTCTTTATTAAAATTGCAAATAGGGCCTAAACGATAATTTTTAGCAAAAAAAGTTACTAAAGTAATCGATGCAAAAAAATTTATGCATTTTTTGTCGTTTTTCAGGGAATTTTTTAAGGATTAAGAATATGTGGTCCTTTTTTCCGTAGCCCTTTTAGTTCTCAAGATAATCGCAATTTAATCTCGCCGGTTTCACGGGAAAATTTTAAGAAAAAAGTTCGACCCTGTTGTTCGACCGAAATTTTTTTTAGGAAAATTAGTTCGACCCTGTTCTTCGGCCGAAAAAAATTTTACGAAAAAAGTTTGACCCTGTTGTTCGACCGAAAAATTTGTTTGGAAAATTAGTTCGATCCTGTTATTCGACCAAAACATGAAATTTATTGGTCAAAAATAGCAATATTTAAAGGGCATTTTAAGACACTTTCACAGGGTTACACAGAGTTAAAAAGGTATGCATATTGTAGAGGGTTTCTTAAACTTTAACATGACGTTGAAAAACTTTAAGAAAATCGTTTAGTTCACGAGATACAGGGCGTTTTCCACAGCATGTTTTCAAATTTTCACAAACTTGCCAACTTTTGAAGGCCATTTTAGGACACTTTTAAAAGTCCTAGATTGCTAAAATAAAATTCTTCGTAAAGAGAGTATGTTGAACTCTAGTATGAGGCTGAAAACCTTTAGGAAAGTCAATTAATTCAGAAGATACAGGGTGTTTTCCACACTTTTAAGCCATTTAATTTTTTTTGAAAAATGCTAAATTTTAAAGGGCATTTTAGCGCACTTCCAAAAGGGCTAGGGAGTTAAAAAAGTATTCATCGCGTAGCGGAACCTTCTAGCTCTGACATAGAGGTGAGAAACTTAGATAAAATCAATTAGTTTACGAGATACAGGGTGTTTTGTACACAATGTTTTTAAATTGATTGAAAAATGCTTATTTTTAAAGGGCAATTTAGCGCACTTTTAAAAGGGCTAGGAACTTGAAAAAGCATTCATCGCGTAGTGAAACACTCCAGCTCTGATATAGCAGTGAGAAACTTTGATAAAGTCAATTAGTGTACAAGAAATGGGGTGTTTTCCACACTATGTTTTTATTTTTTTGGAAAAAATGCTAATTTAGGGCATTTAAAAGTACCTACTTGTGGAAGGGATTGAAGGTTTGAAAAGCATTTATTGATTACTAGACTTCATGCATTACAATTTCCGTACATTTTCCTGTTTTCCTCTACTCAAAGGCGCATGAAGTGCTCTAAAATGCCCATTAAAACGGTTATTATTTTCATTATTGTTCATTTTATAGTCGAAACACAGGTTTGAAAGTAATTTTAAATTTTAATTTGACCGTAAAACGTTGATATATTTATTTAATTTTCAAACTAATTTTAGTAGTGAAGTAAATTGCATTATTAATGAAGAGCACAGTCAAAATAGACAGTTTCAGTACGAAGCGAGTGCCGAATTGTATTCAGAATTCATGTTGTTCATTTATATATCACTTGTTTTAGTTTTTTTGTTAGTGGTAGTGAGCCTACATTGAGATAAAGAGTAATGCCAGTTTGTGTACATGTAAAGTCAACCAAAGATAAATATAACTGTACAATTTCATAATATTCTATTGTTACGTGATTATGAACTGCAATTTTTAATTTAAAGTTACAGTTTTTGACTCGAGGGCATCGTTAAAAATAGAGTTTTGTAATTTATTTAATTTAAGTTGTAATATATTCTAATAATCACGTAAATATAAATTTTTTAAATTGTAAACGTGCATTGCTTATTCAAAGTCAAGGATAAATACAAGTTAACAATATATTTCTATAATTTGATAAGAGATGGCGCAAGAATGCACTTATCTGCATTAAATTTCGTTCAACACGCAGATTGCACCTGCAATTTATGTTGATATACCTATATTTAAGTAAACAAACATGCATTGAAGTAATTAATACCGATGCTTTATTTCAGATTCTAATTTCCTACTTTTAAAATTGTTTAATTTGAATTAGAAACTAAGTATAAATTACATTTCGATTTTCCACTTTATTTCATTAATTTGCAACTTTTTAAAAGGTTATTTACAGTTTATACATTCCAACTATCTGAAAATGCAATTCAAACTCAACGTGCACGTAATTCGTTAAAAACCCAGCGCAGCTTTATTGCATTTTTAAAACAACATAAAATATACGAAACTACCTCACGTTCAATCCCAAAACGCAAACATTATAAAAACCAAAATGTAACAAACACCCACCAAAAAATGTAGGTTTACTCTGAATATTGATGTTTTAATTCACATTCATTATTTTAATTAAATTAAATAAATTAAAATAAATTAAAATTAAAACAATTCAACAAAGTGTAACTCTTAAAAAAAAAATTCAAACGTGCGCAATCAACTATAAAAATGTCTGTGAATTCGTTGAAACAAACAAAGCTTACATTCCGATCCCGTTGAATGGTTGAATATCGACAGCTAAAAATTCAAAATAAACCGTGAATGTTATAAGCAATGGAATCCCATCGACGCCTTCAATCATTCAACGATTTGCATGCAAATCGATTGGATCACCACAATCATGTGACTAGATCTCGATATATTCAGATTCCAGCTGAAGGGAGATGATGAAACGTGACGAAAGTGATGTCAAGTCAATATTTTAATCTTTGTTTTTTAAAAACTGCAGAGTAGAATTTTTATAGTGACTGTCAGTATAGTTTAGTCAGATGATTAATAGGATTAATACAAGAGCAAACGCGGATGCGGGCGTAATGTAAACCAAACAGATTGTGAACGAGACGCGTCTGTGGCCTGAAATTCGCGATAACAACGCATTCATGCTTGTGACTGCTGCCACCATCAAAAGGGAAAACAATTCATATCTAAAAAAAATTTTTTAAATTTTTGTTGAATTTTTATCTCAATAAATCTAAATTTCCGAATATTTATTATTTCATTGTTAACTTTGGTTGTTTCCCGATGTGCAGTGCGGGATTCTAAAGTTAAAACCGTTTTGCGGGATTTGAAAGGAGTTCTGTGCATCCGTACTCGAATCCTCGAATCACTCACGCTCTATTTCCGGCCACTGCAGGGCGGTTTTTGCGTCGCCGTCGTCGCCATTCAGAAAACACGCTCGAACGCTTGTAACGCAGGCGAGCTTAGCGATTATTTGCGTGCCGGATTGTTTTCCGGCTATATTTTATCCTCCGGCAACATGTGTGCAATGTGCATATACTTCATAAGAGCCAACGGCGGAAGAATGCAATAACTATGCTAAGCATTTTTCAATTTTGCAATTTTCTCCTTGAAGAAAAATCCAAAATAAAAATAAAACTAAAACATTTTTACTTCAAAAATGTGTAAATAATGTTTAAAAGTAGTTAAAATGTTAATTTTAGTCCAAGAAAAAGTAAATTCCAATCAAAGTGTGTCGTAGCTAAATTTAGAACTAAATTAACTTCTTTTTTCATTCCAGAGTTTTTTTTCGTGAAGAAAAAAAGCAAACAATGTTATTTCAATTATCTGCCTTCTACCTTGGCGTGTCTGAATAAATAAGAATATATTTCTTAATCCCGTATAAGATTTTTGACCATAAAAAGTTGCGGCAAGTTTTTTTATTGCCATAAAAAAGTTTTAAGCTGTTTTTAAAGCTTGATGTGCGGTGGAAACTCATGGAAAGCTCCTAAAGTGAATGTGGAGTTCTTAATAATGATTCTGGTGCTTGATAACGATGTTACACGAGCGTGCGCCACCGAAAACAGCATTAGGGTTGACCTGCAATAGCTAAGGGTGTTTTCTTTGTATAATTGTTATTTATTACCACTGAAAGTCGCTTAGTGGCTTCTTTCTAGCACTTTCAATTTCGTTTTATTTTCGTGCAAAGGTCAGAACGCATTTTACGCCTTAAAAAACTTCATGTTTGATTAAACTTAATTTTTAGCTAAGAATCTACCAAATCTACGCTTGGGTAATTTAGTAAATTCAAGCGTAAAATTAATTTAAACTTTAAATCTACCCCCCGCTGGCGGCTTTACGTGTTACTTCAGTCAAAATTCCGAATTCATTCATAATGCGATCTGCAATACAATCGATTATTATCGCAGCGGTGGTTGCGTTGGTGGTGCGTTAATTTGGCTCAACTCTTGCTTCAATCCACGGCGATAAGGGTAATTTTGTTGACGCACGCCGGCGCCTGGGGCGGGCATGTGCATAATCGAAAGAGATTCATGCGTGAATCAAGCCGGTTGTGTGTGAGTGAATGGTTAATTCAATACAAAGTGGTTCAAAGCGAACAAAAGCTCTCGACCAAGACTCTGACTCCACCAAAGGTCAAAGATTCAAATATTTTTCTATATTGCAACATATTTCAGAAAATACAAAGCCATATTTTCTATGTTGACAAAATATGTTTTTCTCGGCATGAAAATGAAAAATTATTAATCATTTTGTGTGTGGCCACATGAAAAATGAATTTTTCTTGACAAGTAATTAAAATCCGCACGCAAAATGCAAACTATATCAACAATAACATAAAAAATTACAACGCTGACAGTTTTTAATGAAAAACTTGAAGATTTAAAGAGATAATAAAAGAGAGATCCAACAATTGTGAAATTTTCAGTTTAATTAAACATAATCTACGTTGTAAAGCCAGAAATTTATCTCTTTCATTAAAAATGCATTTTCTAATTGTACCAGATGCGACATATGTGGTTGAATGAAAGAATAGAAAAAAGTTTCATTCACAATTAAATTAATTTGTCTGGGTATGCATAGCGTTTCTCGCAGGTTTTTTGTATGCGCACGTTGGAAAATTTCGACGAGCGACGGTACAATATGAAATTTTCCGGGTTTTCGCCGCTTGCAGCTAGTTAACGTCGGCGCGTCGGTGAGAAGAGAGTGTGTTTATTATCGTTTATTGTCGGCTCGTTTGCAGCAATGCAGCAAGCGGCAATATCGTCGGCAGGTGGTGGACAATTTTCCACGCATGCACTCGAAACTAGCTGGCGTAGAATAGACTATTGGTAGATAGCTGGAAAATTGCTCAGGATAAAAAATATCGTGAATGCAAAACGTGAGAAGTGCTTTTCATAGAAAGCAGGGGTAAAAAATTAGGTTAAAGGGGTTTTTTGTCATAATTTGTGTTAAAATTGGCAAAATTATGGCAATTTGTTATAATTTGCGCAATATTTGTGAATTATTTGACGATTTTAAATTTTAAACCAATTTTTGACGTTTATAAATGTTTTAATTTTAAGAAAATGAGTAATAATGCACTTTTGCGCCATCTACATTCGAATTAAAAAAACTAAAACTATGATTAGACCATTATATCAACTTTCATCCCTTATTTCACACCCTTAAAGTTTAATTTTTGCAACAAAAAGTAGCCTATATTATTTTTTTAAGTCGAAACTATGTCTATACCAAATTTTATTAATATTTCTTCAGTGGTTTTCTCGTGAAAGCGACACAAACATACAAAACCACATTTTCATCATAAAATTTCATAATCTAAACAAAAATAACGTGTTTTATACTTCTTTTAGACCTGAATTAATAATAAATAATAAATTTTCATTACTTTCTTACTATTTATAGCCAAAAACCACAAAACAATCATTAATTGATCACACAATAATTAAAACACACGTAATCTGTGTTATTAATTGTTCCTGCGTTGAATTAACCCGCATCCCTTTCAATTCCGCGCGAAATTAATCAGTGCGCCGTCTTTATGATGACAGGATCACAGGATATTAAGCAAACTTTGCCTTTACCATCCCGTTCATGGCTAATAATTTAATCTGCCAACAGATGTTTTAATTTACCTTGATCTAAGCGCCCAAGTAAAATATTGCAGTTTAAAAACTTTAAAAACTTCAAAGTGCAGCGTGAGAATTTAATATCTTAAAGTTTCAACTTAAAATTTATAACATGCTAATAATATTATGCAAAAGATCTCATTACACTGCCGATTTCAGTTGGGCGACAGTCAAAAGTCACGAAACTAACACTTAAAGTTAAACTAAAGCAGAATATGTAAAACTTTTGCGACTTTTGCGGAAGGAACCAGGAAATGCGGGAATATTTGGTGCGAAATTTAGCACATTCCCGATTCCGTTTCGTCTATTCTTAGAACTTCAGAGATTTCTAAGAACAATACTTCAAAGTTTTGCGTAGCAATATAAAGAAATATAAAAATATAAATAAAAAACCAAATATGTTTGCTTTTGTTCCTATTTTACGTAAATAAATAAGAAAATAAATTTTAAATAAATAAATTCAACGAATGTTCAAATTTGACGTCATAGATTTGCTGAACAAATAAATTTCAATTCGATGATGCAGCGCAAAAAGCTTTACAAAGCGTCTCGCGTTTCAGTACCGCATCGCTGCAAAGCATCCGTTTATTTCGACGTCGTCCTGCATTCCGAATTGAATTTTTGCGGATTCGTCCGCGGGTCGCGCATAACTCGATTGCGAAAAAGCAACATGACATAGCGGAAGCCTTGCCGGGCGATTGTAGCAAAGCAATTTTCGACTTTTTATCGACTTGTTTGTCATGGCACATGGCACACGTTGCTCTTAAATTTTTTCCTCCTCGTTTGTGGTTAAGACCGGAAGGCTATTTGTGGAGCGTAGGCAACACATCATTCCTCTGCGTGAGAGCTGGGTCACAGTGTAAAGGACGAAAGGATATCACAACAAACGCTCGCGCTGTGTGCAACGACAACAAATACTAGTACTACTTTACCAGTAGTCGGAAGATTTGATAAGACTCGAGACACGTTTGAACTGTTTGTGCAAAACATCAACAAAATCTGACACAGATTCGCAAAGCTCGGCAGTCAGTAAGTCACTCAGTCATTGGATCAGTGTAGCAACACGTCTGCTTTCGCATCGCTGCTCCTAAGTTTAAAAAGAAGAAGGAAAAAGTGTGGAAATCTTTCTACGTGATGTTAATCCTTATTCTTTTCGATAAACAACATTTCCGTAGTCGTAGTCGTACTCGTAGTCGATATATTTACCGATTTGTGTGTTGGACATCCAAACTGCTGCTCTCTCTACATTGGTATTTACTGTTCAAGTTGCAGTGGCAGCTTCGAGAGCTTAAAGTCCACCCTTCTCGGTCTTGCGGAGTAGTTTTAGTTTTGTGTACAGTGTAGAGTGTACACTGTATCCGCGCAGAAGTTACAAGCGGACGGGAACGCACTTCGTAATGTTTATTTCAACGCTAACGTTCGAGCGCTCTAACGATGAAACAAGCTGGATGAGATTGAGTTGAGTAAAGCTCGCGGAAGAGTTTCCAGCTTCACACCGAAACTAGACTAATTTAGAATGACCTTGAAAGTGGTGTTTTTTAGGTTAAAAACTGTTTCTAAAACTTAAAAATCATATTAATTGGTGTAACAAGGCATAAAACGGGTTTATTTTAATACTTACATGAATATATTTTGTTTTAATTTAATTTTAACTGAATAAATCTTCTATTTTGAGAAATTTTCAAGAAATAAAACATTTTAAATATTACCAACCTTTCTTGAGTTAAAAATAAAGTAACTATAAAAGTAACTAATAAATTTCAAGTTGGTACCCGTTGTAACCAAAAAGTGTAAGATATGCAACCCAAAAAACACTTGAAAGTATGCAAATGAACAAAAGCAGCAAATATACAGACATAAAACGCAGCAGTAAACAAAATTCACGTTCCAGTTTCAGCTTTATGAAAGTAATTTGTAACCTGCTTGTGCATGCGCCGGAAAATACGTACTCTTCGCAAGTCATAGCAGTGCACGTGAAATTTATTACTGCCCAAGGAAAAGCAATAATCGCGCGATTCTAAAGTTGTTGTAAATTGCAAAACGAAGCAAACGAAGTGAAAATACACAAAGTAAGAGAAAATCGAGAAGAAAGCATTGAAATTAAGTGGTACGCAGAGGTCACAGCATGACGACGGCGTAATTTATTACAACCCTCACGAATATTTTGCAAATGTGCCAATGAACCGACCGCGCGCGCAATGGGAGACGTGTAATTTAATGCACGTGGCAAAAAAGTCAAAGGTGGAGCCACACGCGGTGAGTATGTCAAAGTTTTAATGGGGTAGCAATATATTTATGTTAATTAACGTTGAATTTAATTAATATGAAATTGAAAATGAAAGAAATATAAATTCATATTTCTTTGAAATGTATGACATAATATTTTGTGTGATTGCAGTGTAAACATGTTTACGCGTTCAATTTTCGCATTTTTTCATTGTTTGCGCGTCCAGATGAAGCCACGTGTAAACTATTAAAACACGTTCTTGTAAAGCGATGAAAAAAATGGCTGCAGGCTTGGCTTATAACTGGTAAACAAATAAAACTTAAGAATCTGTCTGTTGGTAGCGCGTATTTTACATTTTTCAACACGTTTCTGTGTTTTTTGTCTTCCTGGGGCGTTTCCAACGCTTATCGTCTGTAAAATGCCATCCTTCCTGCGTTCCAGGATTCAGGCAGGCATTTCGAGCAGTTTTTATTGCCTTGTTTATACACGTTGTGTTTTATCTTATCTTTTGGGATCTGTTTTCTCAAGACGAAGCGAAAGTCACGCGATTCTCCGAATGACAGAATTTTTTTTCGGCGTTTATTTTGAAAACTTGTTGCTGCTTGCCAAAAATAAACAAAAAACATTCGGAAAATGATAAGAAAATAAGTGAAAAACGTACTTTTCATAAGAAATTGTTAATGTTTTCCCTTTTTTAACTGAAAGAAGCGAAATTTAAATAAAGTCGAAGAATTTCCAAGCAATTTGTGTTTCAATTAATTTTTTTTCAAAAGAAATTTATTTTTTGTGCGTAATTCTTTGAGTTAAACGTATTGCTAATTTCTTTGCGTATTTTTTTTGTTGTTGCTGGTTGCGCGCGGAAAGTTCTGTTCAATTAATTCGGTTGTGTAGATCTTTTTTCAGTCGTTAAACTTGTCAAACTTGATGCGAAATTAAGCGAACTTTATTTTACGATCCGCGCTCGACTGCAACCGCGAAAGAGTTGGGATAAAAATTAAATCGAACGGGAATAAAACTTTAATTCTGCGTTTCGAGGGAGAATCTGCTTTATATTTAACCTACTTTTAGGTTTTATGAAGAGATTTCTTGGAAATTCACTTTAAAATTAGACTAATTAAAATTTTGCAATAAAAATACTTTTATTTCACTTGTAATTAAGTTAAAAAAGTTTATTATTTTAATATTTTTATATAAAATGTACTAGACAACTGATTTTATACATGTAAATGTCAGTTTGTATGTTTGTTCTGCTTTCAAGTGAAAACCACTCATGTGATTTTTATAAATTTTGGTATAAAAATAATTTTGACAATGGAAAATAAAATAGACTACTTTTTGTTGTAAAAATTTAACTAGGCGTAAAATATGGAATAAAAGTTTATATCGAGATTAAATCGTAGTTATAGTTATATAACTCAACCCTAGATGGCGCTAAACTACATTATTAGCTTTTCTCTTTCATTTAAAATAAAATTCATAATCTTTTCATCGTATTCAGCTCATAATACGTCTCAGAAACAAGAAAATAATTACTTTTATTAAATTCTACGATGAAATCGCAGACAAAACTAATAAAATCTAATATTTCAAAAATCCTTGAATAAAATAAATATATCTTCTTGCAAGTATGAAAGCAGATCAGCGAAAGAAATCACAGGCAATGATTTCGGCGTCCGTGCATAATAAAACAATAAAAACGGTGGACGTGCGCCATTATTGCTAATAAGATGTCAGGCGAAACGCCGGCGCAAAGAGGACTAAAATTGGCGAGCAGTTTCCGCTTGCAATGCATGAAAAGCAAGCACAAGAAGAAAAAAAAAACGTGGAAAAACAAGTCGATGTGAAACCGAGCCGATAGAAATAAGATAATCGCATAAAACAGAGAAAACCGAAGCAACAAAAAAATACATAAAAAGAATTGACTGAAAAACGAAAATTCCGATGCTTGCAATAACAATATTCGTGGAATTCTTTAAAATAACAAGGCGACGATGTTGCCAATGCAATAAAATGTATGAAATATTAGCAGAAACCATCGAAAACTTTTATTGTTTTCATCAATTGGCTATTTATAAAGTAGTTTTCAAGTTAGTCATCACGGAAAAAATAAAATAAGAAGAATTATGATAATTTAATGCAGTTAAAACCATAAATATTCAGATTTTTTGTTTCATTTTCATTTTTTATAAGAAAACTTAAGGAAACGTGAAAGTTTAACGAAATAAATTGAGTGTGATAAACGCGATAAGAATTTTAAGCGGAAAACTTTTATTTTTGCATTTTTCAAAGTTTTTGGCTATCGATACACAAGAATCACTTGAAACTGTCGAAGGGAGTCATAAAAAAGCATAAAAAATGGAAAAAGTTAAAGTGCTAGTTGAAAACTAAAAAAATCCAAACATTTTTTGCCATTTTCAGAGCGGTTGACCGCGTTTGACGATTTTGATTCACGATTTCCGCATGCATAGCGTGTTTACCCATCGAGATCGAAACATTGCAATCAATTTCACGGCTCGACAAATCCTTTAAATAAATTTAAATAAATTGCAATTTTCAAATGGTTAATTTCAACCGAAACAAATTCATTTCTAAGTAATTTGCACACAAAATAAAAGAAAAGTCAAGCAATATTCATTTATAGACGCATATCTCTCGAATAAATAATCAAAACTGCATACGTGCTGACGTGCTGTATATACAGGATGTTTTAAATTTCGAAATAAACGAAATTTTATGAGCATTTAAACGGATTATGACTTGCGTCGTGTGAATAATGCTGGGCTGATTTTAGCGCAGAGTGCAACATGGGAATGTGAATGCGCTAAATATTTACAGCCGTAAATTAAATTTATGTGCACTTTTTCAACTCAACTGAGGCCGTATCTTCCACGAGCCGGGCATTAACTCGATGCCGTTGGAACACACTCTGCACTTCCGTTTTATTTTAAAGCTTTCCGAAATAAATTAAGTGCTAATTTGGTTTTCCAACGCAAATTACCAACTTTTAAGATTAAATTTTCAACTGGCTAAGCATCTGCAGTATATATAGATGTTAGGCAACCAAGTATACACAAAATTTATTACTTTGTGTTACTTTATTACTAAATGCACGTTTTAAGTTTTAAGTTTTAAGTTTTGATGTGAATAGATTATACACCTGTTCAGATTGTTATCATTGGATGAGTGCCAGAGTGTGCTTATGAGAGTTTGGAAGTTATGAAGTTGTTTAATGTTCATCATCGTGACTTACCTTGAATGCCTGTCGAAATTTGTTCGACATAATGTGATAGAGAATTGGGTTGACCATGGTTGAAAGGAAGTAGAGCACGCCGGAAATGTACATCAGAGCGATGTAGATCTCAATGCACATCTTCTGCGCTTCCGGGGACGCGGCGCTCAAGTACACCGCCAGTAGACGTTGGGCGTGGAATGGAGCCCAGCAGATGAAGAAAGCCACCACTACAGCAACTATAAATAGAACATTTATTAAAATTTATAATATAAAAATCTGTTGGTAAGCGCATAACTCAACAACGCTTCGACCAATTTGGCCAATTCTTTTTTTAAAATGTTCGTTAAAGTCCAAGGATGGTTTTTACAGCGAGAAAAATTTAAATAATTGCCGGGAAAACACTAAAGACAGCCATTTTCTATAGGATAAAAGTTGGCATTGAGATACAATCATAGGTATAATTAAATAGTTGAATCCGAGATGGCGCGCTGAAGTGCATTATTAGCAATTCTTTATATAATTAATTTCTTTAAAATAAAATTGCGAATCTTATTGATAGAATTGACACATACTACGAGTATGTCTAGAACAAGAGAGTAAAAACGAATTACATTTTTATTAAACACTAGTTTAATATAAAATTATTTTCTTTTAATGAGTATAAAGATATATCTAGTAGAATATTAACTGATACTGATTGTTATTTATTGTTTATTATCTCTTTGCTTAGTTTCATTTAGCTTCATTGCGTTTGGAATTATTTGGAATTATTATATTTCAGTTGACTGAATTGAGTTCGACGCGCTTTGTTATTGGAAAAGTTTAATTTGATTTGCGCGCCTCGTCGATTTCGCTAGATTGCCACGCGCTTTTTCATCCGCTATTACTTTTTGTTACTTCAGACGACGCGAATTATCCGCCAACACGATGCCCTACATAAATACCGTTTGTTTTTGACGCCTACACGCCGCAAACTGCTTTCGAAGAGTTAATTTAATCAAAGAAAAGAAAAATGTTGAAATCAATTTGTATAGTGTATGCAACCCAGAAAGCAGGAAACATTTAACCTATACACAACCACAACCACAAAATCAATTATTTAATTGTAAGCAAGCAATTTAAATATGTAAATTAATTTAAATTGGTTTTAACTTAAAGCTAACATAAAACTTACTTGGTTTTACTCTGTTAGTAAAAAATGAACTGCTGAACTGCTTTTTATTATCCCTGATTTGTTGGGATTGTTATTATCCCAATCATTTGACAGCTTATCCCCACTAATATTATAAATGCAAAAGTCCTGATGTTTGTTACACTTTCACGCAAAAACTACTTAACCGATCATCATGAAAATTTGTACACATATTCTTAGTGGTCCCCGAATGGTTATAGGCTACTTTTTATTTAATAAAAAAAATTATTTTTTAAAATAAAATAAAGAAATTGTTTAGCCAATAATACCCCTGCATCTGGCTATTTGACTACTTTAACGCCATCTAGCATTCCAGCAATAAAGCTCAAACCTAAGTACTATAGTACCATCACACTGTAGTATCACACTGTATTACCGACAGCTATGTCAACATCAAATCCAATTGACTACACTATGGAGACTGTACACTATACTTCCATATACTATACTTTCAGCCATTTTAAACTTCCCGCCATTCTACTTCATTGTTACTTCTTCTGTGACTACAGACGCGTACGGAAGCAACTTCATTATTTTAGATATTCGCGAGCGAAGCCAAGGGTTAAAGCTAGTTCATAATATAGGCAACCAATATAACACAAATCGTTTTGATTTATTTCAATAAAGCAAATAATTTGCATCTTCTTGAATTACATGAATTTCTATACTACTGAAACACATTTTATGCTAAACATTACTTTTATCTTATCAACAACTGCATAATCCGCATAAATTCAATTAAAAATTAATTTAATTACTCAAATAAACCGTAATAACATAAAATTTAACTTATAAAATTAAAGTTTTAATAAAAGTTATTGAAGTAATGTTTAAACACATTGTGTTACTAGTTTGTCCACTGGTCACGATTCGTAAATCTAATTTCCATGCCAAAACGAACGCGAATTGTGCACTTTGCGGAATGATTTACGACGAACGTGCGGTAGCAACAGGAAGATGAATAATTATGAAGTCAGTGATTATTAATGCACATTTGATTATATCCTCTTCAAATCTGCACGGCGCGCAGTATTATTAAGTGTTGGTGGTTGTTATCGATTCGTGATAACCTATTGATAAATGACAATACAGTTGACTATCAATTGTTACTACACAACATCACATCAAAAATAAAAACAGGAGTATAATAGGAGCAAATATTGATTATAATTATTTATCATGATTAAAATAATTATTTGTGTTGGGGCTTTCGGATGGCATTCAATTAGTAAAATGTAAAATTAACTGCAATTGCGCTGGGCATATTGGAGTGCGCTAGATAATTAGCCAGGGCTTTTAATTCTTGATTCTCTGATCGCTAATTGGCTCAAAACATTCTGTTCGCAAAAAAATTAAAAAATTAATTTTAAGATTAATTAACTTATAATTTATTTCTTAAATTAATTAAAAAACATCAAAAAACTTAATTTTTACAAAATTAATATTTTTGTTAATAAAACACCCTGTATAAAAATGCATTTATGGTTGCCTATAATAGAATGTCGAACATTTCGTTCGTCGGCTATCGGCGGCGAACATCTGGCCGAGTCATCTCATTATCCAGCCGCGCCGAGCGACATAACCTAACTTAACACAACTTAACCTAACTTTCGGTAATCTAATTCCCTCTAATTTGCGACTCAAACACATCATCCTTATACTTGCGTGTGGAATGTCACTGAAAGACAGAAGCAAGTACAAGGACAATAAGCTAGGTATTTGCTATATTGAGGATAATAAGCGAGTTTAACCCCCAAAGGCATTGCTCTATATTTAAGCCGAGAGAGAGATATTAAAAGGAATGATAACCCTGGATATTGAGAAATGCAAAAAAGTGGAATGATGATGAAAAAAAGGATAATCTGATCGGATGAGATGTGAAAGTGGAAATGAGGAAATGCGGAAATGAAATGATCAAAGTCTCTTCCTGGCGTGGAAGTGGAGTGGCTAGGAATGGATTTCAATTGAAACAATTCAATTCATTTTCTTACTTTGCGTTGAATTAAAATTTTTCTTCCTTTTTTGGTTTCTTTACGTGTTAATTATATTAATATAACATAGACTAGGTTATGTCAACTCGTAAACATAACCTATTTTAATTTCTACTTAATATTTTTTCTTTTTTTTGATTTTCTGCTTTTTAAGGGTCTTAAGACTTAGAATATAAAGCAATTGTGTTCTGGTTGTGATAAATTCTCTTAATGCGAAGTTTGTGTTAATGATTCGGTTGGTTATCGCCGGATCGCGTGGGTTCTTAATGGCGGCAAGAGCGTCTGCGGATAATGTAGCTGTTTTAATCATAATGTTCTGAGTTTCAGACAGATGCTCAAAACGTTTCTTAAATTACCATTGGCATTGGCGTTATTTTCTCTGAACATTTCTCTAAAAATATTTTGATGTTATTTGGGTTGCATACATTTTCACTGTCAAAATCAATGTATTTTAATATTTAACGGGTATTTAACGTTCAATATTTGATATATGATATTACTGAGCATATTTTAATATCTATCATCATAAAATAAATGTATTCACCCTTGAAACATTCCCGAAAAATAAAAAAGATGAAATATTCAATAAAAATGTATGCCCCACATGCCCAAAACATGTTTTTACTCTTTTCCCAGTTTACCCTCGGTGTGCTTGACTTGTTTTCGTGCGTTTCTTGCTTTTTGAGGCTGGGAATTTGACGCGACACGCATCACAAACCGCCCAGCATCAATGTTTAACTACGCAGAAGTGTAGAAACACTAGAAATGTACTCTACTTTACCACAACCACCACCAAAACCATCAAAAAACATTACATTCCTGAAGAACAAAGATAACCAAAGATAAGATAAGATAAAAGTGGTTTAGGATTAGGATTGTATAATTTTACAACATTATTTTCTTCACAAACGTAATTTTCCACCAAAAACCACCAAAAACCCGAAAATAAATTAGATTTAAACCGAAAATGTCAGCCGTTTAAATTATGCATGTACTATTAACTTTCTACGCATGATATAATCTCATGACCTTGTTAGTGAAGAAAAGTGTCGCGTGGATGAAAGTATCTCCTCGTCGAATGTTATCAACGCGCGGCACGTCCGCTTCCAATAGCCTTAAATGTCGAACGCGACGACCGGTCGTATATTAGCCGGGGTGGAGCGGAGGAAAAATCAAGTAAATTTCCAAAGGGAGAGGAACTATGCCAACTAACCACCACCACTACTACTACCACGGTGTTTTATTCATGAATCCAGCGAGATGCTCACAAAATGTGATATACTAGAAATGCAAAAAAGCGAAACTTGAAACAAGGGAACGTGAAATAGCCAGGAGGAAATTCCACGCGCAGGTATAACAACCCCATGGAGACTGGGAGATAACAAAATTCAAACTGGAACTGAAACTGAAACTGAAACTAACCTAGACAAAAGAACAATGGAATTGAAAACAATGTTAACAATGCATCAAAACTAAGAATAACTAGATTGGGGTTAACTTAACCTCAAAAAGATTTTTTAGGTTAAGTTGTGATTTGTATTTAATGTGAACATCAACAAAAAAACAATGGAGGAGTAAATAAGGTAAATTGTCCATGAAAATGGTTAATATTTGATTTTAAGCAAATTTAACCTCAACTTTTTTAGGTTATGTATTATGTATTGACTAATATTTGATGAAAACATTGAAACAAAGACAATAGGAGTATAAACAATGTTTGCAAATTCCTAAAAACTAAAAATAATTATTTTAAAGCAAATCTAACCTTAAAATATTTTTTTGGTTATGTATTTAATAATATTTGATAAAACCTAAGAATCAAAACAATAGAATTCTAAAAAACATAAAAACACAAGAAAACTCTGAGAAAGTATTTGAAGGTCAATATAACCTTCAAAAAACATTTTCTAGGTTATGTATCAAATAATATTTGATGTAAACTTCAACATAAGAACAATAGAATTGTAAACAATGTAAAAAACACACGAAAAACTAAAAATAAGTATAAAAAATAATTACCTAACCTTAAAATACATTTTTCTTGAAGGTTATGCTATAAAATATTATTTGATCTGAAATATCTAAAGTAAAGCAATTTTGTGTGTGCCTTGACTTTGTCTCCAATATTTGTTCGAAAACAAAACTTTGTGCGTCTGTGGTCTGGCATAGTTTGATGTGAAATCGGGTGGTTTGTGACTTGTGAGTCGGACTAAGCGGGCGATAAATAACCAGCCGGACGCGGCGGACAAATTGGTCCTTAAAGTCCTTTTTGATTTACGCTCTCTTGGCAAGCATAAGGTCGCAGAGGGAAGCAGAATCAGTACGGTTTATTGATTTAAGAGTTACAGCGCGCTTGTTCATTGCATATCACGAGATATCTTTGTAATAAAATGCTATTTTTGATTTGAGTATTAAATTAACAGTGTAATATTATTATGCGCATGCGCAGTACATTCTATTACAGTAGTAACGTATTATAACCTAATTTTCATAACATAAGATTTATTTTAATGAAATAAAATTTTATTTTTGACTTTTTTGTTAAACTAGCAGAGAAATATTAATTTGCGCATGCGCAGTGTGACCTATGACAGTACAATCGCATTATAACCTAATAAAACTTAATTTAACTTTTAATTCAACGTAGTAAAATTTTATTTTTAATTTTTCTATTAAACCAACACTGTAATAGTATTATGCGCATGCGTAGATTGTTCTACTGCAGCACTACCATTATATAACCTCTCATAACCTAACCTAATTTATATTTAAACTGCAATATTAAAGCAATAATCATCTATAATTCCACAATTGTGTAATATATAGATTCACCGCAATTCCTCGCAATTCTTTTGTTAATCAATCATAGTTGATTACTGCAATTTCGATAATAATATTCGCGCGGCACGAATCACATGCACCAGTGCATTTCTATTGCACTTGCTGTATTGTTACTTATCCGTTTTCACACAATATTCGCTGATGCCGCTGACGTCGGCGTAGGCAACATGTTCAACATGTGCGTTGACGTACGCTTCGCTTCTTTTTTTGCGTGCGTCGTGAGATGAGATGAGAGATGAGCGAACAAGTGTTTCATCAATCAATCGTGTGCAATTAAACCGTAGATTAATCAGGACGCCATCATCAAGCAACGCTCACGGCTAAGCCTCAATCTATTTCTGTCTGTTTTGTAATTTCATATTGTTTTTGTGCAACAAGTAAACATTTCAACGCGGATTATTAACGAAAATTGATGAAAAACTGTTATTTGGGTGTCGATTTCATTAACTACGAATCAGAATTTATTGTAATATAGTGTAATAATCTGTTTTTAATAGGTTTTGAGGCATTTAATCAAGAAATAAATCGATTTAATTGATAATTTTCATTATTTTTGTAACAAAAATTAAAATCTGTTATTTTTCCAACAAAAATTAAAAAATATTATTTAGATGTAAATTTTATTACAAACGTTTAATTATTTAATTATTAAAATAAATATAACCTATTTTTAATAGTTTTTGCTTTCGCCGTAAGATGGCGCTACTTTAAAATAGTAAAAAATAATTTTTGAACTTTCACCTTTAAAGAAACAATTTTTCACGGTTTTAAGACGTAAAAGTGTTAATTTAAACACAGACGGCCAAGGCCGTGACTAAAGTACTTTAGCCACAGGTTTTAGTCACGGGGCGGAGCTTGCGCCTGCTAAAACACCGATTTAACCATTAAAAACTTTAAAAATCGTAAAAATTTCTTCCTAAAAATTTAATTAATTACCCACAACATTAAAACAACTTTTAATCAATATAATTACAATTACTACAAAATAATTTTCTAAATTTTTCAATCAAATCACCTTTAAATTACTATTAATTCCAAAAAAGCAGTTCAAAGTAAAAGGGAATCTAACTGGCAGAGTGCGAATCTAGTCCAGTAATGTGCCCCGCATGGCTGGCGCATCCACCATGCTCGTTAATTAATTTTTACGACGAATAGCGTGTCCTTGTGCGCGTGCAGTTTCCGTCTGAGTAGCGCTAGTGCAGGACAAATTGCACGTGTGCATGACACATGCGATATTGCCGACATGGCGACATTGCGACATGCGACCAGCCAGCGACATGCGATCGCAAGAGTTAAGTTGTTTTCCTCGTGCAAATTCGCCAATTCTTTACGGTCACTCTCGTTCTCATACTCACAGCGTATTAAATTACGTATTAATCAACTCGAGCTTTAGACTGGAACATACAACATATTACATTGTACTTATTACAATGCAATTGACATTTCAGTCAATTATCAGTGTTATTATTTAATTTATTTAAGATTTTTGTTGTTTTTGCATTGAATTTGTGAGAAAATTTTGATTTTTATTAAAATATAAGCGTGACAATGTTTTTATGGTTGCATGTATGTTTGTTACTCAATCACGCCTAAACTACCGAACCGATTTTTATCAAATTTGGTATAGAGATAGATTAGAAGATGGAAAAAGACATAAGCTACTTTTTGTTTTAAAAAATTAACTTAAAATGGCTGAAATTGAGGTTTAAAAACTGAAAACACAAAAATTACATTTATAGTCACTTATTTGAAGCATAGATGACGTTACCTTGTATTAAATTAATGATAAAAATTAAATCTACCTCTATTTATATATTTAATGATTATTTGAACAATCTGGACAAAGAAAAAAAGACTTTTGTTAAGTAAAGATTCCGTTATCTATGAAAAAACTCTCCAAAGACGTCAGAAACCTCTCAATATCTAAAAATAGAAACTACTATTAGATTTGAGATGTTTATTTACCTAGGATGAAAACTTACAACTCTACAACCTTCTCCAACCTTCGACACACGAAATAAAATGGTGAGCATGCGACACAATCGGCACAAAAACGATTTCGCAGATGAAAGTGATGAAAACGCTGAGAGGCGACTGTGCACAAGATGCTATTCCGCCATATTCTGTTATATTCCACTCGTTGGCGGCGAATAACTACAATAACTTGTATTTTTTGTCGGTTGATAGAGTTTTCAACGTTTGTAGAGATTCAAGATTCTGGAATACATTGTGCAAGCACAATAAATGCTCGTATATTTTATAAACGTGTATTCGCCACGTTGCTAACAACAATTTGTTGTGTGTTTTTTTTTTGATCGCGTAACGTGTGCAGCGTAGAATTCTGGTTTTGTTCGATACAATAAATTCATATCGGTGTACACGGAGTTTCACGTAAATACGATCAATGACAATAAAAATAGCTTATATTCTTAGAGAAATATAAGATGATATCGTGGAGAATTTCTTTATTTTATTAGGAAATAAATGAAAAATATTATTATGCAAGTGCCAGGATAGGAAAAATGCAGTAATATTAATTTTTAGAGCTTAACTTTGCTTGTTTTTAGTGTTTTTAAGTCGAATTATGTTTTCAGTTGAGTGAATTTAATTGAAATCTGCTGTAATTTCAATTTCTTGGTGTTTTTAAAATATTTTTTTACTTTTCTGCGTTAAAACGCAGGTTTTTCGCGGTTTTCAGACATAAAAAGTTATACTTTAAACACGGATGGCTAAAACTGTGAATAAAGTAGTTTAGTTACGGGTTTTAGCCACGGGGTGGAGCAAAATGTCATAAAATACAGAAAACTGTAAAAATTTGAATTATAACCTTAAAATTTAAGTAATATTAATTTTTAGAGCTTAACTTTGCTTGTTTTTAGAGTTTTTAAGTTGAATTATGTTTTCAGTTGAGTGAATTTAATTGAAATCTGATGTAATTTTAATTTCTTGATATATTTTTATATTTTTTTACTTTCCTGCTTTAAAATGCCAGTTTTTCTTGGTTTTGAGCCATAAAAAGTTATACTTTAAACACGGATGGCTAAAACTGTGAATAAACTAGTTTAGTTACGGGTTTTAGCCACGGGGTGGAAACAAAATGCCATAAAATACAGAAAACTGTAAAAATTTGAATTATAACCTTAAAATTTAACCTAAAATGAATAAAAACTTGATGTAATATTAAAAATTTATTTTTTATCTCAAATTTATTTGAGGTTAATAACAATATAATTAGTTTTATACAAAAAAAAGCATCCAATGAATTTGAAACACTTGATTTTTATCATGTTTGCTTCATTTTTTTTCCTGTTCGTTTTGAATAATCTACGTAATACGTTTTATCTTTGATTTAATCCCTGTAAATAAAATCCGGCACAAAATGTTAACATTTTCTCTTCTCATCTTCAGCGCATTGCATTTTTTTTTCTGCTGGCGTGTTTTTCCTTCTTTTTTATAATTCACTCCGACGTATATGCTCCTTTTTTACTTTTTATCAGTTCAAAGGTTTTTTCATTCATTCATTGCTCATTCTGGGCTTCAGTCACTTTGTATCGTTTCTGATATTCGTTGCGAAATACGAGTACACGCGTATTATATTCTACTGTCCACAAAATAAAAATACGGCAAGGAAGGAATACAAAATACAAAAATGTAATAAAATCTGATATTCAAACATATTTTACAACAAACAAATTGTTTTTAATACAAATGCAAAAATCCGTCAATAAGTAAGAATATATTTATTTAATAAGATTGTGTATTGTATTCACTTGATTTGAACGATTAAAAGTTAAAAATAAAACAGTTTGAGTGTTTTTATAAGTTAAACATTTTTTCGCAGTGAAACTAACCTTAAAATTGTTTAAAATACTTAAAATCAAATAAAATGCGAAACTAGGACAAAAACACTCTGTATTTTGTTAACAAACAGAATAATATAATTTTTTTAATTAAAATTGAATAGGTTATGACTGTTTCTATAACCTACACATTTTTTATGCAGTAAAACTAACCTCAAAATAGACTAAATTTGTCGAAATAAAATAAATTATATTTCAATAAGTAAAAATATATTTATTATATAAGATTTTGCATTGTATTCAATAGATTTGGATAAATAAAAGTTAAAAATAAAAGAAATTGAGTGTTTTTATAACTTTGACATTTTTCTCGCAGTGAAACTAACCTCAAAATTGCTTAAAATATTCAAAATCAAATAAAATGCAAAAATACGACAAAAACACTCTGAATTTTGTTAACAAACAGAATAATTTAATCTTTTTAATTAAAATTGAATAGATTATGAGTGTTTTTATAACCTTCACATTTTTTACTCAGTAAATCTAACCTCAAAATGGTCCAAAATGGTCAAAATATAATAATTTTTTTTTCAATAAGTAAAAATATATTTATTTTATAAGATTTTTCTTTGTATTCACTAGATTTGAATAATTAAAAGTTAAAAATAAAACAGTTTGAGTGTTTTTATAAGTTAAACATTTTTTTCGCAGTGAAACTAACCTCAAAATGGCTTAAAATACTCAAAATCAAATAAAATGTAAAAATACGACAAAAACACCCTGTATTTTGTTAACAAACAGAATAATATAATCTTTTTAATTAAAATTAAATAGGTTATGAGTGTTTCTATAAACTACACATTTTTTACTCAGTAAAACTAACCTCAAAATGGTCCAAAATGGTCAAAATATAATAATTTTTTTTAAGTAAAAATATAATTATTTTATAAGATTTTATAAGATTCACTTGATTTGCGCGATTACAAGTTAAAAATAAAAGAAAAAATACAAAAGTAGATAATAAGTGAGTTAATGAAGTATGAAAACCTTGAAGAATTCACATTATTCACTCAACTGTAGAGTTAATAAGGATGCGAAACCGAGAACAACGGAAACCGAGCATTACCCAGCACAAAAACAAAAGTTTCAAATAAAAAGAAAAGCAAGTGATTGACAGTCTCGGACGTTTACGGAATTGCCAATTGTATTCTCCACGACTTTGCAAATTACTTTCTTCTATTTAAAAAAATCGTTTAACCTAGAAATGCACCACATAAACACCACAAACACCAGAAACACATAAATTTTATTCCGCATTTAAATGGTTTTATTTTTTATTTTATATTTTTTTATAAAAGAAAGTTTCCTAGAAGCGCGGGAAATATGAGTAACATTCATTTAATTTACGTATCTGTTTGTGCGTCTTGCGGCTTAAATAATATCAGAACTACGACTCGGGTGGAAACTTATCGAATTGTATTTTCGAAATTTACTCAATATAGTCTGCTTTATTATTACCTATCGCGCAAAAATATCTCCGTCGATGATAAACTTTGCTAAATAATCAAACTAGAAGCGGAGAAGCACGCAAACTTTTCCGTTTATTCAATATATTCAATAACAGAATATTAGTTTGTGTATTTGGTTGCCTACTTATACTTAATCTCCCAAACAAACAATTCAACCTATATTTTTGCTTATTTTTGTTTATATTTGTTTACAGTTGAGTAAAAAATATGTTAACCAGCTTTTGCCAGCGACTTAGTCCCAGTATCCCTATTAATATTATAAATGCGAAAGTTCTGATGTTTGTTACAGTTTCACGCAAAAACTACTTAACCGATCATCATGAAAATTTGTACCCATATTCTTAGTGGTCCCCGAATGGTTATAGGCTACTTTTTATTTAATAAAAAAAATTATTTTTTAAATAAATTAAAGAAATTGTTTAGCCAATAATACTTCTGCATCTGGCTATTTGACTACTTTAACGCCATCTAGCATTCCAGCAATGAAGCTCAAACCTAAGTACTATAGTACCATCACACTGTATTATCACACTGTATTACCGACAGCTACGTCAACATCAAATCCAATTGACTACACTATGGAGACTGTACACTATACTTCCATAGACTATACTTTCAGCCATTTTAAACTTCCCGCCATTCTACTTCATTGTTACTTCATCTGTGACTACTGACGCGTACGGAAGCAACTTCATTATTTTAGATATTCGCGAGCGAAGCCAAGGGTTAAAGCTAGTTGTTTAATAAAAATGTAAGTTTTTTATATTCTCTTGTTCTAGACATAGTAGGTGTCAATTCTATCAATAAGATTCGCAATTTTATTTTAAAGAAATTAATTATATAAAGAATAGCGAATAATGCACTTCAGCGCGCCATCTCGGATTCAACTATGTAATTATAACTATGATTGAATCTCAATGCCAACTTTTATCCTATAGAAAAAGGCTGTCTTTAACGTTTTCCCGGCAATTATTCAAATTTTTCTCGCTGTAAAAACCATCCTTGGACATTAACAAACATTTTAAAAAAAGAATTAGCCAAATTCGTCTAAACGTTGTTGAGTTATGCGCTTACAAACAGATTTTCCGATTCATTTTTATATTATAGATGTTTCGCACACCGATAAACAACAAAATATACGATGATATTAGTATAGTCATAATCTGGCATGAAATATAATCGTAATGAAGTTATAACTCGTCACCGGTTAAGAGGTTGCTGGTTGCTGGCATAAAGGTATGTAATAACTCCGTTTACAACTGTGAGCAGTCACAGGCGTCACAAGCAATCCACGTGCATTCGCCCGGTGCCATATTCATGTCTTGTATCCAACTGTGTTCGTGTTCGTTATCTGTGTGTGGGCGTCAAGCTCAAACTAGAAACTGAACGACGTCGCGCGACGCTTTTCTTCGTTAACTAGGTTTACGTGACTATACCGCGAAGAGATATAATCTGAAGTTATGCAAATACTTTGAATTTATTAGATGTGCACCGCAGTCGCATCGTTACGCTTGAATAACTTAGGGATTTTTATTAAATTAGTTATAAATGGAAAAAATGAGATAAAAAAGTTAGTGTTTGATTTTTTTACAAAACACTCTGTATCTTTTAAAGTAATAAAAAGTTTTTATTTTTTATTTGGAAATTTGGTAGTTTATAAGTGATTTTATAAAGTTGATATCTTTTACGCTGTGAATCTAACCTCAAAATAGGTTAAAAATTAAAAATAAAACAGAAAAAGTGAAAAAAAAAAGTTTTTGATGATATTTTATACAAAACACGCTGAATTTTATAAACAAATGTAATATTTTTAATTTTTCTTTAAAATTTTGGTAGTTAATGAATGTTTCTATAACCTAGACTTTTTTTTCTCAGTAAAACTAACCTCAAAATGGCTTAAAATGGCCAAAATAAAATAAAATGCAAACATTTGTCAAAAAATCAGTTTATGTTAATATTTTTACAAAAAACTCTGTATTTTATAAACAAATACAAAGTTTTTAAATATTTTAATAAAATTAGATAGATTATGAGTGCTCCTAACCCCTAAATATTTTTTCCTAGTGAAACTAACCTCAAAACAGCCTAAAACGCCAAAAATAAAACACATATTCCATTTTCAATATTCCCGCATGATAAACGTTTTCCAATATAAATGTATAGTATCCACCTAAAGACGCGAAACGGTTAGAAGGCTAGTAGTATCCGTGTGGGTCATTTACCGTTTTCCGGTCGACGGAAAACATATCCGACATATCCGGCCGGCAACAACGCCCAACAAACAGGCCAATAGGATACGCAATGAGATACACAACGAGCACATTTGCGACAAAATGAGCGCTCGCCAACGAAGCAATCGGAAACAGGCACGCGGCGGATAATGCCTACAAAAGGACACGCACAACACACGCACAGACATTTTATTCATTAATCCATTTATCTAATGACTATCAATTTGAGCTGATTTATATTCCCGCTGGAGGTAATAGATGTATAGTGTGAGGTTATGTGTCTAGTGGGTTAACTACCGCAGGAGTAATGCAATGTAAATTGGATGTAAACTGAAACTGTCAAATAAAGTGCGATACACGCGGTGTAAACCGCATCTGCAGCGAATTCCGCATCGATTTACCATTGATAGTACTGAATTTAGGTTATGGAGGTTTCAGGAATGTATAAAATGGTGGATAAGCATCAAAAACATATGAATTTAGAGTAAAAAACGTAAAATTTTAAAAAAACAAAGTTAAATTGTTAATAACTTTTAAGTCATTAAAGTTACCAACAAAATGTTTTTACAATTAGACGTAGAATTTAATTTTGAATCTGCTTATGAAAGAAATTTTATTCTAACATTAATAGTTTACGAGATATTCATAAAAAACTAAAGCAAAAAATTATTACTTTTGATATTTTATACAAAACTTAAATAATTCACACGTAGATGGCGTTTGTAAGTATTAGTAAGTTAATAGTAACCTAGTTTACATCAAGGACATTCTAGTGAATACTCCAGATGGCGCTGCAGTCATTTCAATAACCTAGTTTCAAACCAATCTGTTTTGATTGAATACAAATCACAAAATAAAATTATTTATTAATATCGGTCATAAAAGTTGCACACGTCCAACCATAGTATTAATATCCCCGCATTCAAATATTTACACCCCTTGCATGTTATAATATATCGAACTGCGTTTGTAATTACAATTCGCTGCGGTGAATTTCTATTAAAACTTTGTCGTAATTTCCTTCACTTTCTCGACCAAAATGCAATATCAAATTAATAATTTCTAATTATACTTTATTTTGCCGGAATCCTCGAAAACTCGAAATTCCCGCTGATTTCTAATTAATAAACGTCAATGTAAAGCAAATAAGGGTAGTGGTAGTATTGGTATGTTAAAGCCGTGCAAGTTGCGTGTGAATGGTTCGAAAACATTTGATGGTTCTGAAAGTCGACTGTCAATTCGCTTCGACATGTTAATTAGTCGACTCGCGGCCGCCGCACAAATACGAATTTAAAGTTATCAATAAAGTTTAATTGCACGCACCGGTTTGGCGGATTTTGCTACATGGTTGGTGCATTTGTTGAGGTTTTTCCTGCTTGCAAGCGGAAAGTTTTCGTTACTGCGTCAATGGAAGAGCAGCGATAATTGCAACAAATTGTTAGGTTAATGCATATCTTGTTTTGGTTTTTATTTTGCATATTTTAAGCGCGGTAATTTGTTAATTCACATCTTTTGACATTTTTTCTGACGTAAAATGAATTTAAAATTGATTTTTAATGTTTTTATATTTTAAACAGAAAAAAATTGGTTTTATAAAGATTTAAGAGTCTTGGCATCTTTTTATTAAGTTGATTTATTGATTGAAGGAATAATTAATTATTAATTCAGTAATTTTACAAGGTTTTTCTTGATTAAAATGAATATTTTATGAATTTTTCAAATTTTTTTCTTTTTTTCTTTAAAACGTTATTTTTTTCGGTTTTGAGACACAAAAAGTGGTATTTTAAACATGGAGGGTCAAGTTCGTGACTAAAGTACGTTAGTCACGGGTTTTAGTCACGGGGTGAAGCTTACGCCTGTTTATTTGCCTTTTGTGCGGCATAAAACCATATAAATCTCTATTTTATAAACAAATAAATTAATTTTGTATGTTTGTGACGTTTTAACGCGAGAACCACTCGACCGATTTTATTATATTTTGTTATAAATCTATTTTAGTTCATGGAAAAGCAAATAGACTACTTTTGATCGCAAAATTTTAATTTAAAAAGCATAAAACAAGAGTTAAAAGTTTGTATTCGTTATAAATCATAATTATAGTTGCATAATTCAAACCTAGATGGCGTAAAAATACAAAATTGCATTTCTCACTTTTTTTAAATAAAAATTAAAAATTTTATGAAACAAAACGCAAGAAACTAATTAATTTCTACTACTTAATCCCTCCATCAATGTAAACAAATTAAAACTTTACATTATAACTGTCTCTGTGTCTGGGTCCCAAGACGATGAATCTTGCGACAATAATAATACACTAATAACGATCATTAAATCAAGACGCTGACGCTCCTCACTCATAGAGAGGTTGTCATCGCCGATGCTAATTAAACCTCTCCGCGGCGGACGACAACACAAATAAATAAGCTCGTGCCGTGCGTTGGGACGTCCGGTATTGCGGTTTGCATTTCGCCAAGAATAGACGCGATCCAACACCGCTAACGCGTAACGAGACTTTGCATGCGAACAATCTCTGCGCATCACCGCATTCTCGGCTCGGGCCAAAGTGAACATGTCATTGCACGAGCGGATGAAAGAACCTGAATAAAAATGCAATTTCAATACGTCGCGCTATATCAATGTACAGGCAATGCATAGTAATTTAGTTACTTTAATTTAGAGAAATAAAAAATATAAAAAATGTATTTTTAGTTGGTTAATTTATGTTTTGTTAGTTTGAATGCTTATAACTCGAGAACGGTTGGATGGATTTTTATGATTTATAGTTCATTGGATTTGTCTTGGTCCTGAATAGGAGAATATGTGCTAAAATATTAGAAATTATTATTTCAAGGGTGTTAAATAAGTGTTGAAATTTTATATGGGGATTTATTCATGTTATAGTTAATAAATTCGACTGTAGATGGCGCTATAGTGTTTTATATGCAATTTCAACACGTCGCGCTGTATCAATGTACAGGCAATGCATAGTAATTTAGTTACTTTAATTTAGAGAAATAAAAAATAGAAATAATACAATTTTAGTTGGTTAATTTATGTTTTGTTAGTTTGAATGCTTATAACTCGAGAACGGATGGATGGATTTTGATGATTTATGTTTTTTTGGATTTGTCTTGGTCCTAAATAGTAGAATATGTGTTAAAATATTTGAAATTTTTATTTAAAGGGTGTTAAATTAGAGTTGAAAGTTTATATGGGGATTTATTCATGTTATAGTTGAATAATTTGACTGTAGATGGCGCTAAAGTGTATAATAAGCATTTATCATGTCTTTTAAATAAAATTACGAATTTTATTGATGTTTTCAGTTCATAATTTGTCCAGGAAAGTAAAAATAACATTTTTTTACTAAAAAATCAACGAGGACGAAGTCTAGTTGTAAATATCACAAAGCAAAAATGACATCAACACAATAAACACAAATAAATTTGTTGTATAAAGTTGTTTGTGATATCGCGAATGCATTAATTATTTATTTAAATGTGCGCATTGTGTGTGGATAAACAGACACAATTTATAGCAAGCCAGACAAGGCGGATTAAATATTTCGATTCAAGGTTGTGATCGGCGATTAGGTTTCTAAATAATTGCCATTTGCCAACGTTGTGCGGTTTCCTCGCCGGTGCAGTCGCATGCTTGTTGATGTTCAATTTGTTTTCCAATAAACGCAAACGTAAACGTGAAATCAAACAAAAGTGAGCAAAAGTGCGTGTTTATATTTGTACTGCGTTAGATTTATTTATACGTGTATTGTTGGCTATTGGCTTGTATTATTGAGTTGAGTTGAAAGTTAGTGGTTGAAAGTTTGATAAGCGGAAAATATTGAATTCTTAATTTAAAATTATTAATTCTGTAATTTTACAAGGTTTTTCTTAATTAAAATGAATATTTTATGAATTTTTAAAATTTTTATACTTTTTTTTTCTTTAAAACGTTGTTTTTCTACGGTTTTGAGACACAAAAAGTGGTATTTTAAATATGGACGGCCAAGGTCGTGACTAAAGTACTTTAGTCACGGGTTTTAGTCACTGGGTGGAGCTTGCGCCTGCTTATTTGCCTTTGATTCAGCATAAAACCATATAAATCTCTATTTTATAAACAAATAAATTAATTTTGTATGTTTGTGACGTTTTAACGCGAGTACCACTCGACCGATTTTATTATATTTTGTTATAAATCTATTTTAGTTCAGGAAAAAGCAAATAGACTACTTTTGATCGCAAAATTTTAATTTAAAAAGCATAAAATAAGAGTTAAAAGTTTGTATTAGTTATAAATCATAATTATAGTTGCATAATTCAAACCTAGATGGCGCAAAAATACAAAATTCGCATTTCTCACTTTTTTTAAATAAAAATTCAATATTTTATGAAACAAAGACCAAGAAACTAATTAATTTCTACTACTCAATCCCTCCATCAATGTAAACAAGTCAAAACTTTACATTTTAACTGTCTCTGTGCTTGTTGATGTTTAATTTGTTTTCCAATAAACGTAAACGTGAAATCAAACAAAAGTGAGCAAAAGTGCGTGTTTATACGATACTTGTACTGCGTTAGATTTATTTATACGTGTATTGTTGGCTATTGGCTTGTATTATTGAGTTGAGTTGAAAGTTAGTGGTTGAAAGTTTGCTAACCGGGAAAATATTGATTGCTTAATTTAAAATTTATTAAAATTTTTGTAATTGAATGAAGCCATTTATTATTTAATTGATAGAATATTTATTAGGTGAAGTAGTAAACGAGTTTTGTGAGCAAAACCACAATCTGTTGCGTTTTTAATTATTTCATGATAAATATGCATATGAATGTGTGTATGTGAACTGGAAGTTATAATTTTTGTAAAAATGAAATCATAATTCAATGTAAATTCTATTAAACAAGTTAAAAATAACTTTAATGGTTGTAATGGAGATAAAACAATCATTTTTGTTTCTTTTTTTCTTTAAAACTAAAGTAAATGGTTGAAACTAATTCATGGATGATTAAATCATTAATTATTAAAGAAAAACTTGAAATTATACGCGTTTTTAAACGTTTTTCTTAAAATTTTAATTTAAATTCGTCATAACTTTTGTATAAATACAGATAAAACAGTTATTTTGGTTTATAATTTCAGATCTTATCAAAATCTGTTCAGGAAGTATCTTAAAAACTTTTCTGGCTTCGTTAATTCCTTTTTATTTACTTAAAACTATCGAAAAACAGTAAAAAATTAATTTTCTTTAAAAATCAAGTTAAAAGCAGTATAATTTTAACAATAATAATTATAAAGTACTAAATATAGTCCCAATATATAGATATTATCAAGAATTTATTAGTTAATAACTGAAAAGACTTGATAATGCTTTGAATTTTCAGTAATTTAAAGAAAACTGTAAAAAATCATGAAAATAACTTTGTTTCTTTGTATTGCAGGTTAAAAACACTACAACTTTGTTGATAATAAAAATAAAACAAATATTTTGCTGTCTACTTATTAATATTAATTATGTCTTTATATTGTAATACTTAAAATATTTGCAAACGCCATTAATAACTCTCTAAGTAAAGAAAACTAAAAAATTAAAAAAAAAAAAAAAAAACATAAAAATTGATGCATCACAGACAAGTTTCCATGCATTTTATATTAGAAATCATTATAATTATTAACTTTTTAGATAATATTACAACTTTGCTTCAAAATTAGTATTTTATCAAATATTAACAGCAAAATAAATATTTTTTTCCCAAAAATATTGATAAATCATTAAATCTTTGAGTATTTCAAGAAAATCTTTCTAAAAATGACAAAAATATACCATTTATCCTATGTTTTCCTTAAAATTCAGACATAAACTAGTCCTAGCATTGTATAAACGATGTTTTTGTTTAGTAATTTGCGTTTCAACTCTACCCAATTTACGACAAAAAGTAAATATTGACTTGCGACGTAATGAGGCGATAAAAAAGTATACCTCATCAAAAAAACGCCAAACAAAAATCACATCTCACACATTTTAAACTCATTTTTATCATCAGTCCGCATTGAATTAATTACTTAACACATTTAATTTGCTTATTCATGCGTATTTTAACGCGTTTACGACTCGTTTCACATAAATCAATGTCACATTCACGTTTTTCTCTTCGTTTTTTCGCTTTGCAAACACAATAATTACATCATAACAAGTAAGTAAACTAAATAATAATATACTTCAACTTACCTAACATCTTGATGACACGATTCTGCGCTTGCATCTTTTTCGACGCACGGGAAACCACAACCTCACCACCGCCAATCGCCATTGCACTACAGGTTGCATTCGATGCAAGTGACGCCCTCTGTTGTTTGCTATTCCTCAGCATTTTCGACTTATTCAATTTAATAGCGATTAAAATATACAACACTGTTATAAGTGTCATCGGACCAACAAAAATCATAAACGTCGAAATCTCAAACGCATGTTGAAAGAAATCATTCGCCACCACTGTGCAGCGACTCAACTCGACGCCATTTTTTCTTTCATATTCCACACCGAATTGAATCGCCTGCGGTGCAGCCAGACACAATGCAATCACCCAGATCGCCAGGATATATTTTATAGCACGCGATAGATTACTCATCGTATGCGATAGAAAGGGATGACATATAGCTAAATATCGCTCAACGGTGAAAGCAGTGATGGTTAACACGGTAGCGTTCGCTGAAGTCTCAGCGGCGAATCCCTGCAACACGCAGAACGCCTCACCGAAAACATACGTTGCAGGCGACCAGATGCGGTACATCTCGGGTGGTAATCCTGATATTAACAGAAGCAGATCAGAGATGGCGATACTGAAGAGATAGTAGTTGGTGACGGTGTGTAGGGACTTGTTGCGTGCGATGACTATGCAAGTTGACACATTTCCCACCAAACCAAAGATGAATATAATGCCGTAGACTACTGTGATTGGTATTACCCATTCTATTGGATAGAGCACGTCTTCGTCTTCATTGCGAGGGGTCGAGTTGATGTTTAGCGGAGGGTGAGTGTGAGTCATGCGGAAAGTTTCGTTGTGCTCAAACTCAATAATTGAGGTTAGGTTACTGTCTATTGTGAGTAGTGATTCGTTGAGTATCATTTTAAAAACACGTAAGTTTTAGTTTTTAATTGTTTTTTGTTTGTTTTTTAGATAAAATCCTTGAAAATAACATTTATTATGTTTATTTTAATTATTTTTATAGAAAAAATACGTTTTTTAATAACATTTTGAGGTTATTTCACTGTTTTTTCATGTTTTGACATTTTACACATACACACTGTATATAATTATAATGGTTTTGATCACGCCGCTTGTGTTTGTGAAGATTTGCGTGCGTTAATCACTCTAATCACTCGCGATAAAATTTTATTCGCGTGTGTCGTGCGATTGTTTTCGATTTTCGCGACGCACACGAGCTGCTTCCTTGCGGCGCGATGCGTGGAAAGCGACTGACAGGTAGTTTTCCTCCATCGCCGCTCGGAGGCTACGGTTTTTGCGGCTTGTAAGACGAATGCGCGTATAATATAATGGATTTTTAGCGAGTTTTATTTTTTTGAATTCGCGTGTGCTTTTTGTGCGTCGAGATTGTGGGAGAGTTGCGTTGCAGCGGTTTGGAGCGCCGGGAGCGGCGAGTTGCGGGAGCGGCGAGTGATGCGACGCTACTGAGTGTGGAAGCCTGCTGGGATGTTGCTCTAGCCGCCAAAAAGAGGCTGGAGCATCTCGCGTGATCAGCTCCGCTCAAAATATTAAAAAATTGAGTTTTTAAGTTTAAAAAATTTATTTTTACATTTTTTTGTTTAAAATTTGAAAAAATTAAATTTAAACTTTTTAAAATTGTTAATAATTAATTTTTTATTCTATAAATTAATTTATTTCATAAAATTTTGTGAAATTTAAAGAGTTTTAAACTAATTTAAAGTTTTTATTCATTTTAATTTCAAAATTTCATTAAAAATGCTTAAAAACTTTTATTTTAAAGGTTTTTTGGTAAAAATTGTAATATTATTAATAAAATATGCTAGTGATATTATTAAACTGATATAATTAAGGCTTAAAAGTGTAATAAATAGAATATTAATGAAATTATTCAAGAATATTGTATGTTGGGTTGCCTATCGTTGATTAACACAATTTATACTAAAACTTCTTAAAAAATCGTTACAAATCATTTTTTCTTTAATAAATTTGATCAAATTTACAAATTTAAAAACAATTTAAAGTTTTTTTTCACTGAATTTTAATTTTTTAATCAAAATTCCTTGAAAACTTTCATATTAAACATAAATTTTGCAAATATTGTAATATTATCAATAATATATGCACAGCGAATTATAAAACTGATATAATAATCGCATAAAAGTAAAATAAATACAATATTACAGATATTATATAAACCTATTGTACGTTTGGTTGCCTACTGATAAAATTAAGCATATTAACACATAATAACTACCGGCGTGTGATAAAACGTGATAAAAACAATAATAAACACTGAAATAATGATTCCATTTAACTCCGAAGCGATCAATAATGTGTCAGTAAATACATAATCGTAAAACGCCCATCAAGCGAATGATAAATGTACTATAAACATTGATTTGCGCTTTGCGCGCTTTGTGCGCTGTGCGCTGAAATAAAACACCGCGCTGATAGCAGTAAATATAAAATAGCGTTTTTATCATCGAGATATTTCTATATAATAAATTTGAATTGATGATATAATTAGTTTCCACCGACTGGAAAATTGAATGCGCTTTTGCCACATCATTAATTAATTAATTACGAGCAATTAACTCGCGAGTATCCTGCGTGCGATGACAAACGCATGGTAATAACGTTCATAAAACGCGATTGATTTATGTGACCCGTAAATGAACTATTAATTCATGACCACTGGCATCAACAAGATTGTTAATTGCCTACCTGTTGGTTTAAAATGGCTGCCAGTGCGTGTTTACTATAGTAATACTAGCTTTAACCCGCGGCTTCGCTTGCGAATATCTAAAATAATGAAGTTGCTTCCGTACGCGTCTGCAGTCACAGATGAAGTAACAATGAAGTAGAATGGCGGGAAGTTTAAAATGGCTGAAAGTATAGTCTATGGAAGTATAGTGTACAGTCTCCATAGTGTAGTCAATTGGATTTGATGTTGACGTAGCTGTCGGTAATACAGTGTGATAATACAGTGTGATGGTACTATAGTACTTAGGTTTGAGCTTCATTGCTGGAATGCTAGATGGCGTTAAAGTAGTCAAATAACCAGATGCAGAGGTATTATTGGCCAAACAATTTCTTTATTTTATTTAAAAAATAATTTTTTTTATTAAATAAATAGTAGCCTATAACCATTCGGGGACCACTAAGAATATGTGTACAAATTTTCATGATGATCGGTTAAGTAGTTTTTGCGTGAAAGTGTAACAAACATCAGGACATTCGCATTTATAATATTAGTAGGGAAGTAGAGATTCGTAATTTGTGTTTTGGGACGAATTTCGTTAACTTTCGTTTATTTTTGTTTATTTTCGTGTCCTTGATACAGTAATATCTGAATCAGAAACAATCTGTCAAAACGCTTTAAATGCTGTCAAACTGTTTTTGACGGTTGAGTTGATGCGCGCGCATCGCTAACCAACATAACCTCACAAAATTCAAATCATTTTCCTTTCTAAATTAATTTCTGTGAGTATTTTCATTGTTTTAATTGTTTTTCTGTACTTCTGCATGAAAATTAACCTAAAAATTCAAAGTTTTTAATGATTTTGTTTCTTGTCATGAAATTAAAGGCTGTAACTAAGCAAACTCGACTTATGTACATAGATTAATAATAAAAACCGTATGAATAAAGTGTGTACAGCACGTGTGGCGCATTTTACGATGAAATAAATAAATAGCCAAGCATTTAACGAGACATTAAAAACGCCGCCAATTAAGCGCATGTAAACGCGTTCAATTACGATGCATTCGCCCTTGCGCATTAAATAATTCGAGCCATTAAGCGCGTAACCACTAATTACGCAACAAAACAATCGATTGTTGCATTTGCTTCAATTTTAATAACAATAAAACCAAACTCAAATCAATTACAACTCTCTATCATTATAATATTAAAATGAATCGCAAAATTAGTTGGTAAGCGCATAACTCAACAACGCCTGGATCAATTTGGCCAATTCTTTTTTTAAAATGTTCGTTAAAGTCCAAGGATGGTTTTTACGGCGAGAAAATTTTGAATAATTGCCGGGAAAACTCTAAAGACAGCCCTTTTCTAAAGGATAAAAGTTGACATTGAGATTCAATCATAGTTATAGTTAAATAGTTGAATCCGAGATGGCGCGCTGAAGTGCATTATTAGCAATTCTTTATATAATTAATTTCTTTAAAATAAAATAGCGAATCTTATTGATAGAATTGACACATACTATATCTAGAACAAGAGAGTAAAACCGAATTATATTTTTATTTAACACTTCCGAGACGAAGTCGCGGACAAAACAATGTTTTTTATTTTCATCCATTGATTAACCTAGTTATTTTTTGTGTTTCTCTATGACGTTGAGCGTGTTTATGACGTGAGACGATTGATTGTGTCATCGCCACAGCCGGAATCACAAGGAAAAACTCCGCGGCGGCGTGGAAACGGAAAAAGTTGGCGCGTGCAAAGCTTAAAAAGTTGAATGGCAAATCGTGCTGGGTTGCACTCGACTGCACGTGGCTGAAAAATAAATACGCCTTGAAATATCGTAAGAAATCTGAGAGAAACCTAAGAAAAGTTTCTGTTTCCAAGCGTTTCAGTTTTAAACTTTAGTTAAATTCACTTAAGAGTAAAAAGTTACATTGAATCTTCTGACATAATTTTAATTTTAATTATTACTACTTATTATTAAGTGTAATATAGTTTAAAAGTAAGAAAATAACATTTTATATCAAGTTGTGTATTTTTGGTGAATGTTTGGTTGCCTATGTTAAACATCCAAAGGAAGAAAAAGATCTGAAATGTTACAAAATCAATTTTTATTCCTTTGGATAAAATGAACATAAAAAACATAAAATTTGATGTAATTACCAATTATTATGGTTATTAGATGTGTTTTTAATTTTTAATTAATTTTTACACGTTTCGTGCAGTTAATGGCGATTTTTTGTGAACTTTGAATGAAATTCGATGTTTATCACTGAGAATTATGAGTTTCCTTTGTGCAGCAAGGCGCAAAACGTCGTAAAACAAAGCTTACTGTCGTTTAACTTAATTTAACATCGTTATAAACGCCTTAAACTGTTCCTCGAAGCGTTGAAGTCTTACAACTTTGTGTAACTGCACACAGAATGAATAAATTTGCAAGATAAAATATTTCACTAGTAAAATATTACATTTTACACGTAAAAAATAAAAGGATTAAATTCGTGTGTGAGGTTTTTTGTGCAGATTAAGAAATAAATCGATTTGTGTGGGTTTGTTGAATATAACCACGGAAAACAGAAAAATATGCTGAAAAAATCGAGGATTTGAGGATTTAGTTGTCTCCCACACTGACGCAATGCTATTTTGGGATTGTTGCAGGTGTAAAAAACCGGTTAAAATGAAATTCCAAAACAAAATAAATAATTTCATCGTTTTGTGTGTAATCCTCGCAAATACTCTTACTTTCTGTTATTCTGTTGTTCTGTTGACGAGCAGTGCATTAAAATTGAGATTAAAAATATATAAATTTAATAATAAGTGAAAATAAAGCACGCGTGAAATATTTCTTGAGATATTTATTTATTCTTTGTGCGGAAAACCAGGATAATGTAATAAGTTATTACGGGGATTTCGTGGTGAAATTGGGAAGAAAGGATACTGGTGCTCAAACAATTCGTGTGTGGTTATAGGGAAAGCCCGAGCTGAAAAAGTAAAGTGAGAACAAAAAAATAAGAAAAAAAATTCAGAGAATGGTTTGGAGTGGATATGCGAGTGGGTGAATGAAAAATAACGCGTGGATGAAGAAATAAGAAGAAAAGTGGAAATGAATAGATACGAATAGGGATAGATAGGGGAATATCGTAGCAGGTGGGTTGGCAATAGATCAAACATCGTGAGTTATTATAAAATTAAAATAGGTTATTATTAATAAGGAGTAAAACTAGCGAGAATAATAAGAATATTTTACGTAATAATAATTTTTCAAGATGCGTTCGATATTGCAACGTTGCTGCATTTTAATAAGATAAATTTAATAAACTTATTAAGTTTATTATCTTCTCAATAAAAAAATCAGTTGATAAAATTAAAAATAAAGTTATTTACAGGTTTAAAAAGCTTTAATGGTATTAATTTTTGTTTATTTTTGTTAATTATGTGTCAATTTATTAATAAAATTAGCAATTTTATTTAAAAAAAGTAAGAATTCCTAATAATGCACTTTAGCGCCATCTGCAATTAAATTATTTAACTATAACGATGATTGAATCTCTATATTAACTTTTATCCCTCATTTAACACCCTTTAAATTAAAATTTTCAATATTTTAATAATTATTCATCTATTCGAAACCAAGAGGAACCTAGAAAATCATAGATCATCAAAATCTGTTCAGCCGTTCTTGAGTTATATATGTTGTAACTAACTCCACTATGTTTTTTTTACATATATTTGCCACTTAACCTGTTTTTTTCTAGTTTTTACCATGGAATTCTGTTTATGACTATTATTTGCATTAAAATTAACGTAAATATCTTGAAATTTCATTAATTTTAATAAATATCATTAAATTATATTTTAATATTCAACAGAAATAACTAATATTTTAAGATTAAATTTCGGAAAAGAAATTCAAGTAGAATTATTAGCTGAAACTTGAATAAATTTAGTAAGAAATAAATTTGTACACTAATAATTTCTGAATATTCAAAATATTAATATACTTACATAGTATACATAGTATACATATTACATAGTATAAATACATTTAAATACTTTCCTTAGCAGAATATCTTAACTATGAATGACTTTTTTGTTTTGTGAATGGTGGGCGTGATGTGTTGCGTTTGCGCTTTTCACCGTATCACACCCGCCGCTTGCCGCTACCGCCGCCGCCGCCTTGTGAAACTTCCATCCGGCCGCGTCGCTTCGCCGCCTCTCTAATTCTGCCTTCGCTGCCGCCACCGCCGCTTCCACTCTCATTCAGCTTGCGGCTGTGCCACCGAACGACTCTCCACGCTATCCACTCGTATCAGAAACGCGCGTGCAGCGATTCTCATCGAAATCTAAAACTTAAAAAAAAAACTTCAATAAAATTAAATTAAATTAAAACTTTATTCAATTAAATTTAAAATTAATTCAACTTACTTAATTTAATTAATTATAACTTACCTTACTTAATATAATAATAATAATTAACTAAATGTCATTACTGTTAATCAAATCAGTGCTTCAATATAAAACCCGGAAATTGATCAAAATGGACACTGTAAGTACCTTAACATCATAATGACATCAACAAATATTTTCTATTAGTTTATAATTTGTTTCGCAAAGAATCTGTAAAAGTCAAGTTGAAGTTTGTTTGAGCGCGTAATAGCTCACGACGGAAACAGGAGCGCCCGGAAGTCGAAGTTATCGCAAGCGAAAGTCCAGCAAAACGGAACCCAACTCGCTCCACTCGTGAACTTGAGCCCAGCCATTTAATATCCCCAACTCTCCTCAATCAGATAATCTTAACTTTTAACTTATTTCTATATTAAATTATTAGCTTTAACCCGCGGATTCGCTCGCGAATATCTAAAATAATGAAGTTGCTTCCGTACGCGTCTGTAGTCACAGAAGAAGTAACAATGAAGTAGAATGGCGGGAAGTTTAAAATGGCTGAAAGTATAGTCTATGGAAGTATAGTGTACAGTCTCCATAGTGTAGTCAATTGGATTTGATGTTGACGTAGCTGTCGGTAATACAGTGTGATAATACAGTGTGATGGTACTATAGTACTTAGGTTTGAGCTTCATTGCTGGAATGCTAGATGGCGTTAAAGTAGACAAATAGCCAGATGCAGAGGTATTATTGGCTAAACAATTTCTTTATTTTATTTAAAAAATAATTTTTTTTATTAAATAAAAAGTAGCCTATAACCATTCGGGGACCACTAAGAATATGTGTACAAATTTTCATGATGATCGGTTAAGTAGTTTTTGCGTGAAAGTGTAACAAACATCAGGACTTTCGCATTTATAATATTAGTAGGGATTATCCATAGGCAGCCATTTTGTGTGTCGATCGAATCGAATGTATTTCGCAAGTATTTACTCCTGACATGTTGGCGAAATGGAAAGCGCTCGTTAAACCGCCACTCACCGCGTGGCGCAAACGATACAAACACTTGAGCGCATAATTACATTTTGAAGAGTACGGGTAAGCGACCGAAGAGCACGCACGTGTCGATGGTAATTGTTTGCATTGTTCGCATCGGCGCACGACTATCAAATGTATCAGAAGGTATCAAAAGGTATTGGTATACGTATCACATTACAATAGGTGTATTGAAGGTATTCTATTTCTTACGTAAATTACTTTCTTTTCGATGTTTCACGCTGTGGAATACAGGAAAATGTTTTCTTTGTGTTTATAAACGGTCAGGTTATATGTATTCAAACAGAGTTGGATTGACGTGGATGGAAAGCTGCCTATGCATAAATATAGTTTGTGTATCATCACTAGAGGGCGCTTGTGGGCATTTGAACAACCATTAATTTAATTTTGTTTTGTTTTTCTTGAAATATTGTTAATATTTTTTATTGATATTAAGTTTAGAGTGAATAAACTTATTATTTTTCAATTGTTGAAAGTGTTTTAAAGTTTATAAAATAATTAACTTGTTTTTACAAGTAAAATCTATAAAATTTATCAAAAAGTATCAAAATACGAATTGCATTATAATGCAATAGATGTATTAAAAATGTTCCATTTATCGTGGAAATCATTATATATCTCTTTTTGGACACTCAGAGAACTATTTTCTTTGTTTTTTTTTATAAATTGTAAAAATATAAATTCAAATATTGACTTTTATTGACATGTAAGAAAAGTTGCCTACCTATTTTTATACGTATACGTAGTTAACCGTGTTAGTTCTGTTACCGCCACTAGACGGCGCATGTGTTTTTGACAGTGTAGATGTAGCATGACGCAGCCAACTTGAGCAACGCCACAGTTTCTTTCGTTTTCGTTGATATTGTGCACATTTTTACCTTCACATCAAATTCACAGTGAGTACATTTATTATTTTACAATACCTGACCTGACCTGACCTTATTTTTAACTTTATAAGGTAGTTAACATGTCTTGACTAACGAGTATTTAAAAAGTGAAATGCATAATTAACCTTAACGCAAAGCACTTGCCGGATTTACGAGTACCAAGCTAATTACTCGTCGAAATTGTCTCGTAACGAAATATTAAGCACGAATAAAAGTCGTTGACATACTTGACAAGCTTCTTTATATTAAATTTCGCTTGCCGCCCCTCATTCGCTTTCTTTGATTTCCACTCAATTTACATGCTGTAACACAATAATTCTACATTATTAATTAATAATTTCTTCAACAAAATAAAAAAAGTTAGGAAATATAAAAGATTTATTAATATTCAACACAAAAACTTTTGTAATAAACAAAAATCAACTTGACTTGAATTACAAAACAGATTAATATTTAATTAATTAATAAGGTCGAAATTATAATTATAATTAGCAAAGTACCGAAAAGTAGGGCAGCAAGTAGGAGTAAGTAATTCACAAAGCTTAAAATTTAAATTAAATGATATTAAATTATTGCTCAACACAAGTATACCACCCACAATAATAAAATAAAATGTATTGTGTGTTGCCTACGCATTTTACATTTACAACCATTTTATCGAATTTAACCTATGAAACGCAGATCGTATTCAATTTAATATCAAATATATAATATTATTCAACTATTAATCGATGGATTACTCTATGAATATTAATATTCATCAAAATCAAAATAATATTTACTTTGGTGTAAATATTTGTTCAATCTAGAAACTTCGCAGGTTCGAAACGCAGGTTTTCAATCGTATGTCAACGTTCGAGTGGCTTTTTATGCTTTGTTTGTGTTCGGTTTATTTTCCGCTTGTTTTGTTATTTTCACGTCGGGAAAAAGGGTGAAACCATCAAACTAACCAAACTTGTGTCATTCACATTCGCGTTCATTCCCAATCAAACGAGAAGTGGAAATAAATCACCATCAAAACTTTATAGATAAAAATAAATATTTTTGCTTATTTGCCGAGGCATTAAAGTTGCATTTTTATTTATTAAATCATTTTCAAAGTCAAATAATCAAGTAATAATAAAAAGAACAAGTTTTTTCTTTTTGAAAATAAAATTTCGTTGTTGATTACTTTTTCTTTTTCTTTACTGCCTAGGCAAATGAATAATTCCCTTTGATAGTATCTATGTAAACAGACATTTACTCATCATGACCTGCAGCTTTATTACGTATTTATTACGCTCGCCTCGAAACTTTCGTTGTAAGTACATTTTCTTATTCAGCGTTCTTGGAGGAATTTCATAGATTGCAGTATTGTATGTCAGCAAACATTTTATTCCGGCGATTTTTTCTTTCTCGTGTCGCAATAAATCTGGATATATATTTGCATTTTGCAACAACATACGCAGCAAAGTCAAGTTCTGCAAGGCACAAATGCAAATAGCAAATATATTGCATTTTTCGATTGCATGGATTTTACATGGTAGATTTTTTTATTATGTGGGTTAAAATATGTGAAGTTTGCAACGATTTACCTCTATATTCATGGTGTTTGTGAAAAGTTGCTTTGATCCTGCGTCAGTATGGAAAAATGCAGTTGAATGCATCAAGTACACAGCGGAGTATTAAAGTTTTGTGTTTAACATCAGTTGAAACGTTGTGTTTTATCTGTAAACAAAGAAATTTTGGATTTTTGTTGTTTTAAGTCAAGTTAGGTTAGGTCAGGATATATACTGGTTGCATATATGTCTATTTTAATACGAATATGTCTATATCACTAGCGCCACCTATAGAGATCAACGCGTATTAAAGTTTTGTGTTTAAACATCAGTTAAAACGTTGGTTTTATCTGTAAACAAAGAAATTTTAGATTTTATGCTATTTTAAGTAAAGTTAGGTTAATATAGGATATACTGGTTGCATATACGTCTATCTCAATACGTCTTTGTCTATACTACTAGCGCCACCTATAGAGATCAACGCGTATTAAAGTTTTGTGTTTAAACATCAGTTAAAACGTTGTTTCTTTATCTGTAAACAAAGAAATTGTAAATTTTAAGGTATTTTGAGTAAAGTTAGGTTAAGATAGGATATACTGGTTGCATATATGTCCAAATATCTTAATATGAGTATGTTTATACCACTAGCGCCACCTATCGAGAACAACGCATATTAAAGTTTTGTGTTACTGGTTGCCTATATGTCTAAATATCAACACTAGCCCTATATGCAGCTACGCAAACTAAAGAATACTCGTACTCATAGCGCATGCGCAGTTTAAAATGACTTTCTAATTTCTGATTTCAATCCGATTGCACTTGACTTGTTGACTTGATGACCTCGCGACCTGATAATGATCCATCACCTGCACCAACACCATTCCGGTGACAAATCGCCGCGATTTGCCGTCGCCGCAGTGCGCTTCCATTAAATTAATCTAGAATTAATGTTTAAACGGCCAACTCATTACCACCGAATAAACACGCACACCGGCACCCATTCCTAACACCCATTCCTCTGTGCTCTCCAGGGATGATAGCAAAGGAGAGCCGATAGGCTGTTCCTGACCACTGCGCAAGCAGACATCAAGAACAATGTTACAACCTATGCAATGGCACGTACTTTCCATTCCCTGTTTGTGCTTTGCTTTTGGGGGTTTGGGTGAGGAATGATAAAGGGGTTGAGGGGGAGAAATTCGGAGGCGCTCGCCGTGTAATGGGATAAAGGTGTAACCGAGCTACAATAATTCGTCGGGCAGCGGCAGAGGTTGCCGAGAATTGGGCAAATACCAAATACGCACTGGAAATACACTGAAACGAATGCTTAAGGGATGAAATATGTTCATAAACAGTTATTTATGAAGGTAAAACAATTTTTATTCGCAAATTACTCGGAAATTAAATAATTTATTAATATTAATATTTAAATTCAATTTGAACGAATTACTTTTAGGTTAGATTAGGTTATGTTACATTTTGTACATAACCACATTAAGGTAAAATATTTATCTTCTCAAATTACAACCAAAATTAAATTATTTATTAATATTAATTTTTTTTGCCCGAGACTTCGTCCCGGTAGTGTTTAATAAAAATGTAATTCGTTTTTACTCTCTTGTTCTAGACATAGTATGTGTCAATTCTATCAATAAGATTCGCAATTTTATTTTAAACAAATTAATTATATAAAGAATAGCTAATAATGCACTTCAGCGCGCCATCTCGGATTCAACTATTTAACTATAACTATGATTGAATCTCAATGCCAACTTTTATTCTATAGAAAAAGGCTGTTTTTAGGGTTTTTTCGGCAATTATTCAATTTTTTCTCGCCGTAAAAACCATCCTTGGACTTTAACGAACATTTTAAAACAAGAATTGGCCAAATTGGTCTAGGCGTTGTTGAGTTATGCGCTTACCAACAGATTTTGCGATTCATTTTAATATTATAGATTTCACTAAAATTAAATTATTTATGCATATTAATAATTTAATACTAATTCTAATAATATTTGAGGTTATGTGAGGTTTTGATATATTAGATTTGGTCTCTAACCACATTATTGTAGGTGAATTTTCGTATTTTCGGATTTTCCTGTTGCGGTTTGGCGCGTTTAATAAATTAGTTAATATTAGCGAGTTGCTGATGTAGCGAATGCATTAAACATTGTCTCATTGTGTTAATTAACGCAGCACCTGCGACGCGTACGAGTAATTTATCAAAGCGGCGCGACGCCAACCTCGCACTAATGCCGGCATTATGCGCTAATTTAATACCTTCGCACGCGTAATTGAACAAAAACAAACGCAGCGAATTAAGAAGTTGACTGGATGGTTTTACTGGATGTGCGATGACGATGCGAAAACCGAACCGAAACAACCAAATTTTAACGCGAAAGTCAAACATACTAATATTTGGTTTTCATTATTTCAATTTCAAAATTTATTAATGGTAATAATTAATTTGGGAAATTTTAATTTCACTGAGAAATTAATAATTTTTTCGTGGGTTGTGAAAGATTCAGTTTTTTTTAACAAAAAAAAAGATATTTTATAAATTATTAATTCGGTTGGTTGAATTGAACATTGTGTTCTTTATTTTATTATACATGAATTCTTTCACAATATACTGGTTAATTTATATTTTTATAATATAAAAAGAACGCACATATTTGTTCTCAAAATAAGGGAATTATTTCCTGGAACGGGCAAAAAGTAAACGTTCATAAAAAGGAATTTTTGTTAATTAAAAGTTAAAAATTTATTTTTTAAAGCATCCTATATCTACAAATGTCTTGTTTCATTATAGTACAATTTCTTCATTTTATAATGCTTACAAATTATTATTTTTTATTTGGTTTAATAATTTATAACTTATAAACATAGGAAAAAGAAATTTAATTGAAACCATTCTGTTTCTTCTAATTGCTTTTTTGATTGCAGTACAATTTTCTTTCTCATGGATTTATCTTTCTCAATCATTTACAAAATAATTGCATTTTATATGGTTTGTGGTGCACCATAGGCAAATGCGCCGACGCAAGCTCCACCCCGTGACTAAAGCCCGTGACTACAGTACTTTAGTCACGTCTTTTCCATCCGTGTTTAAAATATCACTTTTGTGTCTCAAAACCGTGAAAAAAGCTAACGTTTTAATAGTGGAAGTTGAAAAATTATATTTTAATTTATTTTTCAATTTACCTTTTGAAATATTTAAAAGGCCTAAATTGCTTTCCAAAATTTGATAAATTTTTGAAACTCATAAAAAATCGTTATCGACTCCATATCAACCATTCTATCAGAGTTTTACGAGGGTGAATAACACTCAAGTCTTGCGTAGGCGGCGTAAAGTGATTTATTCAGTCCACCCTTTTTAAGCGCACAAACAAGCTAAATCAATCCAAGGATTCTACCTGTTTGTTATAAACACATAAATGATTTATTATCAGACACATCATCAAACACATACCTACGTGACTTATAAAATAATCCCCAAAATACTCCATTTATACCATATAAATCTTCCATAATAATCCAGATTTATACATTATACATTTTACATTAAAATATATTAATTAATCAAGTTTAAAGTGAAACACGCATAATTTTCTAAAGATAAATGATGATAAATACACTTTTCGATTGTCTGAATGGCGCTTCATTTCGTGGGTCCCAAATTATCCCCGAACCGTGTTATATTTGACACGTTGTAGGCCATTCATTCTTTTACGTCTTGGCAGGACTCGTTTGGGACATTTTTCAATGAAATGCGTTACGCCTTCAATGAACACATTCCGAAAGCGGCGGGTGCGACAGTCGAGGGTGTGTTAAAGTACGCGCGGAATGCTACAATGGCATGCTGGTGACATTTACAAAAGTATATTTGCACAGAATAAAGATTCATTGTTCGGTATTTATTTAAAAAGAAAAAGAATCGGTATGATACTCAATACATTGTGAGTTGAACACTATATGCAACCAGTTATACACCAAAGTATATTATATTCATATTTTAACCTTTGTATTATTTGTGCCTGCATCAGTTATAATACATTTATTTAGAAACGAAAAAGAATTTGGTATGATACTTACTGCATTGTGATTTGACCACTATATGCAACCAGTTATACACGAAAGTGTGTTATACTCTCATTCTAAGAATTCGGTATGATACTCCTGCAAAGTGAGTTGTACACTATATGCAACCAGTTATACACAAAACTAGTCAAGAGTCAAACCAACTCACGTATTTAAAACCTTCGCGTTTTCGATACTTTGCATGCGAATAAAACCAGTTTCTTATGTTTTGTTACTTGATTTACTCTTGAAATGTCGTCCGTTGATATTGATAAGGTGATTGTGAGCACGGTCAGTGAGTGATAGGTAAAACAAGTCGAAACACGCCAGTATTGAACGCGCAGCGAAGCGTGGCGTTACTTTTATAGAGTGATTCAGCATTTCACAATGATTTCACGCCAGTTTAACGTGTTTAACGTGTATTTAACATTTTCACCCTAATAATTCTTCCTAAACGCGGTCTAAATTATTATTGTGTTATTGTTTCTTCCATCTTCATAAGCCGACACAATACCAAACACAAAATGGGTATGTACATATTAAACTTTTGATAAATGACTTTGTTTCGCTGCATAACAAACAACATTTACACTTTTTGTGTTTCGTGTGGAAATTACCATCGTTAATCTTACAAAATACGCATAATAACCTAACCTAACCTCAAATATGAGAATAAAAGAATAAAAGAATCAAATATAACCTCAAAATTGAAGCACAAAAACAAAAACACGTTTACATTACCTTCAAGAGATAACATTTAAAACTTCTTCTCGTCTACATTAACTAAAATATTAAACGTGAAACTTTCGAGCGCGGTGTGAGAGGTCGTTTTGTTTGCGTGTGCGATAAGAAGGAGAAAAATTAACGAAAGAAAATGGCAGAAAACGAGGGCGCGGAGGAGGTTTGCACAGGATGCTTAGCAGCCAAATCCGGGGATCGAGGTCTTTAGGATGAAATTAAGTTCACCAATAAGCTTCGTTTCCTTCTGGTCTCAATACGAGTAAGCTCTAGAGATGGAGAAAAACGGACGGCGCTCGGGTTGCTGACTATCTATACATTTGTTCTAGAATAAAATAAAATAAAATAGCTGAAGAAAGGATAAGTTGAGTATTTTGAGTAGGTACGAGTTTCATATTAGAGCTTTCAACATTTGCTAATGGATGATCAAATACTCTCAAGTCTATTAAATTGTGGGTAAATAACGGGAAATGATGTGGTGAAATGGTATTTAATAGGGTATTTACATGGTTTTTGTTAGTTACAACATTTATAACTCAAGAACGGCTGGATAGATTTTGATGATGTTTGATTTGTTGGATTTTTTTCCACCAAATTTAGCAGAATAATTATTAAAATATTGGAAACTAGCTTTAACCCTTGGCTTCGCTCACGAATATCTAAAATAATGAAGTAAAAATAAAATAATAAGAAAATAATAAGAAGTAACAATGAAGTAGAATGGCGGGAAGTTTAAAATGGCTGAAAGTATAGTCTATGGAAGTATAGTGTACAGTCTCCATAGTGTAGTCAATTGGATTTGATGTTGACGTAGCTGTCGGTAATACAGTGTGATAATACAGTGTGATAATACAGTGTGATGGTACTATAGTACTTAGGTTTGAGCTTCATTGCTGGAATGCTAGATGGCGTTAAAGTAGTCAAATAGCCAGATGCAGAGGTATTATTGGCTAAACAATTTCTTTATTTTATTTAAAAAATAATTTTTTTATTAAATAAAAAGTAGCCTATAACCATTCGGGGACCACTAAGAATATGTGTACAAATTTTCATGATGATCGGTTAAGTAGTTTTTGCGTGAAAGTGTAACAAACATCAGGACTTTCGCATTTATAAGATTAGTAGGGATAGGGATAGTAATTTTAAGAGTGTCAAATAAGAGATGAATGTTGATATAGAGTTTGATTCATAGTTATAGTTATTTAATTCAATTCGAGATGGCGCTACAATGCATTATTACTAACAATTAATTATTAATAATTAATTAATTAATAATTAATAAAAAATATTAATAATTTATTATTTATTTATTTATTACTCATTTCTGTGCAATAATTTTACTCAATAGTATTTTTAATTCTTAGATATACAGAAAAAATAACATTTGAGTAAAAAGTATAAAAAATTTCATTTATAGATAATGGTACTAAAGTTGAATATGTTATTATAAGCGTAGAGGTTATGATATAGTTGTACACGCGTACAAATCACATTTTTGTCAATATTTCATCGTTTTCTAAGTCGTAACTTACCATTTTATAGCAAATTCCACTTCACAATTTAAAAATTATATATAGTTTCTTTGTCATATTTATTTTCATGATGTAAGTAATATTACATAGTGGAAAATAATGGCTATTACTCTATCCTATAAATAATAAGTATTTATAACTCTATAACTCCTGTTATTTAAGATCGATTCGCTCTGGGACGAAGACCTAATTGCAACGTGCACTCGCGCGAAACCTAGCGGAAATTAAAAGCTTCCGATCGTTATAAAAATAATGTTACCGCTCGATTATACGAGTAAAAATGTCAGATAACAAAAAAAACAATACAAAGGTTAATTGAATAAAAGTTGTGTGTGGAAAATCATGTCACCGATCAAAAATAATGAATGAAAATTATTAATTTATTAATAATATTCGAATAATGGTTAATTACTAATTAAAATCCAGTATAAACTAATCTAATTAATAATATATTTCACACACGACAATAATTACGAGCCTATTATGTTTATTATTCGAAACTTGATTAAAACATGTACTCGAATGCATTTTCGTACTTGCTGTGCACATACGCAAAAATAATCCGCTTTTATGAACGAGAAATAAACCTGGCTGCGCGTATGCATGCGTCGGTGGAATCAAAAATCTGCTGTAATCGCTCAACGCGACAAACGTTGGAAATAAATTGAAATTCAGCGCACTGTTTGGCATGCGACATGCGAGCATTTCACGAAAAAAAATAAACCGCAAAACGCAGCATTTGACGAGGCCATATTTTAAATCAGATTATCGGCTTATTTTTAAGCGTGAGTGGTGCACCATTAGTTGTACAAATATTTATCAAATTAAATATATTTTTATTTCTCCCAAAAAATAAAAATTTCCACAAAAAACTTTTATTTTCTCAGATAATTAATGGTGGAGCATTTTATGCGTTACAGCTCATTAGTTTATTCTTTTGTTTCTTTAGACTTTCAAATTTTTCCCATTTCGTTTTTCCACTCGTTTCCGCACTTTGACGTTTCGTTCAACGCTTAGCAGGAAGTAATTTCGCGAGTAATTAAAACCGTCCATACAAAGATGTAGAAAATCGAAATCGCGCAAAAAAACACACAAACTGGACGAGTTCATCCTCATGCTCAATACAACTAATACTCCCACAGATTAAAAGCACAAAATAATGAGAAACAATGAAGAAAGAAATAAAGAAAAAGCAACGAAAAACGAAGAATATACTATGTAGGAATAATAGAATGTTGTTTGGGAGCGATGAGAATGTGGGAGGAATAAAACCTGGAGACTACAGAAAGAAAATGCAATTAACAATCAATCAATCCGTAGATACGACTTGAATTATTAAGATTATCTCATTTCGTACTACAATCAATCATGCCATCATTATATTTTTGATTATTTTATCATTTCTGTGGCTGGAAGTGTTAAAATATTCTTATTTAACCGAGAAAAATAGTTTTTTACTTAATGAAGCTCGTTAATGATCCAATTGAAAGGTATTTAACTCCTAATGTTGATTTAACACGCAATCGTTAAGTTAAATACATATAGAATCAATATTATATCGTTAAGAGTTGGGATTTGAAACATTAGACACATTGAAAATTTAATTTTTTCATTTTTGTATTTTATATTAAGTATCAAGTGGCTATACGGTAGTTTTAATCACGAGATTGATTAAGAGCGACCGTAGCGAGTATTTAATCAATCGAGTGTTTAACAACGTTTAGCCACGTGATGCTTACGCGATTGTTTTCACCTTCACTATATTTCCATTTTTAGTTTTTGTATTTGAATTTTGTATTTTTAACCCTAAAGCCCGTAACTAAAGTACTTTACTCACGGCCTTGACTAACCGTTAAAGTACCACTTTTTGCGTTTTAAAACCGTGGAAAAACAAGCAGAAAAAATAAATATGTAATCAATATTGTATCGTTAAAAGTTGATTTTAAAACACTAGACACATTTGAAAACTGAATTTTTGTCCTTTTTTTAAATAAAAAAAGGTTCCGCCTATGTGTAAATTAAAAAAACTAATCTGCTTTGCAAAAAAAAAAAGACTTTTACCAATGTAAATGTGCTCCCCAAGCGGGTTAAAAGTGTTTATCACAGTTTTGTTTGCCGGGCGAAAATTTGCACACCGAAAACACGAAGCGTTTTTATGACAAGTCGAGCATGTCACGAGTTGTACCTATTTTGCACTCGTGTACTTGTCACTCGTACTTGTATTTACCATTACAAACATTTGTTTGTTACATTCTACCAATTGTAATTCCTCGCAACAAAATAAGTACCACTGTTTTGTTTTTTTTTTCGTTGAAATATTTTCCACATCTGCAACTTTTATAACGTAGAGTAATATAACACATCATATATTTTTCATCAACAGATGGCACCGGAAATATGAATTAAAAAAAGAATTGTTTTGTGATTTTTATGCTTTTTTGCTTTCATGCACACGACGCTGATTATAAATTAATTATAAATTGCAATTTCGTTAGTCGCCAGCATCATCTTGTCCACGAATTAAATTCGTATTTCGCTCTGGAGTATGTCAGCAGGAACTCGAGCAACCGGTGCAAAGACAAAGGCGCATTCTCGGCCAATGCATAAATTAGTTAGAAATTACATTAGAAATTGTGTGTTAAAGTTAACATAAATTAAATTGCATAATTTTATTAAATATTATAGGATTAATTAAAAATAATTATATTTACTCTAGCGTAGTGGAATATTTTTAGGGAATTTTATAGGTAAAATTAAACTTTTTGGCACAATTGTATTAAATTGCTATTTTTATTGAGTTTAAAGTAAAACACAATTGAGTTTTGCATTAACTTGATTAAGAATTGCAAATGTTTTTAATTAATTATTTGATAAATATGAGAAAACTCTATGAAAAACATTAAAAATTAATTTTCTTTTATTTACAACTTTAAAGCGTGAATTTTTCTACGGTTTTGAGACACAAAAAGTGGTACTTTACACACGGACGGCCAAATCCGTGACTAAAGTACTTTAGTCACAGGTTTTAGTCACGGGGCGGATCATAATTTTTTTTAAACTTTTTTTTTTCATTTTAAAATTTTAAAAATTATATACAGTAGAATCCGTTTATTGTGACTCCGCTTATATTGACCAACCGGTTATTATGACGTAACTACACTACCAAGTTTGGTTTTCATATATAATTCTATATAAAAAAGTCGGATATAATGACTTCGCTTACAGTGACATGTCGCTTATTATGACCCATTTTTAATAGATTATGTCCGGTTATAATGACCAACATGATTCTTGACACCTCCGGTAATGTTCGTTGATACCCGACGACGTTCGACACGTGGCGAACTTTTTATATTTATTGCTACATTTCTTTTATGATTGTCAAATTACTTTTATGTATTTACTATCGGAAAGACCAAATGCTTAAATAATAAATATAAGCATTCGGGCAGCAGCACCTTGACCACGACTTAATCCGTATTTTCCATTAATCCGAATTTGGCGTGGGTCATTCGACAATCTCAATGCTTTTTAAAAAACAAGAGCCGTATTAAGCAATCGTTCAATTCAAATGTTTTGAAACCAAAGATGCTTCGAAAATCACAAGAAAATTAATTAAATGAAAAAACAAAAGCAGACAAAAATTACAGATTACTTGCAGTAAAAAATACACTTGTATGTGTTATAATGTGCTGATTACGTGCAATTTTGATTTTGATTTAATATGTATGTATATGTATGTGTATTTACATAAAAAAGGGTTTTCATTTCACAAAACGCTTTGTATGACGTCCGCTTATTATGACGTGTTTGTCAATTCCCTTCGATGTCATTATAACCGGACTCTACTGTAGTATGATAGAATCATGGCATTTTTTATTTTAAATTTCAAACTCTGCAAGTTATTACTTTGCGTCTAAAAATTCCATATCTAATTTTCCATGTCTAAAAATATCTTTATATTAAAATTCATCAAAATAACTTCAGTGGTTTTTGCGGCAAAGCGCCACAAATAAACATTCACATTCCCATTCATAATATTTACTGCATACTTATATGCAGCATTAATGTCGCATTCCATAAATAACTATTTAATCACCCAAACAAATTTTAACTCACCCGCTTTATAAGTGTACCTAATTCATCCGAAATTAATTAATTCGAAATACTGTTAATTAAAGAACGTAAAAGCGTCTATACGAGTAGCAACGTGGTGTGCACGCGCGTGAAATTTATGCCCTATGTCTGCGCCGCCCACGGAGGGCTGTTTGCGCGTCGGTTGTAAAATTTATTTCAGCAATTATCATAAACTTGAACGGTTGATTAAGTCCTTCATATTGTTCACAAGCACTCAAACTGTGAATCATCCACATAAATAAATTAATGTATTAATTGTATTAGCAATAATTTTAATTGTTTAACATATTAAAAGCTGGTTTTCAGCAACAGAAGCGTGATTACAAAAAATTTTAAAAAAGTTTTTTGTTTTGCAATTTCAAAGCTTTGTAATTATTTAAAAACGCGCGCAAACTCCACCCCGTGACTAAAGCCCGTGAATAAAGTACTTTAGTCACGGCCTTGTCCATCCGTGTTTAAAATACCACTTTTTATGTCTCAAAACCGTGGAAAAACTTGCGTTTTAAAGCTGGAAGTAGAAAAAAAAGTGTTTGCTTGGTATTTTTCCACCCCGTGACTAAAGCCCATATCTAAAGTACTTTAGTCACGGCCTTGTCCATCTGTGTTTAAAGAACAACTTTTTATGTCCCAAAACCGTGGAAAAACTTGCGTTTTAAAGGTGAAAGTAGAAAAAAACGTTTTATCCTGGTATTTCTCCACCCCGTGACTAATACCCGTGACTAAAGTACATTAGTCATGCCCTTGGTCATCCGTGTTTAAAATACCGCTTTTTATGTCTCAAAACCGCCGAAAAATTGCACCAAAAATTCGAAACCCTTTTAAATTTTGGTTTAACTGTTGAAACAAAAATTCAATTACACACTAATGATTATTAACTGAAATTTTTTCCCATTTGAAATTAGATTATTGATTTTAACACTTTGTACGCTTCCTCGCAAAGGTATCCGACACAAACGCTCTGTTAAAGTCCACTAATTACATTTTAACGCGCGTTTGATCGCAACTTCCGGGCTCTAGGCCACTCGGAATGCGATTACAGAACTTCACCGAGTCTTTCGCGTAATAGCGGTCCAAATTGCAACATGATGCAACAAGTGATTACACAATTCTTGCCCAACTCCGTATTTTATTTTATTTTAAGTTTACTTTACTTTACTTTTATTTTTTTGTTCCTCACGTCTACAAATTGTGATTCAGCTTTTGATTTCGTATGCGTTCTGCGTCTTTGCAGACTCAGACTCATGCATTAGCATAATTTAAATTTTTCCGGCGTAGAGGTTTAATAACGGCTTTGTTTCAGTGCGACACAAATGAAAATTGCTTCAATTACGCAATCATAAACACATTTAGGCTTTGTTTCTTTCTTGTGCGTCTATTTTTGCTTAAATTTCAGCGAGATTTAAGAAAAATGTAAAGTACGTACGTGACGAAAATTACGATTTTTTCGGCGTATTGAATTCGGTTATTATTCAATCATTCCGAGAGTTTACTCAAAGGGAATGGATCGTTTTTCATTTTTGCACTTTTTATTTCTCACACACATCTTTTGTGCTTTCATCTCAATATTCTTCGAATTCATAGAAAACGTGACACTGTCAACAGCCCACAAAAAAACTGTTTCCTTTTTTTCATTCATTGTTCATTTGACGAAAGAAGAGAGTATTGATCAGTGCAATAAAATTGGGAAAAAATGTGTCAAATATGAAACCAATAAGTGAACGGGCGAAAACGGTATGGATATTTAATATAAATGGTATATATTTATATTTTTGGGTTTTTTTTTCGTTTCGTTTCGTAATTTACAATTTTATTTGCGTAAATAAAAGTTTTTATTTTTATGTCTCTTTTGGGACTGCCAATTGCCAAGCGTTGAGTAAACATAAAAAACTAACTTTATTACCGTGGCCAAAGTTTAAATTACAGTTAACTTTTTTTAAGGTAAAAGCTTTAAAGGTTTTAACATTTTATTTAAGTTTAATTTGTTTTTTTTTTGTTGATAATTAATTAAAGAAAAAATAAATTAAAAGTTTGTTTTGTGTTAAGTAACGCCATCTATAATTGTATAGATCAAAAACTGTCCATAATCTAAAAAACCTACAAAATTAAAGCAAAATTATTATTATTTTTGATTTTTTCTTAGTGTGAACCTGGAAAATACGTAAAACACTCAAAAATTGAAGTTTTTTGTATTAAGTAACGCCATCTATAATTTTCTAGATCAAAAATGGTATATAACCTAATTTTTCTATTAAAAATTACAAAATTAGTGCATAAATATTATTTTTCGTATTTTTTCTTAGTGTGAGCTTGGAAAATACGTAAAACACTCAAAAATTTAAGTTGTTGGTATTAAGTAACGCCATCTATAATTTTCTAGATCAAAAATGGTATATATCCTAATTTTTCTATTAGAAATTACAAAATTAGCGCATAAATATAATTTTTTCGTATTTTTTCTTAGTGTGAGCCTGGAAAATACGTAAAACACTCAAAAATTGAAGTTTTTTGTATTAAGTAACGCCATCTATAATTTTTTAGATGAAAAATGGTATATAACCTAATTTTTCTATTAGAAATTACAAAATTAGTGCATAAATATCATTTTTTCGTATTTTCTCTTTGTGTGAGCCTGGAAAATACGTAAAACACTCAAAAATTGAAGATTTTTGGTCTTAAGTAACGCCATCTATCGTTCCCCAGAGTAAAAATTAGGCATAACCTCATTTTTCAACCAAAAACAACGACTTTAATGCATATCTAGCATATTTTCTGCATTTCATGCGAATTGAAGTTCTGCACGCGTAAATAAATTTTCTATTTCAATCAATCATTTTCGTACAATGCACTTATGAAAATTGAACCGACTCCACAAGTGATTTGATAAATGCAATATGAAATTGAGCGTACTTGTACATTTGCAAACTCTACTTTAATCAATTATATCTAAAACTAGAAAATATACGTTTTTTCTTTCAATGAATTATGCTTGAATTGAAAAAAATTAGAAATAAACTCTTGAAATGTAATTATACCAAGTTATATCGCATATATTTTATTGTGCAAGATATCTGGCAGACGTTGATGGTAGATTGAAATGTCAGTCAACTTGAATAAAGCTTACAGAAATAATCTTCGCATTATTCTGTCGTCATCAACTGACGAAGTGGCGAAGTGTTTGCAAGACATTGAAGCTATCAAAATCATAATGAAAAGCAAATATTTTTGCTTACACATAGGTAGGCAACTTTATGTGCATCCGCTTGTAGTCTTCAACTTCACTTTGCGTTTATATTGATTATAGATTTCTTCTATTTTATATTTTTGTATTTTTCCGTTTTTTTTTAACTTTTCCACTTATCGCAATGTTTTTTCAAAAAAAAAAAAAAATTTTGTGGTTTAAGTTAAAAGTTTTAATCATGGACGGCCAAGGCCGTGACTAAAGTACTTTATTTTTGCTTACACATAGGTAGGCAACTGTATTTGCATCCGTATGCAATCTGCTTGCGTTTATATTGATTATAGATTTCTTTTTATTTGAAGTTTTTCGTATTTTTATTTTTATTTTTAACTTTTTTACTTATCGCAATGTTTTTTTTTTCTAAAAAAAAAATTGATGGTTTAAGTTAAAAGTGGTGCGTTTTCCGTGCGAATAATCAAAGTGTACGAGTTTACTTTTGAATAAATTTACGATTTACTCGAGTCGCGCGTTAACATCGCGCTATCGAACGTATTTCCACAATTTCGAGTCTAACTGAAGCTCAAAATCAAAGCAGACACTAACCACACTCGCAACACCGAACGACTTTTCTGTATCCCAGTATTTTCAGCGTGTATTTCCAGCCATTTTCAACGTTTGTAAACGCAAATATTGTATTTCCACAACAAAAACCTTTCCACTGAATTACCCCTGGCAGCAGATGTGTGTTATTTGCTGAATTTTAAATGTTAATTATTAAATTAACAGAATATTGAAAGTTTTATTCACTCGGATATCTAATCAATTTGGAATTATGTAAATGATGCGGAAATTTGCAAAGGTAGCATCGGCGTACTTGCGCCAAGTAATGCACAACTTGCAAATCCATGCAATCCTGGCGTTCCAAGGATGTCGCGAGCAGATGTGCTGCATTTTGAGCACTGGGGCGTTGCATTTCACTAGCGTTTGAAGGCTTTCGAAGCGTTTGCGAACATTTTGGCAGTGCATCGCGCTGCTGATTTCGAAGCGAGATTATTATATAACTAATGGAGGTTGCCGTGTAATAATAATAATAATAATAATTTTACTTAGACATTTATTTAAAGTAAGGAGGTCGTAAATTTTGAATAACAAAATGTTAGGAAAGTTAAATTGAAAGTTTTGAGTTAAATATTGTTTACAACGTCTTTAAAATAGTCTGGATATGAAGTTGAGTTATTAATGTTTGTTTTCATTAATATTAGATATGGGAATGTGAGTTTGTTTGTTTATTTCTCTTTAAATGAAAAATTTATGAATTAATTTTGATATATTTTGGTATAGAGGTTGAAAAAGCATTTTATATGGTGTTGCGCAGGCGCAAGCTCCACCCCGTGACTAAAACTCGTGGCTAAAGTACTTTAGTCAAGTTCTTGGCCGTCCGTGTGTCTAAAAACCGTGGAAAACTATTTTAAATTTTTAAAAAGTTTTTTCGACAAAAAATTTAAAAATACAAAATTCAAATATTATTTGATTTGGCATAAAAAATCTCATATATAAAGAAAGGAAACTTTGAAACTTGTAAAAACTTATCAAAATAAGCAAAGAACTGACAAAAATCAATAATACATAAAAAGAAGAAATTGTCAAGTTTTTCTGTTTATTTCACAAAAAAACTTTTCTAAACCCAAATACAAAAGAACCGCGTGAAAATATTTAGTTTCCAATACTTGCATTTCCTAAGATAAGAGTAACCTTAACCTACACTCAGAAATGTTAACGTCAGCCGCACGCGAATCCGAAGAGCGTCGAAAGCGATTAGACGCGAACCTAACTTCAACATTACGCATCCCACCACTTGGACATTTAACATTAGACGCATTAGACATGAAAGACGCAAGACAAGCGACACAGGACAAGTTTACGCAAGTGGTGGGCGGTGGGCTATGCGTCCCGTGATTATCCTGAGAATTCAAATACTGCGTATACTATACCCCATTACGTAAGTACATGCGATTAGAACGTAATTACAATTTGATTCCAGTTTAATTAACTAATTATTATGAAATTTCAATGTTTTCACAGATAGAATAATGTTCCTTGTTAATTTTCTCGATAATAAACTTGCGGCAGAAATGAAATCTTAAAGTTTTCAATTAAAATGCAGGAAAACATCGAACATTTAAGCTTTCAATAATTTCAATATTTATTTAACTGCGCAGAAAACAAATCGGTGAGTGTGTCTCAAGCGGATTTCGCGGACTTACTCAACTCGTTGTGTTTGTTTACTCTCTTACGATTGAAAACACACTGCGCATTAAACTTTAATTAAATTCGAGAAAATTTCACAGAATGCGAATGTCCTGATGTTTGTTACACTTTCACGCAAAAACTACTTAACCGATCATCATGAAAATTTGTACACATATTCTTAGTGGTCCCCGAATGGTTATAGGCTACTTTTTATTTAATAAAAAAATTATTTTTTAAATAAAATAAAGAAATTGTTTAGCCAATAATACCTCTGCATCTGGCTATTTGACTACTTTAACGCCATCTAGCATTCCAGCAATGAAGCTCAAACCTAAGTACTATAGTACCATCACACTGTATTATCACACTGTATTACCGACAGCTACGTCAACATCAAATCCAATTGACTACCCTATGGAGACTGTACACTATACTTCCATAGACTATACTTTCAGCCATTTTAAACTACCCGCCATTCTACTTCATTGTTACTTCTTCTGTGACTACAGACGCGTACGGAAGCAACTTCATTATTTTAGATATTCGCGAGCGAAGCCGCGGGTTAAAGCTAGTATTTTTATATATTGAAAGATTTCGGTGTTAGGCAACCAACATTACATCCGAATTAGCACTTTGCGCATTACGAGTTTTTTTTCTCTTTTTCGGTGTTGTTTGCTCATTTTTATGTTATGTCAGCGTCGTGACGGCCCGTTATTTACGCACCTGACACCGTTGCCCGAAAGATTCGTTTGATCTTTCGTACTTTTCGCACCCTCGACACATTTTATTCGAATGTCAACGTTTTACTTTTATTTCATCACTGCGTGTTGGTGCGTCGCCTGAGGTCGCCGGCGCGGACCCGACGATAAAACGAAAACAAACGTAAGCGCAGAGACTTAATTGAATTCTTCAGCGAGCTGGAATTCAAAATTGGGAATTTTTCTCGCGTTTCCCATCGCGCATACATTTAATAATAATTTAATAACATTTACTCAGTCATTTATTCATAGAGTAAATAGAACGCGGCGGTGTTAGGTATTTATAGAAACTTTATTAAATTTAAATTTATGTGCTGTATGTAAAATAGTTCAATATTTGCATAATATTTATTTATTTTTGCTTTGAATGACTGATTCTGAGTTTGTGTTGTTTAAAATTAACTTTTGTCCGCGTTGGTTTGAATAAAAGTCAAATATGTCAATAAGTCAAGCTGTCAATCTGTTAATTTTAATTGGCATGTAATTAAACAAACTTTATTTTTTCGATTTTTAACTTGTCAATTCATGAAATGCACTTATAATTAATGTTTGCGCTTAAAAATACAGAACTGAACTTAAAAATAAATATTTGCACTTTGAAAAATGAATTCCACTTGAATAAAATGCTTTGCACTATGAAATTAATACTTTGCACTTATAAAACTTCCAGTATTAAGTACGTGCCGTACTCTTAGCCGGCCCCTTCTATCACCCCCACTGCCCCTCAAATAATACCAAACAAGGTAGCCTACCTAACCACCACCCCCAACCCCCAACCACCCCCTCCCCCCAACCCCCAACCTCCCCACAAATAATACCAAACAATGGAGCCTACCTAACCACCACCCCCGACCACCCCAACCGCCCCACAAATAATACCAAACAAGGTAGCCTACCTAACCACCACCCCCGACCACCCCAACCGCCCCACAAATAATACCAAGCAAGGTACCCTACCTAACCACCACAAATTATAAAGTTTCAATTTAAAAAGTTGATTCAAAGCAAATTTAAGCTTAAACCTGAATATATAAGTGCATTGTATTAAAATATAAGTTATACAATCTATAGTGCATAATATGAATTTCTTAGTGCAAAGTATGAAAACTTAAGTGCGGCTGTTCAAGTGGATTGTATTTTAACTAAAGTGCATTTAATATATCCCCATTTTAATTTAAAAGGGGGAGAAATGCTTATAAAGCTCTAGAGCGCCATCTGAAGTTAATTTATAGAAGTACAATTGTGATTAAAGTCAACTTTATTTCTTATTTTGCACCCTATAAGTTATATTTTTGCGACAAAAAGCAGTTTAATTGATTTTCCTTGTTCAAATTTTATCAAAATTGGTTAAATAATTTTAAAGTAAATAAAACACATTTGCATTTATAATATCAGTGAGATAGGCAACCAGTTATACTCATGTTCTTTTCCATAAAATTCAATATGGCGCTCCTCAGATTCAAGTATTACCTGTGTGTTCCTGTTTTATACCAGAAGTAAGTCTTTTAACATTTAATATTTCATGATAAGATAAAGAAAACGTTCTCCGGTAACCATTCTGTATCGATAACATCACATCATCGCCAGATAAATGATTTCCTTAGAATCTTACATTGCGGACATGTACAAAGGAATGCAAAGGACTTTACATAGCAATATCTGTGTAACGGTTATAAGGACTGTAGTCATACTTGTACTGTACACGCTAGAATCTAGAAATCGCTTCGCATGCGAACGCTGTGAAGTTTTCCCTTTGCATCTCTCTTCTTTGAGAACGCTTTTGTTGCGTTTTGTTCGCATGCGTTTCACGTCGGGGTGCGTCTGAGTCGACGGCGAAATTATCGCGGCATTGTTGGTTAATTTGCGTGCATGCGAGCAGCAGTTCGCTTGTTGGCGTTAATTCTGCGTGAACTTCTACACAAGAACACGAGTAGGAGTGAATAAAGTTGGCAAAGAGTCATCAATGCGCACATGAGAATCCCGGAGAGTAATTGAATAGAAATAACTTAAATTTCTAGAATCACACAACGAAAATTAAATATTTTTGTTTAAAAATTGATTTTTTTAATGTAAAAAACACCGTAAATGTCTGATAATAAATTAAATTCAACATATTTCACAATAAAAAGAAGTACTCAATTCCATATTGACCGATTCAATGGTTTTGCTATTGAGCAAAAAGACACGCGCGGTATTTGCGGTAATAACATCGTAATACCTTGCAATTGAATGCATTATTCAGCATTATTCACAACCGAATCTAACCAAAAACGAACAACTCGCCATATTATGCAACACAATGTACATTAACCTAAGTACAAATCATTATTTGTGAACGCTTTGATAAACATACAAATAAATACATAGATTAAAACCGCGATTAAAATGAATTAGCAGAGTTTACAATCGAAATTGAAATCAAATCAATAATTCACCGCGGAAAATCCAATAACCGTCATAAATCAATTACATAAATTACACAACATGACATAGCATAACAGGTGCTTAAAATAGTTTTCAAAGTACAGTACAATCGGTACAAACCCTCAACTTAAAGCAAACGCTCAATTGTTTGCTTTTAACCAACCGAACCGGCATAAACTAACAACTAAAGTTAACACCGAGTGAAATTACTGTCTATTTTATGATGATAAATGACAAAAATGTTTGATTTTTTATGAAAAAATATAAAATAGTTGTTTATTAGTTTAATGAATGTATTTTAACATCTCTCGAAGACTTTATACAATTGCGGTAAATTTGCCGCCTCCAACAGTGCGCCATTGGTCTTGAAATGCGCGGGCGGTAGAAAATACTCCTTCGCAAAAGAGTACAACACATGTTCGACCGTGTGTCGCCATTCGTCTGTGACAGCGCCGGGTGACGTCGCATAATACTCCGCTGTTTCTCTTGCAAAACTTTCAAAACACGGTTTTTCTTCATCCCAATTTACTTCACAAGCTAATCTAATAATATACCGCGGTAATGCACTTTCTAACGGTGCATGTCCATCTATAAATCAAAATAATCACATTAAAATATAATTTTATTAAAATTATTAATCATTTACCTATCAAAATCGGTATTGTATGTATTTTACCGTCATTATCAATATCAATCTCGAAATAAGTGCGCAACATTTCCGCTTTCGCGATTAAAATCCCCGCTGTATTCTCTGCCAAGTCTTCCTTGGGTCCATCCTCTGGTGTCCAGCCAGTGTCGGCCATATTTAACGCAATCAGCGCTAATTCCTTAATGTCCAGCGGTGTAGCGAAGCGATAACAGCGAAAGTTTTGAAAATTGTACGCCACGCACTGGTAGAACAGCTCGCGCATCAAGCGCTCCGTATCGATTACGAGCAGTCGCACACGGTGCTGCACCAGTGCCTGCCTCGGCGTCGCAACGCCGACGAATACATGCTCGGCGAAAATTTCGCGCAGCGCTGAATCGCAGTCATCCTCGATCGCTTTCTGCATGTCCAGCACGCTACGGAGGCGGACTTTATGTCGTGATTTTTGTGCAATGAAATTACTTTTAGTTGACGCCATTTTCGCTTGTGAATATGAAGGTTTAGGTTTAGAAGGTGATTCATTATTGTCTTCATTATCTTTAGGAATTACAGTTTGGTCGAGTAATACTTTATCAAAATCTTCGGTGCGTTTTAATACTTCTCCAACAATCGCGCTGTCATTTTGTGTTTGCGAAGCCGGACCAAAGAATTTTTCGAGTTTTTGTTCACGCATATCAGTCCGAACTAAATCCTTATCGTAAATTTTACTTGTACCCGCTTCATCTGCTTTATCACAACTAGTAGTGTTTAAAATAGTCACAGGTAATTTCGTCTATCAAAAACCAAACAAAATTTAATTAATTTAAGGCTAAAACATGAAAATATTTACTTTACCTGAGCGTAAAATGAACGTGACTCCTTGCCACTTAACAGCTTCGCTTCCAAAGCCACGCCGATCATGTCAACGATCTGATCCTCGTTCAAGAAATGAACTTCATGTTTCGTCGGATGTACGTTCACGTCAACGTTGCGCGGGTCGATCTCGAGGCTCAAGTAGACAAAAGGATGCGCGTTTTTCGGTAGATATGTGGTGTAAATCTGATCGATTCGTCGCTTGAGACCTAATTAATAAAAATTTCATGCTTAATAATTTATCATGCGCGTTGATGACGAAGGTGTGAACATATGAATATGCACGCTTACTCACTGAGACACTCGACAAGCCGGTGATTGATGAAGAGCACAAATTGCATTTTCTTCGATGAATAATTCAGATTCGTTATGTGTCCGTTGACAGCAAACTTGAACGCGTCATCATTCGCTGAGAACTCCATCAATTCTCTAAGAATAGAAACATTTTCTTAATAAATTAATAAAATAAAATAAAATCAAATAAAATAAATCATTACTTGGCTATAGCTTGTCCAAAAACAACTCGAATATTATCCACAGTTGAAGAGTTTTGCATTGTTCGAATATCAATAGAATCTCCAGTCTTTTTCAAACTGAAACCTACGCTAGAGTTGTGCACAGCATATTTTCCAACAACATCAGCAACTTTTGAATATTCTTCACCCGGACTTCTCAGTGCTCCTCTCCTCACTGACATGTTATAGAATAAGTCTTCAACTGTGATAATTGTGCCTTGATTGCCTGCCATTGGTTTGGGATCTGCTTTGATTGTGCCATCAACATATGATGCACTTTTGGTACAAATTGTTGGAAATTAGTTTGATATTAATGAACTCCATTGTGTTAATATACCTATATGCAACTGGTGATGAATGAGTCTTGGAAACAATGTTCAAGTGTGCTACGTGACTTATACTACTCAGGGCTTCACCACGAAAGCCATAGGTGGTAATCGCCTCCAAATCTTCGAACTTGCGAAGTTTGGACGTCGTGAAACGCTCGCAGACGATCTGGAAGTCATCAAGACGAATACCGGTGCCATTATCTTGTATTTGTAGTAATTTCAGGCCACCGTCTTTGACTGTTATTTGTATATTACTTGATTTTGCATCTAGACTATAAATATTGTGTTTATTTCATGAAAAATTTAGAAAAATGTAAATTTACCTGTTTTCTATCATTTCTTTGAGTGCATTTGCAGGACGTTGAATGATTTCACCAGCTGCGATGCGATTAATGACCACTTCATCTAACTTCTTAATTTCAGCAGGTTCTATATTCATTTTTATTGTTTTTAAAAGACTTTTTCAAGTTAGTTTTGAAAATTTATCGGTTACACATGTTATAACCTCAGTATGTATAACAAATTCGTGTATTATTGGTTGCATATATTAAACTTACTATTTTGTAATTTAATTTAAATTTTTCTTTGTTTCAGAACAATCTAATGGATTCCATGAACGCAACGAGTTTTCAATCATCTATTCTTCCTCCCACATCAACCTCGAGCGTTTATATCAAACCTTTGGTAATCTCCCCAGCTCCCGATATCGATTGGGGACCGCAAAGAGATCCGCTGTACATTGTCATCCCCATCACGATTCTATACGTAATAATCTTCATCACAGGCGTCGTCGGCAATATCTCTACTTGTATAGTCATCAGCCGAAACAAGTCCATGCACACCGCCACCAACTACTACCTTTTCTCATTGGCAATCTCCGATTTGCTGTTATTAATCTCGGGGCTTCCCCGGATATGTACGCCATTTGGTTCAAATATCCATACATCTTCGGCGAGGTCTTCTGCGTCTTGCAGGGCTTTGCTGCTGAGACCTCCGCCAACGCAACAGTCTTAACAATCACAGCGTTCACAGTCGAACGTTATGTTGCCATTTGCCATCCGTTTCTCTCGCATACAATGTCGAAGTTAAGCAGAGCAGTTAAGTATATTGTAGCGGTGTGGATCATTGCCATGATACTGGCCATACCACAAGCGATGAGTTTCGAAATTGTACATGGTAATAGAGATGAGCAGTGTGTTTGCACCGTGCAACAAACAGCGATACCACATGCGTTTGGTATCAGTACATTGTTGTTCTTTGTGACTCCAATGTCTTTGATAACCGTGTTGTATATCCTGATTGGATTACAACTGCATAAGTCTACTGTGGGTCCGTCGAGAGGAAACAGTGTGCGTTTGAAACATCGTGTGGTTTCATACACACCGACCTCTACACAGCCGGTAATTGTATTGAATGGGAATGTTATAAGCAATGGTGGGTTGAATGGAGCTGAGGGTGGTAATAATCGATTAGAGGATCAACTCACATCAAGTCCGAAGGTACCTGTGAGTCAGGAGGAAGATGGGAGGAAGAATTTCGCGAGGAATGCACAAGGGACGAAACATGTCGTCAAGATGTTAGGTAAAAACGTAATTTTATTTTTTTTTTCTAGAAAAATTTTATGAAGTTTTTGTGTTGTGTGAATGTTGAGACATGAAAATTTGAAATTTGCACGCACGTGATTTTCGGTAACTGAACATTTGTGCCTCATGGAACGTTTCACACACTTTGCGCTCAGAAAGAGAATAAAATCAAGTTGCGTAGGAGGACTAGAAATGCGTACGGGCAGGTTTTCGGCAAAAGTTTGGTGCGAAAACGAGGTTTTGCATGCGCTGCGTTCCCCGCGATCCTCATAAAACTACTAATGTATTCGGCCCGTAATACATTTTTAAGGAACGCTTACTGCGGAGATATTTGCGCATTTTCGCATGTTCAACGCGTGTAACGCAATAATAAAAAGAAAGGAACTTATATGGAATATATTTATTAAGTCAATTCTTAGAAGGCTCGTCAAATATTATTCGTTGTAGATAAAAATGTAATTTCTTTATAGCATATTGTGTTAGAACTTAAACTTGATTTGCTTCGACGATGCGACGACGTGAGTTTCAGGTTTTAGAGCCAATTTGACGCTGAAGAAGTTATAAATTGTATGAGAAGCGCTTGTATGTGGTGTATGTAACCGGAGGAATTCTCCGATGGAGTTCACGACTCTTGAACTTTCTCTTCTTCATCATTATTTAACGCGATTGAAATTTTTTCACATCTTTATAACCTCCACACATAACCTCATCTTTCATTCTCATGATTGCACGCGTAAAAGTAATCGAATTTCAGCTTTGCATTTACTTTAATTAGTTCCGGCGCTGAATTTTACTTGCAAATATTTGTAATCTTTATCGGTTCAAATTCACTTTACGCGCCCAATTTCGTTAAGTAATTTTTAATGGGCGCCGAAAAAATCAAATAAATTGCAACATTCGTTTAATCAGCGCCCACGCTGCCACCACACACATTACACCAAGTTGATGCGCTATCAAGCGAAGTGGAACGTCGACCCGCACATTTAATATTAGCCCTTGTGCCAGCCCCTAAGACTCTTAATTTAATTAAAAAATTGAAGAGATGGGTGGGTGCTTGGGCATGTTCTAAGTAAGTAGGTACATGGTTGTGTTGAGTGTTAGCACAAGTTTTTGGTTAATTTGCATATTTTACCTTGGTGTAAGCACGAGATGTTAAGATGTGAATTATTGTGTAAATGTGAAAAGTTTAAACAAGATGGTGGTGTTACTTGTTAGGTTGTAGTGTCGTGGGAAATGTATAGGACTTGTTTTTGCTCTCGACTTGGTCCTTGTGGGTTTGAGAAAAAGTTTTACTTTCTGATATCTTGGATTTATTTTATGGCAACTTCACTACACTTCAGCGGCATCTGGCGTCAAATCTTGTAATTAAAACAATATTTTAATCTTTTTAACATTTTAAAGCCTTATTTTTTTTATATTTTAAGAAAAAATTTGTTGAGAAAGTAGGCAACTTGTTTTTTTTTTGTTAAAAATGTATCAATATTAGTTAAGGAGTTTTTGTGTGAATAATATAAGTTAGGTTATGCATTTAGCCAGGCAACGAAATTAAAATGCTAATGGAAAGTTAAGTTATATGACATTAGATGGCGCTGGTTGTGCCAATGCTTGACAATGGCACTTACCGAACGGAACTGATAATAGAAATAATTCTTGCTTCCCAAATGCGTGCGTTTCACTACTTATCGCTGAACGCTGAACATTGAAAACGTTCCCAGGGACGCTCGGGAAATTTTCGCCGGCGTAAATTGCGTAAAAGATGTTCGCGTAGCATGCCGACGTCGATATTCGCACGCGCGCCCAATTTAATTAATTTCGTCAAGTGAAACCCGAATCACATTGGCATACCTACCAATTTTTTTTTTCTTGTATAAATTTAATATATGTAATTTAATTAATTACTCAACATTTTATTTTCATGTATAAAATTTGAGTAAAATGTTGAAGGTAAATATACTCTACTTGGTCAATATGTCCATCGTAAAATGTTGAGTAATAAAATTCGCTGATTCTCTAAAAAAGTTAAACCGTCACTAAAGCAACGAAAATCCGCCCGTCGGGCGTCATCCGGTATGCAGTACACGTACACCAACGCGTTTTCCGCAAGGTTTAGTGCTGGTTGGTGGCGTCAGTTTAGTTTTGCATTCTTCGCGTGGATGGATCGGGGCGAGTCACAAAACGTAATGCGCGGATAATGCGCCGGTGTTTAAAATGGTAAAATGTAAGTACGTCTGCATCACACTCTGTCTGCGTTTACTTTGCGTTTACCAGGGTTTACAGAGTTTTCCAACGATTTTCTCATTTTCTACACAAACAAACCCACGGATTTTTGTTAGAATTTCCTTTTTTTGATAAAAATTGCAAAAAATACAGATTATAATTGTAATTTTTGTTGATTTTATAGAAATTTATATAAAACTAGCTTTGGCCCACGATTTCGTTTGCAGTTTTTAGTAAAAATGTAATTAATTTTTTCTGTTTTCTGCACGACTCAGTATAAGTCGATTTCTTCAATTAAATTTGCAATTTTATTTAAAAGAAATACTAATAATACACTAGCGCCATCTCTGATTCAATTATTTAACTATAACTATCATTAAATCTTTATATAAACTTTCATCCCTTATTTAACACTCTTTAAATTATTATTTCGAATATTTTAATAATTATTCTGCTAATCCGGGACTCGGCAAATCCAAAAAATCATAAATCATCAAAATCTGTCAAGCCGTTCTTGAGTTATAAACGTTGTAACTAACAAAACTGTGTTTTCTATAAATATCCTTTTAAAAATTTATTTTAGTCTTCAAAAAAAGGTACATCAAACCATTGCCACTGTTTCTCACCATCTTGGAACTCATACCGCGTACACTTATGAGGCGACAAAGAAAAAACCCCAATCTTTTCGTGTCGCGTTTCATTCCTTGTACAAATCGCCGGAAGAGTGTAGTCGAAGCACTGAACATTCAAGTCGTTAAAGTACTCATCGCCCACGTTAATCGCCGCTCGATTCTCCTTCGCTGAGGAATCCACTGCTTTCAGACACGAGTACAATTGATAATCGCATTTGCAATGACTCCTAAAAGTAATAAAAATCAAACGGTTTTTAAATAAACATTAGGAAAGTTGCGATTTTTACTTACAAACAAAACACATGTCGATTCGTTAACCCGTGCTTAGTTTGACCGGGCTCAATGGAATCCGCACACTTGTCATGACTTCGACAGCACGCATCCAACACTCGATATTCACCCAGATCCTCATCGCTTTCGGCGATGTCACCTGTCCCGCACCATTTTGTGCCCTCATGGATAACTCGTAGACCTCTGGTGTCAAAGCGTAATTCACCGATGCGAAATTGCACGCACTCAATGGCCGCAAACAATGTAAGCGTCCAAATCGCCAAGCTGATTCTAAACATGTTTGCGTGCCACACACAAAATTCAATGCTGAATAATCGTAGACACTTGACGCATTAGTTTTCACCGTTTTTTGCCTAGCAAATTGTTTTCGTTGCTTTTGAATTTTTCACATTGTTGACGCAGGAATTTATTTTCCATGTCCATAGATAAAGATAAATAACTGTTTAGCCGTGTGTGTGAGTGTTGGTAACTGTCGCATATAATTATTACGACAATTTACATAACTAAACCACCCGTAATCTCATTTATAATTGTATTATTGCAGATAACCAGGTAACATACAAAAATTTGTTTCATACAGTTTCGTAGAACTTATTGTCAAGTGATAAATATTCAGTGCCGGGGGTAATGTTGAATGTTCCACATCTTTGGTCACTATAAATAGAAGAAACAAATCAATAATTATTAGTTTACCAATTATACATCAAGTAGTTAAACAGGAGTTTTAGTCACGGAATTGGTTAACGTTTAGTCAAGTGGTGCTTACGCTATTTTTCAACTTTCACTTTATTTCCACGTTTAGTTTTTGTATTTGAACTTTGTACTTTAAATCTGCGCAGAGGCAAGCTCCAGCCCGTGACTAAAGCCGTATTAAAGTACTTTAGTCACGGTTTTGGTACTCCGTGATTAAAGTACTAATTTTGTGTTTCAAAACCGTAAAAACTGGCTCTTTAAAGGTGGAAGTAGAAAAACTTGCTTAATTTAATTTTTTAATTATTATGAGGTAACTTACCCATTAGTATTGCTTGTTATTTTGCTAGCGCAAGTAAAACTACCACCTTGTTTGGTGCACTTTGGATAAACAACGTTGAAATAGTTTTTGCCGTATTTAGTTCGGAATAAGCTTTCGCCTGGGCTTGGTTTGTTTGCTCTCAAACACTTACGGAAGGTTTCTTCACATTCGCAATCATATCTGGAGAGGAAGAAAACAAAAAAGTTAAGATTAAATTTAGGTTTCAATTATATTATTTACTCGTGACTTAGATTTCGCAGGAGACTTGAAATACTTCAATACTTTTTTATTTTGAATTATATAATAATGAAACGATTGATCACCATATCAACTTTTATTCTTATTTTTACACCCTGTTTGTTATATTTTTGCAACAAAATGTTGTATATTTTCTTTTCCTTGATTAAAAATATCTTTATACCAAAATTTATTAAAATATATTCAGTAATTTTTACGTAAAAGAGTAACAAACATTTTCATACATTTTACTTTTAATATTAAAATATTAGCTTGATATACTCACAGTTTATTAGGTCCTAATCTTGGACACTTGTTGTGCATCATGCAACACGTATCTGTGTCTTTAAACGCTCCTAAATCACTATCGCTTATTGTATTCGGTTCAGCAAAGCAATGTTTGGTTAATCCACCATGATCACTACTTCCTGTTAAAATTAATTAAAATTATAAATATTTACTTAATTTAAAAATAATAGTTACATTAACTTACCAGGAATTACTAATTCTTTCAAAGTCTGTTGTGCTTGCGTGCAAACTGCACAAAACACAACAAACACAAAAATAAATAACTTCATGTCGATTTACATGTACTTCTTGAGTGAGTAATGAGATTTTGTGTAGTTACTAGTGCTTTATATACAGCTGCATTTATTGACTGGCAGTGATAAATTTATTAATAGGTATTCAACTTCAACTTTCATGTTTCCAATTTATCAAATGAATTGTAATCAATTAATAATTACCTAATTATTTTTTTATCAGGAAAATATATTAACGTCAATATTTTGTGATAAATTTTATCATGTTTCACATAAATTAATTTTACTACTCACAATTCACAAAAACATTTCCCAAAATTTATTGTTATGTTTACATTACACTGAAGTTCTATAAGAGTCTCTTTTCGTTTTATGCTGTGAATATAATTCAGGTGTATAATAATCATCACGATCATATTTCTGATTAAAATACTCCGGTTCTACTTCCAGTATATTATCCAAATCAATTTGGTCGACTGTATCTGTTGATCCAACACAACGAAGTCGTTTGCGACATAATCGCGTACAGAATAATTTCAATAGTTGTACATAACAACAAGGAGTGATTGCACACCAGACACAAATTAACAAACCGATAATATATCGTTCTGAACGCATCTCTTCCGGGTCCATAACAAGTGTAAACGATGCAATACCAATCATGTTAGCATACGTTACTGGATATAACAATAGAAATGGTATGCAAAAGTGCAGCGGGTTAAATTTATTCTTCGGTTTTGGTGGTTTGTCAGCCATTTCAATCTTTCTAGTAAGGCGTATTACTTGCTTCTCCAGTGATCTTTGTTTCTTTTTGTTGTGTGTTTGGTCTTTTTGGTGATAGATCTGGTGTAGTTTTTGTTGTCGGCGCCATTTCTCGGCGCCTTTGTCCGTGGAATCATATCGCAGGTATTTTCTCGAGATGAAAACTGAGTTCACGCCGTAGGAGCAGAGCAATGAGGAGATTATATTCACTACCAGGAGAGTAATAGTCAACTCGTAATAAAAAGGCAGCCAGGATATTTGTTTGAAACGTGGAAATATTGGAAGGACTGAGATTATACTCGTCCAGAGGCAGAGTTGATTAAATCGGAAACTTTGCCAATGCATTTTGCAGTTATTTAAATGACATATTATATATTTAGGAAAAATATGTCAAATAATGTGATTTGGTTGTCACAATTTGATATTAAAATCATTTTTCTGTCTAGTCCCTACTAATATTATAAATGCGAAAGTCCTGATGTTTGTTACACTTTCACGCAAAAACTACTTAACCGATCATCATGAAAATTTGTACACATATTCTTAGTGGTCCCCGAATGGTTATAGGCTACTTTTTATTTAATAAAAAAAATTTTTTTTAAATAAAATAAAGAAATTGTTTAGCCAATAATACCTCTGCATCTGGCTATTTGACTACTTTAACGCCATCTAGCATTCCAGCAATGAAGCTCAAACCTAAGTACTATAGTACCATCACACTGTATTATCACACTGTATTACCGACAGCTACGTCAACATCAAATCCAATTGACTACACTATGGAGACTGTACACTATACTTCCATAGACTATACTTTCAGCCATTTTAAACTTCCCGCCATTCTACTTCATTGTTACTTCTTCTGTGACTACAGACGCGTACGGAAGCAACTTCATTATTTTAGATATTCGCGAGCGAAGCCGCGGGTTAAAGCTAGTTATGTATATAAACAAAAGTTGTGTTAGTTACACCATTTAAAACTCAAAAACGGTTTAGCAGATTTAGAAAATCTATAATTTTGTGGATTTGTCTCAGCCCCAATTAGCAGAATAACTATTAAAATGTCAAAAATTATGATTTAAAAAGTATTAAATGAAGAATTAAAATTAGTATAAAGATTCAAACATAGTTATAGTTAAATAATCCAATCAGAGAGGGCGCTAAAGTGCATTATTAGCATTTCTCTTTTCTAGAAAATAAAATTGCGAGTTTTAATGATGCAATCAACTCATACCACATCATAAATAAGAAAATAAAAATTAATTACATGTTCACAAAAAATTACATTGACAAAATCGCATGTAAAAGCTGGTATTGAATATGTAACGCTCGATCTAAACTCAATTCATGTGTAATATGGCGTTTTAATTAAACTTTCAACAACTAAACTGTAATTAGTTTGTTTGTTTCCCTACATTACGCCGCATTTCCAAAAACTTTCATAATTACGTGCAGTTACGCCAAACACAAATACAACTTATTTACTAGTATAAAAATATTCTTTCAAGAACACAATGAAACTCACACCCATCCCAATATAATAAACATTAATAGCTCCAAGAATATGCTCAACTTTTAACGAAACAAACGGTGCAGCTCCAATTTGTTCATAGAAATAATATTGACTTTCTCTATCAACCTTTTTAAACATACCATTTTCCAAAAATCTGATAATAATTTTATCTAGACCAGCTTTTAACGGATGTCCTTTCTGCATCATGATTACTTCAGAAAATGTTACTGTAGGATGCATAGCATGCAATTGTGGTTCACCATTGATCACAAATTTATGTTCTTCTTTCATGTAATACCAGATTCTTCTTTGGTTCGTCATCATCACCACATTTCTATCGTAAGCTACTTTATTCATAATCACACTTGCATCTCCAGCACCAGTCAAATTCCATCTTTTATAAATAGTTTCTATGTATTCATCACCGTAACTCTCTTCGAAAGAAATTTTAGAAATCATGTTACCACAGATAGGATAATTTGACTCAACTATATCTTTATAAGAATTAATTTGTTTTTCATGTATAGCTGTCACCAGAAATGATAGTAAAACATTTTCATAACTAGATGAAAATATATACGATACAAACACCCATGAAAGCCATAAAATTCTATTTAAGGTAATCCTGGGTTGTGGAAGTGATTTTCCTAGAGTCATTCCAAAAACATCCAGGAAACTCCTTGAAATATTCCTGCTTTTTAATTTTAATGATTTATTCGATGACATAATATCATTTTTAAGTGTTTTAGGTAAATATCCTCTTTTGAACTTTTGTAACACTTGAAATAAGTGATAAACAAAAGAAAATATCACATAGCTTCCAATTAGTATCATCCAGGTATAAATATCGAACACAGCTGCCATGTTCATCCACGCCGGAAGTCTCTGTGCTCTCGGCGTGTAAAATCTATACTCATTAGGAAAGAATTCCTTAGATATATCAAAAACATCACCATTACATCTGTAGGTATCACCATTCCAATCATAAACTCAGCTTTTGTTCATACATATCTTTAAACATCAGTGTAAAACTTGCGTTTTTTGTGATTTCACCCCAAGTTTTATAGTTGTTATCGATAAAGTTAAGTTTAAAATTTAATTCTCTAGCGATTATTCTTAACATTTCAATTTCTATTCCTGGATTATAAATGCTTTTGTAATTCAACACGTATGGTTCATACTTCATTGCGAGGATATCCACGGGACATCCGCGGTAATTCATGTAATCTTCTTCTAAAACTGTTTTTATATTTAACAAAACTTCAGAGTTACAATGATTATATTTTTGGATATTTTCTAAGTGGCAGTTTGTGTTTGAAAATTGTTTTGGTATATAAATATTCATTGTTGAATCAAATATAACAACTCGGTATGTGTACATTTTTCGAGTGTAGATAAATAATTCTTCAATTTCTGAATCTTCTCCGAGGTAGATTATTATAAATTTGCATCTGCTGTGATAATCGGTTGAGTTGTGCCATTTTTGAAAAACTTTTTTGATGTTTTCTAAATTATATGCTAGGATGATACCGTAATCGACGTCTATGTGATCCACGGCTAGATCCATGTTGGGTTTTTGTAATATGTGCTCCATTGTGACGACTTGTCGAATCCTTGTAATGTTTAATAAGTTTAATAGATACGCGTCGATTGTGATATTGGTAGATGTTTTGAGTTTGGAATATGCTAGATATGCGAAAGCTCTTGCACGGCGGTATTCGACTAGAATTGTTCGTAAACACGTTGTATTTACACGTAAAGTTTGGTTTATATGTTTAAATAATTCGTTGTTTGGTTTTGTTTGAATGCTTTCATTTGTTTGAATACATTGAATGAGGTTGAAGTGTTGGAGATAAAATATAGTAATTGATAGTATTAAAAAGTTTGATATGGATAACATTTTTATGTCTATGTTTATTGAAAGAATATCACATGAACACTGATGAATTTTTTTTCATTTTCTTGTTTTTAGAAAAAAAGTAATTTATATAAGTAAAAAAAGAAATAGGATTAGGTATTGATAGATTTTATGAAACAAAATAATAAAAACGTGATTTACATGAGTGTTATATTAGATATGAGTTGTTTTTGACCAGTGGGCTATTTGTTTGATGGTTTTGTAATCACTTTTATCGTAAATTTTACCGCTATCAAAATTTTACCAAAAATATTTTGGATATTTAGGCATTAATCTAAGATTAATTATACACAGCGCTTTTGATATCGTTTAAAAGTGATATCGTAGACCAAATATTCTTTCCGGCATCCAATTTATATTAATATTATAAATACAAAAGTTTTAGTTCAGTTTTAATTAATTTTGTTATAAAAATAGATTACTCATTGCAGAAAGAAGTGACATGAAGTATTTTTAATTACGAAAATATACTTTAAAACTCCAAAGTGTAAATAAATAATAAAAATTTATTTGTTAGGGTTTTGTGCTGTCACGCTGGACAAAACCGCACCGCGTTTCCAAGTACCAAATATACACAACGCGTATTTTTATATTATATTATATTGTAAATGTTTTATGCATTTTTCCACACACTTTTGACGTTTATAGTGCACAATTTTACAAAAAGGACTTTCCGCATCTCCGCACATAATTTCACGCGCCCTCGATGCTGTTCCACACAGCTGTCGCAGCTGCTACTTGCACTCGATATTTATTTATGACATTTTATTCGGGAAATATTTATATTTGAAGTTATCGCTGGTACATTCCAATACAACCCAAATCCCTACTAATATTATAAATACGAAAGTCCTGATGTTTGTTACACTTTCACGCAAAAACTACTTAACCGATCATCATGAAAATTTGTACACATATTCTTAGTGGTCCCCGAATGGTTATAGGCTACTTTTTATTTAATAAAAAAAAAATATTTTTTAAATAAAATAAAGAAATTGTTTAGCCAATAATACCTCTGCATTTGGCTATTTGACTACTTTAACGCCATCTAGCATTCCAGAAATGAAGCTCAAACCTAAGTACTATAGTACCATCACACTGTATTATCACACTGTATTACCGACAGCTACGTCAACATCAAATCCAATTGACTTCACTATGGAGACTGTACACTATACTTCCATAGACTATACTTTCAGCCATTTTAAACTTCCCGCCATTCTACTTCATTGTTACTTCTTCTGTGACTACAGACGCGTACGGAAGCAACTTCATTATTTTAGATATTCGCGAGCGAAGCCGCGGGCTAAAGCTAGTGATATCATAAAATGACAATGTTTAAATCAACTTTTAAATATCCACCCCCAACCGCCAAAAATTTTGCGCATGCAACGAAACAGAATAATGGAATTATGAGAATTACAGAATGCTGGCAGTGGATTAAAGGGGGAAATCAGTCGGATATTTGCGGAAATTAGCGTGATTTGCATAGCCATTACGTCCACCATTCAACAAATCCTCGCGCAGCCCTTAAACTAAAACCGAGTGCATCCGAAAGTTTACATCAAGAGCAAAGAGCAGAGGGCAAGCTAACATTCCACCCAAATAAATGCAAATTTTCACCGCACTGATCCTCCGCTGATTCTCCGCCATTAAAGTTTATTCAAGTTAATTTAGATATCACAGAGTTTCCTCTACACTACACTTCACACCATGTCCTGTTATAGTGGATCCTAGCTCATCCACCTCTGCGAGTCAGTCTAGACACTCCAAAATGGATGAAATTAGTTTATTATGATGTTTAGTGCTGGAAGTTAATGCAAATATACAATCTCCCGGATTAATCTAATAGATATTAAATAAAAACCGAAGTATACTCAGGGGAAATTCAACTACGACCGCAAAATTCAACAATTTCTACCCGTATCACCGTTTTTTTTTTCAATGATAGCATTTTTTCATGCCTGTTCGCAGTGGTAAAAGCGGATTTTGCACCCCGGGTGATTTACGCTCGCGATTTATAGGCGCATACGTGATTTTCATCCGCGTCGTGCGTGGGAGGTAGGCGCAGGGTAAAAGGATGTGCCTTCAAGCGGGCGTTTTTCTCTGGTTGTTTGAACTCAATCGCATTTTTCGCTTTGTGTTCCAGTCGCTGTGGTGGTGGCGTTCTTCATCTGCTGGGCGCCGTTTCACGCGCAGCGTCTCTTCGCCGTCTACAGCGACGGCCGCTCCGACAACATGATCTCCGCGTACCGCATCCTTAACTACATCAGCGGCATTCTCTACTTCCTCTCCACGTCCATCAATCCTTTTCTTTATCATATTATGTCGCATAAATTTCGCGAAGCTTTTAAGGTAAGCGAATAACACACTCAATACTTAGATTGATAATAAAATTGATGTTACGGAAAAGTTTTAAAATTATCATTGATAAAATTTGGTTTAAATTAATTATTATCTAAATTTAATTTATGAATATTGATGTTTTGATGAAATGATGAATGATATTCTAAATTTTATTTTTTTAAATTATATTATTATAGGCAACCAAATAAACATTTCATTTATGCATTATGTAATGTTGGTTGCCTAAACTTAAATTGAGAGTGGAATATCACGATCACTGATTATTATTTCCTGCAACAAGATAAAGTTGTAAATAATAATTATTTGAGATTTTTGTGTTTTTCAATGCACATAATAATGAAATCCCCTGTAATTACAAACAATGAGTAATCACGAACAAAGTAACAATATAATCAATCATCTCTTTAGAGATAATTACCGGAATAAAACGGTGATGGTATAATTGTCTATTTCAGGACACATTCAAGGGCTGCCTGTGCAGGTCACGCCGCGCCAAGGGCAGCCGTTGTTATTCCACGTTATCAGGGCGCTCCTCGCTGATAAACAGCCACAGCAACACGGACTCGTGCAGCCGGCAATCGTCCCTGCGTTATCTCGAAGCCGAAATGGCTCGCCTACACGACTCAAAGCGACCCCTTGTCGTCTCTTTCAAGCGCAAAAAGTCCGCCTTTCCGAAAAAACCCAAACAAGTCACCATCCTCGACGCCGAGCTGCAGGAAGCGCTAGATAACTTGAACGAGGAGTCGATGCGCACCGACCTTTTCGAAAAGGTGCGTCAGTGTGACGCGAACAACGAGATCAAAAACTTCCTTCGCACCAGCGGACGAAATCACAACCACAATCACAATCACGAGAAAGAAACACGCGCGAATAGTCTAGGCAGTATAGGAAATGATTATGAAGCGGTAGATTTTGACCTTTCCGAAGGCACTACTGAATTATCTTATGTCGAAGTACATAATTTAGAACCCACACATATTTGCCCAGTGAGTGGCAGCAGGTGCGGTGTAGTAGGCTGTTGTTATCTTAAGAAATTCGCGGAGACTAGTATGAAGGAGAAGTATCGACGTGCGAAATTAGAAAAACTCAAGCGTAGCAGAGGGTGCAAAGTCACGTGGAATAACGAGTTGACCAAGTCGTCGACGATGCCGCAGATTGTCAAAGAAATGGAAGCAGGTGAAGCAGATGCAGGTGATGAGAATGCTAAAGTTGAAGAAGTCAATCTGCTCCCGGTGGTGGTGAGTCGACGTGACGAGCGGAGCAATTCCTGCTCGCAGCTTGAATTTCGCAGTGTGCATATGACAATTCCAATTGCAGAGATGCATCCAGCTATGCCACAAAATACAAATCATGAGAACAATATTATACCAGTTACGTAATACGTCCAATTATTTTATTTCATAACAAGCCAGATGAATATAAAAATAATATATATGGGATATTATTATAGGCAACCACCTAAACACTTCAAAGGTTACACTTTATTAATGCAGTGTAATGTTGGTTGCCTAAAAAGTTAAACTTTGCAAATAATCTATAAATTTAAGACTAAATGTTTTGTACAAACGTTATGGTTCCTAATTCTAGTCATGCTAAGCATAAAAGAAAAGATTTGTGATAATGTGATACGTAGCAAAGAGAATTATCGATTTGAATCACAAAACCCCCGATATGTGTACGAGTATTAACGTATAAGTAATGTAAGTACCTGAAAAGAAGACAAGTCACCTTAAAAAATGCAGAAATTTTATTATTATATAAATGTAAGTATAATCTTGTATAAACAAAAGTGTACTGTAATAATTGTGATAACCTATTTTAGAGCAGTTGATTTATATAATTATAATAGGTTATGTTTGTAAATTATGATGATGGCATTTTTTCGCACAATTTAATTAATTTATCACTTATGTGGGACAGACAAGGCCAAAGCAAGCCAACTTTAAGCAAATATTATTTGCTTTAGACATTATTTAATGTTCACACAAAACCTGTTCACAAATAAATGCATCGTTTTATCTTATCTGCTTTCTAAAAATTCACGTCTGGCTGCGGTTGGATGTTTTTCGGCCATACCAACAACATTTTTAATCGTTGGAAGTGTCAGTAAACACTCAACCTCGGTGCAAACTGGTCAAGTCATAAATTTTATTTAAAATGAAGAAGTTTCCGGATAATTTTAAGTTTGGTGTTGCTACATCCGCGTATCAAATAGAAGGTGCATGGAATGAAGATGGTAATAACTACAAAATGGCCATGGATAGCGTTAATTTACATTAAATTTTTATTTTTATTTTTATTTTTGTTTTAATTTTTATTTAGGTAAAGGTGAATCTGTCTGGGATAATCAATGCCACACTTTTCCTGAAAAAATCGCTGATAGAACCAATGGTGACATCGCTTGTGACTCCTATCACAAAATGGACGAAGATATTCTTAACCTAAAACGTCTCGGTGTGCATTTCTATAGATTTTCCATCGCGTGGACTCGGATTTATCCAACCGGGTTGCCTAATGTTATCAATCAGAAAGGTATAGACTACTATAACTTGTTGATTGATAAATTGATCGCGAATAACATCGAACCATTGGTCACGATTTATCATTGGGACCTACCTCAGAAACTGCAAGAGATTGGAGGATGGACCAATCCTATAATGGCGGATTATTTCGTGAGTTATGCACGGATTTGCTTCAAATCTTTTGGTGATAGAGTTAAAAAATGGATCACCATCAATGAACCTTATCAGATTAGTGAATATGGTTATAGTTATCCATTGTTTGCTCCGTTTTATAAGTTTACCGGTATTGGGTGTTACTTAGCTGGACATAATGTACTGTTGGCACATGGGAAAGCATACCGGATGTATGAAAATGAATTCAAAAGTAAACAAGGTGGAAAGGTAGGGATTGTCAATGAAGTTGCATGGACCCAGACTGAGACTGGTAAAAAAGAAGATGAGGAAGCTGCGATAAGATACAGGCAAATGTATGTAAGTAGTCATTAATCAAATATTCATAAACATAACCAAAAAACAGAAAAAATTAAACATAATATAACATAACCTTAATTAATACCTATTTATTTTTATTAGTTTGGTTGGTTTGTTCATCCTATCTTCAGCAAAGCCGGAGATTATCCTCCGATAATGCGTGAACGTATTGATAGGTTAAGTAAAGAACAAGGTTTTGATTATTCACGCCTCCCGAAGTTTACACCGGAAGAAGTGGAGATGCTACGTGGATCTTCTGACTTTTTGGGTTTCAATCATTATAATACTTATCTAGTAAAATCTGAACCGTATGGTCAGAGACCTTCGGTTCAACATGACCGCGGTGTTAAGAATTACGTGGATGAGTCGTGGATACCAACTTCCGCTTATGATTTCCGTGTTACTCCTTGGGGATTGAAAAATGTACTTAAATGGATTAAAGAGGAATATGGTAATCCGGAAGTAATGGTTTTGGAAAACGGATATGCTGGTTTCGCGAATGATCCTATAGAAGATTTTGCTCGGATTGATTTTATGAAAGGTTATATTGGAGCTGTCCTGGACGCCATCTTGGAAGGTTGTAATGTAACTGCGTATACTGTATGGTCTTTTATGGATAATTTTGAATGGAGTTCTGGATATTCGTAAGTTAAAGTTATATAATATTGTAAATACATGTAACTTTATTTAATTTAATGTTTGTCCTCTAGGTGTCGTTTTGGATTGTTTCATGTTGATTTCAATGATCCGAAAAGAAAGCGTACTCCAAAACGGTCAGCGTATTACTATCAAAATTTGATTAAAACTAAAATGGTTACGGATATCAAACCGGAAAGTTTTGATCATAACCTTTAAATTTAAATTACTCTAGACTCACTTAAATATATATTTCTTTAGTTTAGTTTGCTTTTTAGTAATTACACAACAAAAACAATATTGTTATCTTGTTGGTGATTTATAACATTGTTCAAATATTGCAACTATAACTATCTGGTTGCAATGTGGAATATTTTAGTTCTTTGCTAATTTGCGTTAAATCAAAATGGCGAAGCCTACAACGGTTCATTTTCCTATAAACTTCAAGTTTGGTGTTTCTACATCAGCGTATCAAATCGAAGGCGGTTGGAATGAAGATGGTAAGCAATCAAAATAACACATTATAAAAATATTACAAATTTTGTATTTTTAGGTAAATCTGAATCCATCTGGGACTATTACACCCACACTTTTCCCCAACGCATCGTAAACCTCACTTCCGGTGATATCTCCTGTGATTCCTACCACAAATTCGAAGATGACATCGCAAACATCAAACGTTTAAAAGTTCAATTCTATAGATTTTCTATTTCATGGTGTAGAATACTCCCTACAGGTCATCCGAATAAAATCAACCATGCTGGTATAGATTACTACAACCGTTTGATCAATGCCCTGATTCAAAACAACATTGAACCAGTTGCGACTTTGTTCCATTGGGATATACCATTAAGCATCAACAACTTAGGAGGATGGTGTAACCCAATCACTTCTGATTACTTTGCGAGTTACGCCAGGGTATGCTTCCAACATTTCGGAGACAGGGTCAAAACATGGATCACCATCAATGAACCTATTTTGATTGCTATGCGGGCTTATGGCGGTGCACAACTTGCCCCGGCGTATGATTCCAAAGGTATCGGGTCTTATCTATCAGGACATGGAGAATTATTAGGACATATGAAAGCATATCATATTTACGATAAAGAATTCAGAGCTATACAAAAAGGTAGGATTGGTATTACGAATGACGCCAGGTGGGGTGAACCAGCCACCCAAACCCCGGAAGATATTGAAGCTGCGGAAAGATACATGCAAATGGATCTAGGATGGTTCGCACATCCGATATTTAGTAAAGAAGGAGATTATCCTCTCATCATGCGGGAACTTATTGATACCGCTAGTAAAATCAAGGTTTTGATCAATCCCGTTTACCAAAATTCACTCCTGAAGAAATACAACTTCTTAAAGGTAGTTCTGACTTTTTGGTTTGAATCATTACAACACCGTGGCTGTAAAACATGGAAACACTGAGGTACCACCAACGAATGAAAACGATATCAATTGTACAACCTTCTACGACCCATCGTGGAAGACCAATGGAAGTGATCTCTTTAGAGTTGTACCATGGGGATTCAGGAAGTTATTAAACTGGATCAAAATGAATACAACAATCCGGAAGTTATTGTTTTCGAGAATGGATTTGCAGGTAACGATACAGAAACACTGAATGATATCGACCGCATTGATTATATGCGATCATACATGGCGGCCATGTCCGACGCCATCTTGAAAGACAACTGCCGGGTGACAGGATACACCTTTTGGACTTTGATGGATAATTTCGAGTGGCAAGATGGATACACGTAAATATTAAACATAAAATGAATATTTTTCTATAAAAAATAATTTTTAGGGTTAAGTTTGGTTTGCATCATGTTGATTTCAAAGACCCCAACCGTAAACGCACACCAAAACGTTCCGCGTTTGTTTATCAGGATATAGTAGTCACCAGGTGTTTAACAAACCCAATTCCTGATCGTTTTCTTCATTAAACTATCAATTCTAACGCAGTACAAATCCGTAAAATATATATAATCATAATATAACGGTAGTATATGTATAAAATTGTAATTTGTTTGATCGAATGTCTATTGAGGTTACTTGTACTTCCGCTTGCGATGCCGGAAGCTAACAAAGCCATCATTATGATCGCTCTCTTTGTCATTCTCGTAGAGCGGGTAAACAGGCGGATGTTTTAACCTTCCCAATGGTAAAATAGGCGCTTTTCCCAGTTGACTTATCGTTGCAGCTGAAGATGACCGCAATTCTTTACCTTCTATCGGTGGTAAGACAATAAATTCTGAACTAGACTTCAACGGTTCAGTTTTAGATGATTTTCTTCTTGTATTCGACCCTGGTGTACCAAAATAATCATTTTTCCTTGCCGGAAGTGGTTGAAATCATGCACATCCTTCAACCAATCTGAAGTGCGACCGGTACAATTAGTATTTGATTTTTCCCTTGGATGGGAAGGTTTAAAAGATTGTCTTCGGTTTGAAGAGTGATTATTGGTGATAACAGGTGCTAGTTGGAGAAAACTCTGATCGGCAATGTTGATAGTCCTTGGATTAATGGTGTTGTTAATGGCTAGGTACTTGTTTGTATACGTAGTTGTAGAATGTGTAGGTAATTGATTTTTAAGCGTTGTAAACGACTCGAGTTGATCGAGAATATTATCAACTGGGGAATTTTTCTTCGCTGGAGTTGACGGAGTTGTATCACAGAATTTTGGTGTTGAGATTTGTTCCAATGTATCATAAGGTGATGTTTTACGGTATTCTAAAGATGATGTACGACTAACCAAACTGAAATGAAAGTTTTTAATTTAATTTAATTGAAAAGTGCATTGCAGCGCCATCTTGTGGCATATTTTACTAACCTTAAAAGCGGAAATGTTTTTATCCATAATTTATATTCTTCTTTATCGTAATTAGCGGGAATAGCTTCGCGACATTGTAAAACTCGTTCCATACGATCGTATTCAGCTTTAACTAATTGTGTGCTATCATTTTCGTACTCTTCGTTCCAACTGTTGTAACTTTCGGCGCTCATTGACTTTACACTGTCCTCTAAATTGCGAATTTCATCCAATACTTTTAAAGTATCAACTGACGAACAGGAATTTCGCGATTCCTCGTCGCTTGATTCATTACCGGACTCTTCAACTGCCGAGTCCAAATTCCAGTTGCTTCTTCTCGTTCTCGTTCTGGTTGTGTGCACCAACTTATTCAATTTCGGTGCGAGCGGCACAATTTCCGCAATACCGGAATCAGCTGTCGTTGTCGTCCCCGCATTCTCAAACAATTTTCCATTTGTCTGCGTATTCACTCTCGTTGTCGTCGCGTTGAAATTGTTACTCCATTTTGCGACGGCGTGAATTTTGGTGCGAATATTGCGATTCCGCAGCCTGGACATTGTCGATATGCGCGCCGGAATGAAAACAGTACCGACGAGAAGGTGCGAAAGGCGCGTGTTTACCCGCACGACATGCCGAAAGTGAAAATATTGATTGCTTCAAAAAAATAATCAATAATCGCGCTCTACATTTCACCAACGTCGGAAAAAATATTGTACAGTTATAAAAACTGTTAATTTAATACGTATATAATGTGTTTAGTAATTTAATGGCTCTTTTAAACATGTTTTTAAACATTTACAACATTTGCGGTGTTTTTGAGTCGAAACAAACAGTTTAAATTGAATCCAGCGCGGTTGTGTTTTGACTTTGTCAGTACCCGCAGGCAAAATGACAGATTTGATGTGTAGCTATCGCGCAAACCAAATCAGTTTCAATTTTAATTTAAAAATAACCACAAAATGAAAGCATATATCACAAAATTCTATTAAGTAATAAATTATTAAATCATTTACCTTTATTATTATATATTTATCTCGCAGTATTATACTATTTTAATAGTTAAACTTTTGTGTTAAAGACACATCACCGGAAGTGTCACATCACCCTCGAACTAGTCGTCAGTTGTCAGTTGACGTACAACGTCCGACGCTTGACTGTGTTTGTATTCAAATTTCAAACGCAAATTCCAATCAAATAAAGCTTAATTAAACCCAAATTCAACTATTAGTATCTTCATAAAGCTTTATTAATGCACTACAATACGTTTTAACTCAGAATTCAAGTTGGTACGTGTTAGAAATCGTATTTTTCAGCGCTGCGCTCACTGCAGTCGTGTGCGTGCGAGTGTGCGATGCTGATTGGATGATACGCCGCAGTCGAGGTTGAATGGTGACACGGGGCAGGCCACTCTCTAGTAACAACGGCGCCACGGCGAAGGGGATAACACGCACGCTACGCGCACCGTATAAAGGGAGCCAGCCACCACTAGGATTAATCAAACACTGTGATCTACTTAGCAAATAAAATTTGAAGGAAACTAAACCAACCAACACAACGTGTAAGTACCACACATACGCACACTCCACCCGTTCAGGGCCCGCATTCGCATTGTTGTCATACGTGTTGGAAAACATACGCGAAATTATCGCATCGCAATTCGCGTCTTGCAAATGAAACTCTCGCTCATCATGCCAACGCACATCCTCACTTTCATAATCATGATTAATAATTTGTACGTGGACCACTATTGTGTACAATGCCGCGTCATTTCTTATGCCCTCACCTTGAGTTGTACTCAAGTCCAAGTCATCAAAAATATTCGATGAAAATTACCAGCCGAGAGGCTCGACACCAAAATAAATTAAGTTCCGTCAGCGACCTGGGCTCAGTTAGACTTTACATCTCTGATAGTTTTTTATGTGCTGTTGATTTAGTGCGTGAAATTATTCAATTAATGATAATCTTAAGTATTAACAAACATTTTTAATCAAACAGTCAAGTTTTACTGCAAATCAGCTGAGTCATTTCTCATTACTGAATTCACATAATTGCACATTAGATTAAATCACTGTGATTGTACGGCGGGCTTTTAACATTCATGTGTTGATAAAATATTTATCAAGGTGAACACACACAAAACTAGTTGTTATGTTGTTAAAATTTGTACTAATTTGTGATTTTCTTTTGTTTTAGAGTAAAAATGTTTATCTGGGATTGGTTTACGGGAGTTTTAGGATATTTAGGTGAGTTACAGATGGTGTTGACAAGTTGGAGGAGAGAATTTTGATGAGTTTTAATTGTTTTTGGTACAAAACAAGCTGAAATTGCTTGAAATTTCATCAATTCAATGAACTGAAAACATTTTAAGTGTTTTTGGTTAGTATAATGCTGAAATTTTGAAAGTTTATTGAAGAATATGCTTTTTATTGATTGTTTAATGAGTAACAGGTTGAATATTCGGTAAAAATCTTGTAGATTTAGTGAAAAAACACTTTTATTGCCTAAAACTTTCAATAAACATACAAAAATATTCAAAATTTGTATTTGTGGAAGACTAATTTCAATATTTGAGGTTATTTTGCTTAAAATGAACAATTTTAAGTAAAACTACTTGATTTTGATTCAAAATATAACAAAACTTGTTCAAAATGCGTGAAATCTGAAGTTCTTATGAATAAATCACTCCTAAATCAGTAATTTAGCCAATTCTGAACTTAATTGACTCTGAAACATGAGTTTTTCTGTCTATATAAAGGTTTAAAACGCAGAGGTCGTTACGCCTTCTGCGGCTATGCGAATTCAGGCAAACGCCAGCTCATCGCAGCCTTATACGAAGAGAATGCTGCAATTGATGCAATTCCCGGTGAGTGCCGCCGCTGACCAGATACTAATCGCATGTACTTGTTTGTTTCACGCCTTTGTGTCCATCCTCGCGCGCTGGTAGGCTTGTGGAAGAAGTCCGGCAAGCTGCTGTTCCTCGGCCTGGACAATGCCGGCAAGACGACGCTGCTACACATGCTCAAGGACGATAGGCTCGCCCAGCACGTACCCACATTACATCCCAGTAAGTTAATCCTAGAATACAACTAACATGTCAAAGGCTAATATTACGTAAATAATATTTACATGTCCCACTAATAATGAAGTTCAAATGAATGAATGTTTTAAGTTTAAGTTGAAACATTGTATTTCATCATTTTCTGATTTTTAATATTTTAGCATCCGAGGAATTGTCCATTGGAAATATGAGATTCACCACATTCGATTTAGGCGGACACACTCAAGGTAAATATGGAGTTTTATATTATAGTTGTGGATAATTAATGTCCATATGCGTGTTTTTGTTGCGCAGCGAGACGAGTATGGAAGGATTACTTCCCTGCGGTGGACGCCATTGTTTTCTTGATAGACGCCTACGATCGCAACCGCTTCCCCGAGAGCAAAAACGAGCTCGACTCGCTGCTGACGGACGAGACGCTACTCAACTGTCCGGTGCTCATTCTCGGCAACAAGATTGACATGCCAGGCGCGGCGTCCGAGGACGAACTTAGGAACTTCTTCTCGCTGTATGGCGTGACAACGGGAAAAGTACGCAAAACATAATTATACCCAATACAAAATGATATTTATCTAATTGTGTGTTTGTTTTGTGCAGGGAAAAGTAGCAAGAAATGAATTGCAAGGCCGTCCGCTGGAGTTATTTATGTGCTCCGTACTTAAGCGGCAGGGCTACGGCGAGGGCTTCCGCTGGTTGGCGCAGTACATCGACTGAACACAACCGATCCGATAACCAAACACCTCTCCCTGAAAATGTTGAACACTATCTTCTACACACAGAAACCGAAACAAAATAGAGCCACACTTTCCGAAAGCCATAATCTCCTACAAAAAACAGCAGAAAAACACACACAAGAGACAAAAACAAGCGAAACCTAGAATTAGCGGTACTTTAATATTACATTACTATTAATAAAATAATTTAAACAAACGTGGAACATTTAAAAACGATGCAGCCAACAGCCAAAAGGAAGAATGACAAGAACGTGACAGTAACACAGATATATACAAAAACAAAACTTATTTATTGATTGTAAAGGGTATAATAAGCCGATAAGTAACTCTAAACTTTGAAAAATTTAACATTTAAACACGATAAAAACGAGAAACTTGATAATTGTACTATTGAAGTGATGGAATTTCGTGGAACACGTTGATATTTTATGTAATTTGATGTTCGAAATCAGTTTCCTAGCGCTGCGCAGGATGAGATGGCGGATTTTATGCTCGCACAAATAAATAAACCATCAATTTGGTCTCGTCACGGACGTCGCCGACACGAATTCTCCCAATGATAAGCGATGTTTGAAGTGCGCATTGTGCGATTACGTAAGCGGGCCTTGAATCAATCGGAATTATGAATATATGAATGAAATTTGTTCATGAATTCGTGAAGGCTCGTGCTCTTTACAGTTATCTGTTGTAAGTTTGGTTTTAACTGAAAATGCTGCAACCTTGAACATTGCTTTCTCGTTTCACGTAAAACTTATGCAAATTCCTGTTGATAAACGCAGCAAAATATTGGGAGAGTCCTTGAAATTGAAACGATTTCGAACGTTGAACGCAGGTTTTTTTTTTTCTGTTGATTAGCATTTGCTGAACAAAATGAAAAGACGATATTTTTACGTTTGCATTTATTTGTGCGTCTCTGGTGCATCTTGTACAACCCCACAACTGGTGAGTTTGAGTTTGATTTCTCTACAGAGTCGAAATGTTTTTGTTTTTGTCTTCGGAACAAACGCAAACTTTTGTTAAAAACAACAATAAAAGCTTTATATATAAAGTAAGGCTTTTATTTACTATATTTACAAGAGCTTACAACGATATTTATTATAATTTTATAGTTGTACTAGAATTTCAAGGGGAGATCTTTTTGGATGAAATTTAAAGATTTTCCTAATAAAATCTTTAGTTTTCACCTAAATACCTTAAGATTTAAAGATGAAACTATTGTTTTGAGCATTACTTCAGTGAAAATCATACAAAAAGATAAATTATTTTTAAATGTGAAAAATTAACAAAACGGCGATGTATAACAGGATATCATCAAAGTTTTAACATTTAATAGTTCAAATTATTAACATTTTCATCATTTTCGAAGTTCCCTTAGTAATTTACATTTTTTCTAATATTTACTTACCTTTTCCAGGTATTCTTTCATAATCAGGTCTGTGTGGAAATGTTTCCATGCCTTTTGCCATTGGAGTCATCTTCCCACCCTTGGCATCCACCTCAATGGCATTGTGCTTCTTCATTTCCATCAACGCAACGCTTTTCATGACTTCATCCTCACTGGGAGGCAACTTGCGTCGCCCTCTCAGCCATGCTTCCCATTCTGCTGGCATTTCTTGATCAAAATTATCCTTCATTGTGGGTTCAAACCATCTGTTAGTGCGGCGTTTGCCGATGCTTGATCTGCAGGTATTTCGTAATATTTATTACCGAAATAATCCTTGCCAATGAGCGTTCCGCGGATTTGTCGCGGTTTGATTGAGTTGATAAAGTTGTTGATTATCATCATTATGATGCTTCTGGATGGTGGTTGGGCCATAACCAAAGATAAAAATCAAACAATTGAATAATTTGATTATAGAATAATCTAAAATCAAAAATATTTAGTTTAGTTAAGGTATTAGAGGTAGATACAGTTATATCTCACTGTTTCGAAGAAAATTGTTGAAAACTTTCTAGAAAATTTAATATTTGACATTAAGGACTTACCTATGCCCTTGAGGGAGGTATTTTAAGTACTTTGAAGTGTGCGCTGCGTAAATAAATAGGAATATTATTGGTATAGCTCAGTTAAGGTAAATAACTAGTTGATAATGGTTAATATTCAAGAATATTTTGTTAATCTTGTGATGGAATATTATTTAGATTTCTTTGGTGTATTTTTGGTTGCCTATATTGAAACATCAATGTAATATTTAACTTGATTGTCAAACATTTTCATTTGCGGAAAAAATCCAATTTATGATTTTACAACTATAAAACTAAAACTAATTTTTATTTAGTAAATAAAAATTGAAAATAGAGTGAAAATATGTATAAATACATTTGGTAATCAAAAGTTGTTAAAATCAATATTTTATTAAATTTAAAATTGGCATGTTATACAATTATATTTACACATTTATCATACACAATAGTATATTTTTGTTTGTTAAATATTGTTTAATATAACTTTTGATAAATATTTAAATGTATGCGCATGCGTATTTAATGCCTGTAATTCTCAGGCGTGGTTGAATGATAAAATCGTGGAAAGCAGCGAGCAGCACCAACCTCACCGAGAGCGGAGCGCTCGTCGCGCTGCGATGCGGGAGTCGAGCGCAGTTAAAATTGGCATGGCTGACCACTTGGTAGATGTGTAGAGAGTGCTGTCGTCGGTGTCGGTTTCGGTATCGGTCCGCGTTTTACCTGCAATTTACGCCCGCGATCGCGCCTGCCGTCCGTCCGAAACAAGTGCGCGTCGCGGCGCAAACCACCACACGCGCGTAAATCATCGCCAGCCATCTCATCCGCCGCGTGTTAAGCTTAAGCTGCGCAATCGATGTGAGGAAACGACGAGCAAGAGGTCGAGACAGAGAATTCTTGCCGTCGTCCGCGGGTGCGAGTGCGAGGACGCGGATGTGGGATTCGGGACTCATACGTTCAAGGAATATTCGTCGCCATACGGGCACCGGATGCTCCCGAGACAAATGATCAGGTAACAACACAGCCACAGCCACACGCCTTTGATGACCATCGTTCGTGGGTTCGAGTTTCGGGGAACCGAAGGTGAAAGAATCTCAGTCTCGAAGCTAGAAAACAAGTGCATGACACTTTCACGCACACACGCAAACACCGTGTGCGAGTGGTTGTGATTTCATTGATAGCGATAACAGTCAAATCCGAAGAATTCGCCAAGTTTACACCTCACGCGGTGCGATTAGGTGCGGGAAAGGTTTGCGTTTAAAAGGTGGCATATATCGCGTATGCAAATGTGATTTGGTAATGCGCAACTTGGACAGGTTGTTGGCCATAAACTTGGACAACAGACGCGACGGGCCCCGACGACGTCTTGCACGTACTAATAATAACGAGGAGCGCTTTGACATGTATCCGTTTTGCGTTTAAATGCAGCGGCTGGCGCATATTTTACTTTCACATTCAAACAAACGACAAACGCCTCGCGAAAGCCTTACATTCCTGCTATTTTTATCGATAAAATCAGCAGATTACAAGCGTAAAACTCTTATCGCGCATTGGGTATTTTCTTAAACAATGTACTACACCGTTTTTATCAGGTATCAACTTGTATAATGCGTAAATCAGCAAATAATCCGTTGTTAATTGATAATTACTAGTTCTGGTTTTGGTTGTACATTTAAAACGCAAAAACAGTGTAAAGTAAATACAACGCATTCCATTAGGAAAAGTTTCGTCGTCGTGGATTTCGATGCGTGTCGGATGATGCGACCAGCTCTCTTCTCGAATGTTTACAAATCAATTAGATGCATAACTAATTAGCATTAGCATGTTGGACGTCGCGCGGAATTTCAATTTTAGGTGGCAATGCGATGAGAGGAGGCGTGATTTTAACATTTAGAGAAATGTTTGCACAAGTTGCCATTGGTAGATGTTTAACGCGTTGTATTTAGAGAGTTTTCTTATCAGTATGTGTGTACAGGAAGTGTTTCAACCACAATTTACTAATATGCATATATTTGTCTTGTTTTTGCAGTGGCAATCGAATATTCGTCGTTTATTTCCACACATCATCAAAACCCGATCAAAATGTGATTGTCACATGATGTGATCAACGCCACTCTTCAATCACTTTTATCATCAACACCCGCAAACTATGTGAAGAGTGTAATTTTAGTGTAAACACAAAAGATTTAAATAAATTCACGCAGAATTTTTGAGGTGAAAAGACATCAAAATGTCTTTTTGAATAATATAAAGAAAGTCCTCCATTTGGGAGGCAACGATGCCAAGAAGAAGAAAGTCTACTCCAATGTACGGCAGGATCTGGATCCTGAAGAGTTTTGGGACATGATTGGCGTGTTGGGTGATGGAGCATATGGCCAAGTGTACAAGGCGCAGCATAAACAGACCGGTCAACTGGCGGCCGCGAAAATGTGCCGTTTGGATGGTGAAGATGACATGGCCGATTTCATGATCGAGATTGATATCCTCTCGGAGTGCAAGCATCACAATATCGTCGAGATGCACGAAGCCTTCCAGCTGGGTAATCAACTTTGGATGTTGATTGAGTATTGTGATGGTGGTGCGCTGGATAGTATCATGACCGAGCTGGAGAAGCCGCTCAACGAGGCGCAGATTCAGTATGTGTGCCAGCAGATGACCACCGGGTTGTTGTTTCTGCACAAGGCGCATATTATCCATCGGGACCTCAAGGCGGGCAACGTGCTGCTGACGATGGCGGGCGGCGTTAAACTCGGTGAGTACAATTGACCTTTGCGTCCGTCAATCTTCGTCAATTTGTCGGGTTGTGATAGCATTACGTAATAGGAATAGTTGGAATGATGGTGATTCATTGAGTGTGTGAGTGTGTGTTTGTTACTCACGACAATGCGGTTATGGATATAAATAGATGGGTTTATTGAGATAAATGTTCAAGGTCATTTGGGAATTGTACTTTTACTGATTTGTGTTTTTCTTTTTTTTTTCTTCAGCTGATTTTGGTGTTTCTGCGAAGAATAAAAGTACTATGCAGAAGCATGACACGTTTATTGGGACACCGTACTGGATGGCGCCTGAAGTTGTGCTGTGTGAAACCTTCCGCGATAATCCCTACGACTTTAAGGTGGATATCTGGTCGATGGGTATTACGCTAATTGAATTCGCACAGATGGAGCCGCCGAATCATGAAATGTCACCGCTGCGCGTCCTGCTGAAGATCCAGAAGTCCGACCCGCCGAAACTGGAACAACCGTCGAAGTACTCCAAGGATTTCAATGATTTCCTCGCCCGCTCACTGATAAAGGATCCATCAAAGCGACCAACGTGTGAAGAACTGCTTAAACATCCGTTTATCAATTGCACCCTTGACGCCAAACCTATTAGGGATCTACTGCTAGAGTACAAGGCTGAGGTCGTTGAAGAAGAGATCACAGACGATGATGGAGAGGTAAAAGAATTGAATTTTTTGTTTTCTTTAAAACTTTTCTTAAGAGAACTTGAATTTCTTGTTTCTATTTTCACGCTTACTATGTTTGTATATGATTGGGGTTGGTTTGCGCGCAGAGGGGTAGAAAGAAACAGCGGAAGCATAAAGAGTTGTATCAGCGCATTGGTAAGTTATTTCGAAGGGCTAGGCGCACGTGACGCGCCCTGCACAGATGTGTGTCTTATTGTGACCACTCGCACGCGGTACACTCAAGAACGCACAAGTACAACGCCACGCATTTCGCGTGTTTTATGAATTACGTTTTTGTTGTGCATGCGGCTCACCGGGTCCCCCCGTACCTGGCATGCACGACGCACAGGTGAGATACGAGAATAACATCAAAATATTATTTCGATATTATTTCGTATTCTTTCGTTACTTAAATGAAAATGAAAACGTAGAAATTACATATGAATACGATACAATCTTCTTACTCTACTCTACTCTACTTTACATAGCTAATCATATTTGTGATGAAGTTGAAGTTCACGTTTGTGGGGTTTCCGAAGACGTTCAAATGTAAATTTTGTGTCGAAAATGATATATGTTGATTGCAATTGTGTTAGTTGTGTTCTTTTCTTTATTATACGTTTTATTGGAGTCGTTCCAAATGACGTCACACTTGATAGTTGTAGCACATTGTTCGTATAAACAAGAGTGCGAGTTGCATATCATCAAGACTGTTTGTCATTTGTTGTTTAAGGTCACGTATCTGTTACTACTCTATTATCTGTATTATTTTTCGTTTGTTGATTATGTCTTTTAATGTTTAGTATTTGATATCTTTACTAATGTGTTTGAATTTTTAGGACAACCGAATCTCTCACATCGAAGATGACGCGCATTCCGTGCGAAGTAATGAAATTAATGATTTGAAAGGTACTTGAGACACTACTGATTAAATTCCTTGGTTTTGATTGATTTGTTTTTTAGCCAATGATGATGTTGCCAAGCAAATACTTGACGTGGTTAAGGAAGAGGAAAAGAAGCAAGCGGAACAGGCTGAGAAGCGTAAACAACCCGCTGTTGTACCCACACCGGCGACTAACAACAATGTCGAAGTGGAAGAACCGAAAAAACCTACCACGGTATGTTATAAACAATTTTTATTTATTATTGAAATATTTTGACTTTAATAATTATTTATTTTAATTTTATACAGCCTGAAGTAATTGTTCCCGCTGTTGTGCCTGTCAAAAAGGAAGAAGTTCATCGAAAGACCTCCAGGGACAAAGGTCCCGCACCTCCACCTCCGGTTCATCAAATACCTTTACCGCAAGAAAAGGATAAAGAAACCGAGAAGGAGAGAACGAAGGAAAAAGCACCGCCGCCGCCTGTAGTGTTACCAGTAGCGGAAGTTCTGCCAACGCCGCCCTCTTCACCTAAATTTGATACACCACCAGCTACACCGCCCGCCGTGCCAGCACCTGTCCTCCCTGAACCACCACCACCTCCACCTATGGAAGTTGAAGTCGTGGAGGTTGTGAAACAGCCTGGACCACCTACAGCCACCAAACCGAAGTCTTCCAAGAGCCCCACGGCCAGTCCCACATCTCCTGTATCCAAGGAGATGCCAGAAGTAAAGAAGGAAAAGGTAATCACTGCTAGCAGTGACATCATGGAGGCCGCATTTAGTAAGATACTCAACGAACAAAAGGACGTCGTTGATGAGGTAGTCATTGAAAACAAAGACATTGGTGATATTGTCCTCGTATCTGATAACAAAATGACCTCGACGATTATCATCAACGACATGCCCGACTTGTCTAATAGTTTATCGTCGAATATTAGTCAGGTGACAGTGGTAACTACGCACCCGCCAGTCTTGGTCGACAATCGACCTGGGTCGAGACAAGCGTCACCTCAGAATAACGCGCCCGCCAATGAAGTGGTGATTGTGTCGAACCAGACGAACAAAACGCATCTTGAGTCGTCAGACGACGACTGCTATCCGTCCTTGGACTCGTTGGAATACCCACCACCTTCTGAATTCCGGGATAAGCCACTGAAGAAGCTAGACGAAAGCGAGGTACTGATTGTTGATTCAAATTATGTAATCAACGACTCGGGATTGGATGTCTCCGCGGATAACTCGCGATTATTAGACACAAGTCACGTGTCTGTTGTGAAAATCGACGAGGAGAAGGTTCAGGTGAAAGATTCCGCCTCGTTTAGGTATGATAATCACAGCCATATTCAAACGTCAACCAGCGACCTGTCTTCATCTTCCAAGGGTGGCAGTACAAGGAGCGATTATGGGGATGAGAAGAAACTGAACGGGCAGGTGGTGAACAATGGTAAATTTGACTTTGATCCGCATGATTCACGATCGAGTGATGCTGGATCGGTTAGGAGTAGTGATTCTAACCGCCGGCCACGTTCGGGTGCGAGTAACAGCAAGTCCGATGCGGAGAGTATCTCACTTGCAAGCCATGATAGCAACAATAGCTCAAAGGAGAACAAAGACGCCAACCGGCAAGATGTTGTACAAGTGCAACTGCGGCCGAAAGCACCTCATATTAAGACCAAGGAGGAAATTGCGCTGAATATCCTCAATCGTAAGACACGAAAACGCACCAGAAAGTTTATCATTGACGGTGTTACGATTACAACTACCACTAGTAAAGTAATCTACGGTGACGATGATAATACGATTCTGGATCCGCTTGCAGATCGAAAACAAGAACTGCGCGAGTTGAAGTTGTTGCAGAAGCAGGAACAGAAACAGTTCCAAGAGTTGGCAATGAAGGAAAAGGTTGCGATTGATTCGCAGGAGAAACGCTTCGAAACTGAGCGGTTAGGCTTGGAGAGGACGTACGAAAGTGATCTGGACATGCTGAGTAGGCAACAGAAGCTACTCATTGAACGGGCGGAGGCTCAGCAGGATAATGACCTGCGTGCTGCTTCGAAGAAAATCCGACTTGAGCAAGAACGCGAGTTGAAAAGTTTTCGAGAGGAGCTGAAACAGGAGAGTAGACTTTTGAAGGCGGAGATTGAACGACTACCCAAGGATCAGAGGAAGAGCGAATATAAATCGCGTAAGGATAGATTAGATGCGGTACATGCTGAGAAGGAACGCGCGTTCTTGGAGAAACTGAACGAGAATCATGAAAGTTCATTGCGGCGTTTGTCGGATTCACATCGGGAGAAAATTGCGCTGATGGAAAGACAGTTCCTTCAGCAGAAACAACAGTTGACCAGAACGCGTGAGGCTACCCTATGGGAGATAGAAGAGAAGCAGATCCACGAGAAGCATCAATTGGTTAAGCGGCAGTTGAAGGATATTTTCATTCTGCAAAGGCATCAAATGCTTGATAGACACGATAAGGAAATGGAGCAAGTTAAACGACGCGCTACAAAGAAAGAAGAGGAACTTATAAAGAAGCAGAATACCGAAAAGAGGTCATTGCCGAAACGCATCCGATCGGAGATGAAGGTGCGAGAGATGATGTTCAGGGAGTCGATGAGGATTTCAATATCGGGTGCCTCCGATCCTGAAGTGGAGAAAAACAAAATCAAAGAGGTTTGTTATTTAAAATTACAACGTTGTGTTTTTAAATAAAATATTTATGTCTTTTTTTTATTAGTTTCAAGAGAATGAAAAGAAACGTTACCAGGCCGAGAGCAGTCGTGCGGAACTGAAACACAAACGACAATTGGAGGAGCTGAGGGCGATGAGCGACACAACAATCAGGGAACTAGAGCAGCTTCAGAACGAAAAGCGCAAGTTACTCATGGAGCACGAGACGCGTAAGCTGAAGGAACGCGAGGAACACTTCAATCGCGAGCTGAAGGAATGGAAAGCGCAGTTGAAGCCTCGCAAACAGGTATGTCTTCGCCTAAATATCGCATTAACCACTAAAGTACTAACATCTACTAAAATCCTAAATAATATTTACCAAATTAACAACTCACGATCAAATAATACTAACAGTAATATAATAGTTTGTTGATTTTGGATATTTTGCTGAGTACTGAGGTGAAACTTGCAACCGCTAGAAATATTTACTTGCGCTGGCGCTGGTATGTAGGATGTTTGATGGTACTAATGATGAAATTGTAGCGAATAGAGGAGTTGGTGCGGCAGGAGATGCTCAAGGCGAAGTACGCCCGATACCTGCCGCGGTCGGTCATCCAGGGCTCGAGCGACAATCTCGCCTCGCCGTCATCGACGCCCGGCACACCTAGCTTCCCGCCCGCTTGCCAGGCGGCGGCGTTTAAGTCCGCCTGGGGTCACCAACGCTCATTCAGCACGAGCGTCGTCGCCGACCGCAGCAGCGTCTTCCTATCCGACAAAGACCTGAACTTGACGTCCAATTCTTAATCCGTCTGCATTTCTCTCCACAATCACAAAAATTATTCCACAGTTCTTTGAGTTTTTGTTTGTTCTTGATTTTGTTCGTTTTGTTATCCGCGAGTTTTTTGCTAATCATCTGTTACCCTGTTGCCCCATCATATGATTATTGTGTTTGTCCTATGATTCGTTTGCTCGTCGGAGTTTGTCATCAATTTACCACTAGGTGTTTGGTTCCTTTTATGTTCTCTCAATTAACGCTTGGTTGTTGGTGTGTTGCTCCCTTGCCCAATGTTATAATTTGTCTTCTAAACTAAATCACCGCTGTGCTATTCGCTTCAGATCCTACTTCAGTTCATTACTAATTGGAACTCAATGATCCAGGTTGGTTTCAGGCTTTTATCTACTTATGTATTTACTTTTTTTCACAATTTCACTAACGAGCTAGTACGCTTTCCACCGTTTCGAACTTGTTAGTCATGTTGTAGACATTCCGTGCCAGTTTCTCACTCTTTTATTTGTTTTCGCCGGCGTTGATGTGTTTTGTAATCTGTTTGTGTTTTTATAGAAACTGGAGGAGACGTTCAACGCTCAGCTGGACGAGCAGGAAAAGCTTTACGGACCGATTAGCGCGTTGGCGCTGCCATCCGACTTGAATTCGTCGGATTTCTCGCCGGAGGGTTCGCGCCACGGGCATGGTTCAACGCGGAGCAGTCTCTCTTCAGTATCCGAGGGATGAAATCAATTTGTGTGCAAGTTAAATAACAATTCGCATTTTGAGAGAGACTTAACGAATGAACTTTTAAACTAAGTGAAGAAGAAAATATGAAGGAAAGCAAACTAGTGGCTTATATTTACACTTTACACTGTTTTTTATTAGCAATGTTGTCATTATCAATTAAAATTGTTGCCTACACATTTTTGTACAACGCAAATGAACAATTTGTTCAGACAGAGTGAGAAAAGTAAGCACTCGAGACATATCAAGTAATCTATTGAAAATGATTTGTATTTGCCTAGAAATAGCAAGACGCACGAGTGGGGATGCAACACAACAAAACTAGACTGAAACAATTCGTAAACGATAGTGATACGCTTTTTATATTGTATATAAATAGTTACTGTCGGCCTGTATTCCTTGTTTACGATCGACACTAGTGCGGCTTGCGCTCACCGCGATTTGACGAATGAAAATATTCTTGTACAAATTGTAATATTAATTACTTTAGTCAGCGGATCGAGAAGTGCTTGTAAAGATCGTTATTATGTAAAACAGAGGAAGAACGAACGTAGAGACACTTCTGGAGAAGACTTCAAGTATGATCATTTATAAGGTTCTTGATTGATAAGTGTTGAGGCGCCGAACAAACAGTTGTTGTAATGAGACAGTGCTACACAAGTCGAACGATGTCGAATAATGTATAAATTATTATAATTTCATAGAAATATTTATCTCCGCATTCATGAAAGGCGGAGTACAGTTTGAGCGAACTGAGACAGGAGTGAAACGAAGTGTACAAGAAGCAATGATGAATCTATTTAATTACTAAATACGAACGCCTGCGAAATTGAATGATATATTGTATAATCCAGTGGAGGGTGGGAGTGTGAAGAACATGAGATTAATTATGATTTGATGATATAAGTTGACCCGAAAAACGTGAATTATATATTATAGAAGACGAGGAGCAGGATGATGGAGGAAGTTTGTAAATAAAATATGCCTTAATTTCTTGGACTAAATCATAACTGTTTTTTTTTTTATATCATTCAGAGATGGCACTAGCATGAACAAAAATCATAAAATAGAATTGTATTGTTTGTTTTTATATTTATCGGCAAACGTGGGCATTCTGCAGGAGAATTGTGTTTGTTTTGAACACATTTTACTTTCTTATCGCTTCCGCCGCGTGGAAGGCCACACATGAGATTCCCGAGTGTCGTTCGTTGCCATCCCCTCACGTCGCATACAGCATATTCTAGTTTAGTTTACGCAGGTAACGTGCCAAATGCGACTCGCGCTCAAGATCGCATGCCATCGATGCAATGGCTTTGTGCATCTATCTTTCTTATCATAAACTGTCGCGTCGTTGCTTGCACAGTTTGCAGCCAGTTTCGTGCCGGTCTCTGGTTGGTCCAGACGTATTTCTCGCGACTCGTATTGTCTTCTGTTTTCTAAATTTACATAATATTCGGTCAGCAGTCGACTATTTAATTTTAACTTGCGCATTTATTGTTCATAATCTCTTAATATTTGGTTGATCACCGGTGATAATAAGTGTTTATAGTCGTGTTTGGTATTTTAATAGTAATTTATCGCGTATATAATCTTCGTAAATGTAAATTTTGCGAGTTTAGTATACTTAATAACAAACAAACTGTGAGTGGGTTGCGTCGGCCGGTGATATCTTGTGTCCGCCAATAAATAATAAATTCACTTGTGCAAAGTATTTTTCATCAACCTCAGAACACGGGCCTGGTAAATATTGTCATTCCTATAATTATAGTTTCTCCACAATTAGACCAAATGTGATTCATATTTACCGGCGGAAAATTAAATTTGAAAATAGAAACGTTTTTATTGAGATTCTCGTCATTTGGCCAAGTGTGCAAGTAGTATTCCGCTTTAAGAATCTTCAATCCATCTCATTCTATCGAATTAAATATCACTAAAATAATTGATGAAAAATCAGTTTTTACAAACAAACAAGTTTTCTTATCTCTTGCAATTTTTATGCGGTCGCCATGCGGTTGCCTTGCGTACCGCGTTACTCTTATTTTGGTTGTCAGGTGATCTGCACGCACATTTACCGGACAATAATTTGACTCTCTTAATTTGTCTTCGCGTTATTACGTAATGTTGTTTCTCAATGCTCCTTCGATTGTGCGCGAGTGATGTGCGGCGTTCTTTAAACACGGATTGTATATACGCAGAGAGGTAAAGCGTGAGTGATATTCCATCGGCCATCGGATACTCTTTGTATTATACGCGTATTTCATCGTTTCTACAATGTGCCAAATTAAGGTCCTTACAACCTATTAGTTATGCCAAAAGCGCAAATATTAAGTTTGCATCAAGGCATGTTATCGCATTTCTTCAACTATATAAAAATCAATTCTGTTATTGACTGTACTTGTTTTCTTCAACCGCGTGGTCTTTAAGCAGGCAAATAATTGTTGTTTTTGTTTCAATACCCACCGTTGATTATCATTATGAATTTAATACATTGTTTCGTTTTCGTTTAATGTACGAAATAAAAAGATTAAGAATGTCGCGTGCCGTCGGCTGCGTTCTTGATCCTCTGGCGGCCTTTCCGGGCTGGTCGCCAGTTGTTTTACATCATTTAAAATAAAATTCAGCATTATGGTTTATTTTTGTAATAAGCAACCCATGACTTTTCTTTGATATCTAGAGAAAATACAATTTTATCTCAAATGTTCTATTTTTATGATTTGTCATTCTTCTACCACTAGCCTACAACTAAGTCCTAAGGGACAAGGATTCAAAATTCAAAAAACATTCTATTTTGTTGGTAATTGTAGTGCAAAACTTTCATTTTTCTTTCATTTCATTTTTTATGTGATGTGCACGCACATTTTCTTCATTATTCTTGAGTTCCTTAATTTATCTTCCCGTTGTTACGTAATAATTTTGAATTATTTTTGAATTGTGCGCGCGTGAGGTGCGGCTTCGTTAAATCCGGATTGCACCTTTATTGCGGCAGAAATTGTTAGCTGTTGATATTTTGTAACTGTAATGTAACTATAGTTAAATGTTGTCAATAAAACATAATGTATAATTATAATCTCATTCATTTTTTTTTGTGGTATCCTCTTTGTCGTTTTCAGTTTTAAATAATGTGGCATATAAGTCTTATGTGTGAGCAGCGGATGTAAGATAACTAACTGTTACTCGAATTGTGTTGTTGTTTTTAAAAACATGATAAAAGTAGAAACATAAATGGAAGAATCAAATAACAACAACAAAAACACTCGGTGGTCGAGTGGAGACGTGCACCTGCCGGCATGCTAGCAGACACGGATCGAATCTTAGGTATAGAAGGCATTTTTCTCAAATATAAAAATGTCAGGTGTAATTTGGGTTGCATATATGAATTGCAACGAAATATAAGAGAAATTGAAATACAAGTGAAGGCAATATGGGAAGAAATAAGAAAGCAAGTGGAGAGAAACGGAGAACAGAGAAATAGAAAAAGAAGAAGAAGGAGTAGTAGAGAATAGTAGAAGATAGAAGGAAGAGAACAGAGAGTAGAGGAGAGAAGAGGAGGAGATAGATGAAAGAGAACAGGGGAGGATCAGATTTTTTAATTTTTTTGCACGTGTCGTTATAAGACAGTCTACGGTCGATCCGTCCATTGCTCCCGGCCCATCCTACAGCTACGATGTCTCTGCGCCTCATCCCCGAAATTATCAGGCATATCAACAATTTTTATGGTGGGGGATCACCCCCAGAGAGAGGGAACTCCTTATAAGGACAATCCTTATAAGGTCTTGTTCAAATATTTCTAAGTTTTGTCGCCTCAAGAGAGGTGACACTATTCTTATATTCTTACAAGTTCTGACCTGTTGCTGAAATGAAAGAAGGAGCACACAAATCACACAGGATACCTTAACAATTTTTATAGTGGGGATCATCCTCTGAGAGAGGGAACTCTCCTTGAGACCTGTTCCTGAAATGATAGAAGGAGTGTACAAATCAAAGAAGTAAATATATCTTACTATTTATTTATTAACAATAGAATACAAGTTTATATTTTACAAGTCAACAGAATACATGCCGCCATATTGACACCGAACTTACGACCTGCATCATCGCGCACATAAAATATAAGCAAGTAACACATCAACCTGTTCTAGCGGGATAAAGAATTTAGCAAATTGTCCATTTTCTAGGTGATGGAAAATGGAAACAAATATACAGGGCGTTAATAAAAGAAAATTTAAAGTGCAAGAAGTTAAATTCTAATATCAATCAAAGCAAAATTTTCAGGGATGTGAATGAAAAGGATTATACAAGGTGTCACAATTAGAAAATTCAACCATCAAAGAGGAAAACATCTATACACTACAAATATTGCTCGTGTTCACCCGATGCTCCGGGAAACTAATAAACAGGGTGTTACAAAAAAATAGAGTGCAAAAAGATAGCCCTAAAAACGCAGTTGAAGGAAAATTTTCACGGACACAAAGAAAAACATACAGGGTGTTCCAGAAGGAAAATCACAAGTTTAAAACGAAAAACACTCAAAACTCACAAATAAAAGCGATTTACTACGTCCAGTTAGGAAAAACTAATATACAGGGTGTTACAAAAGGAAAATTTTAAAAACTACAAATATGGTCAATATTCACTTCATGACGAGAGAAATTTATACCGAAACAACTGTATTTTAATATAAATTCAAAGATTTTACCCGAACATCATCGGAAAACTTGAGTAAGATAGGTGCTACAAGAATAAAACACTTACATTTTAATTTATTGTGTATATATTTATCATTTGATGATGGCATCAACTGCAACCGACGGGTGAAGCATAACCATAAATTGATGGAACATCCGGCGGAAAACATCCAAAGCAGCAGACGGCAAGCGACGGCGCGTGGCAATACAGTAGGTAAATTCGATAAAAATAACTATTTACTTGTAAATATTAAGATATATGGAGACTATGATAGCGAAAAACTATTCAACGTACAAGATTATATTAGATCAACAAGAAACTTTTTAATTTAATGATGCAAAGGAGTGTAATTCGATTTAAAACGTTCAGCGAAAGGAAGAAAGAGCTGACGGTCGACGGCAAAGTGAGCGTGGTCGACCACATGATTATTGCCATTTTAATAATCCTCAGATACTTTTTTATAACAATGTATGTAATAATTAAATCATGCATGTTATTTTCGGAAACAGGGCTATGAATTCAGATAAAAAATGCTACCACGTGTTTGGAATTTGCAAAAATAATATCCCTCAAATGAAATAATCAATTTAATATAAACCGTCTTAATTTTTCGCGATAAAAGAAAATAATTACACACCTACCAGTGCAATGATGAAGAGATTTTAGATCCACGAATATATTTTATCATCTGAAAACTCGTGCAGAAATTAGCACACACTTATTTCTTACTTAAGAACACTTTAACCGCCACAATTCATCAAACAAAACAGCCACACTTGCTCGTTACGATTATTTTGCTGATGACGAAAAGAATACACGACGATTAATTAAATAATTGAATTCTGAATACGCGTGGCTAGTAGTGAGACGTGCTCGCGGACCATGCGGTGAAACGACTGCCGTGTGCGCTGCGCGTTGCCAGGTACAAGGCAGGTACGTCGCGATAATACACTTCAGTCCAACAAAAACGTTGTTTATAAACAAACGTAGTGGTAAACACGTACTTGAGAAGACGAAAGTAAAAATTCACAATATTGAAGTAACACACATACACGAAACTACTTTTACTTATTTAGATATTGGTTTTAGAATGCAATAAAGACGAAGAAAAACAGGAATTTGTAATTTACCAATACAAATAAATAATTTATTGTCTCATATTTGTCTTCGTATAAGTTTACTGAATACGATAGTTATAGTAATTTAAATATTCTCTATAAAATCAAGTACTAAAATCGAAAGTATTAGAATCAGAAAAATAAGAAGTGAATATAATTCATAACAAAAAAATAGATTGCAACAAATTTCTATACAGGAAGAAACAGCATTAAATTCCCCATCTAGAAAAATTATTTCAAACTAAGTGTAACCCCACGTTCGCGTGTTATCCTAAAAAAACTACAATTTCAAGCGCAACTAGTACTACGGCGCACACACACACAACTTTCAATATAACTCGCGTTACGGAATTTTCTCGCAATAAATTTCGATACAGGAAAATAATGAATTAAATTCCGCATCTGGGAAAGTTATTCCGAACTTAGTTTAAGACCGCGTTCGCGTATTATAATAAAAAAAAGTACAATTCCTAGCGCAACGAGTACTATTGCGTATATGCGTATACACACAACTATCATTATAACTCGCTTTACGGAATTTTCTCGCAATAAATTTTGATACAGGAAAATAATGAATTAAATTCCGCATCTGGGAAAGTTATTCCGAACTTAGTTTAAGACCGCGTTCGCGTATTATAATAAAAAAAAAGTACAATTCCTAGCGCAACGAGTACTATTGGGTATATGCGTATACACACAATTACCATTATAACTCGCGTTACGGAATTTTCTGGCAGTAAATTTCGATACAGGGAAATAAAGAATTAAATTCCGTATCTGGGAAAATTATTCCGAACTTAGTTTAAGACCGCGTTCGCGTGTTATAATAAAAAGAAGTACAATTCCTAGCGCAACGAGTACTATTGCGTATATGCGTATACACACAACTATCATTATAACTCGCGTTACGGAATTTTCTGGCAATAAATTTCAATACAGGGAAATAAAGAATTAAATTCCGTATCTGGGAAAATTATTCCGAACTTAGTTTAAGACCGCGTTCGCGTGTTATAATAAAAAGAAGTACAATTCCTAGCGCAACGAGTACTATTGCGTATATGCGTATACACACAACTATCATTATAACTCGCGTTACGGAATTTTCTGGCAATAAATTTCAATACAGGGAAATAAAGAATTAAATTCCGCATCTGGGAAAATTATTCCGAACTTAGTTTAAGACCGCGTTCGCGTGTTATAGTATTAAGAAAGTACAAATCCTAGTGCAACGTGTACTATTGCGTATATGCGTATACACACAACTATCATTATAACTCGCGTTACGGAATTTTCTGGCAATAAATTTCGATACAGGGAAATAAAGAATTAAATTCCGTATCTGGGAAAATTATTCCGAACTTAGTTTAAGACCGCGTTCGCGTGTTATAGTATTAAGAAAGTACAAATCCTAGTGCAACGTGTACTATTGCGTATATGCGTATACACACAACTATCATTATAACTCGCGTTACGGAATTTTCTGGCAATAAATTTCGATACAGGGAACTAAAGAATTAAATTCCGCATCTGGGCAAGTTATTCCGAACTTAGTTTAAGACCGCGTTCGCGTGTTATAGTATTAAGAAAGTACAAATCCTAGTGCAACGTGTACTATTGCGTATATGCGTATACACACAACTATCATTATAACTCGCTTTACGGAATTTTCTCGCAATAAATTTTGATACAGGAAAATAATGAATTAAATTCCGCATCTGGGAAAGTTATTCCGAACTTAGTTTAAGACCGCGTTCGCGTATTATAATAAAAAAGTACAATTCCTAGCGCAACGAGTACTATTGGGTATATGCGTATACACACAATTACCATTATAACTCGCGTTACGGAATTTTCTGGCAGTAAATTTCGATACAGGGAAATAAAGAATTAAATTCCGTATCTGGGAAAATTATTCCGAACTTAGTTTAAGACCGCGTTCGCGTGTTATAATAAAAAGAAGTACAATTCCTAGCGCAACGAGTACTATTGCGTATATGCGTATACACACAACTATCATTATAACTCGCTTTACGGAATTTTCTCGCAATAAATTTTGATACAGGAAAATAATGAATTAAATTCCGCATCTGGGAAAGTTATTCCGAACTTAGTTTAAGACCGCGTTCGCGTATTATAATAAAAAAAAAGTACAATTCCTAGCGCAACGAGTACTATTGGGTATATGCGTATACACACAATTACCATTATAACTCGCGTTACGGAATTTTCTGGCAGTAAATTTCGATACAGGGAAATAAAGAATTAAATTCCGTATCTGGGAAAATTATTCCGAACTTAGTTTAAGACCGCGTTCGCGTGTTATAATAAAAAGAAGTACAATTCCTAGCGCAACGAGTACTATTGCGTATATGCGTATACACACAACTATCATTATAACTCGCGTTACGGAATTTTCTGGCAATAAATTTCAATACAGGGAAATAAAGAATTAAATTCCGTATCTGGGAAAATTATTCCGAACTTAGTTTAAGACCGCGTTCGCGTGTTATAATAAAAAGAAGTACAATTCCTAGCGCAACGAGTACTATTGCGTATATGCGTATACACACAACTATCATTATAACTCGCGTTACGGAATTTTCTGGCAATAAATTTCAATACAGGAAATAAAGAATTAAATTCCGCATCTGGGAAAATTATTCCGAACTTAGTTTAAGACCGCGTTCGCGTGTTATAGTATTAAGAAAGTACAAATCCTAGTGCAACGTGTACTATTGCGTATATGCGTATACACACAACTATCATTATAACTCGCGTTACGGAATTTTCTGGCAATAAATTTCGATACAGGGAAATAAAGAATTAAATTCCGTATCTGGGAAAATTATTCCGAACTTAGTTTAAGACCGCGTTCGCGTGTTATAGTATTAAGAAAGTACAAATCCTAGTGCAACGTGTACTATTGCGTATATGCGTATACACACAACTATCATTATAACTCGCGTTACGGAATTTTCTGGCAATAAATTTCGATACAGGGAACTAAAGAATTAAATTCCGCATCTGGGCAAGTTATTCCGAACTTAGTTTAAGACCGCGTTCGCGTGTTATAGTATTAAGAAAGTACAAATCCTAGTGCAACGTGTACTATTGCGTATATGCGTATACACACAACTATCATTATAACTCGCGTTACGGAATTTTCTGGCAATAAATTTCGATACAGGGAAATAAAGAATTAAATTCCGCATCTGGGAAAATTATTCCAAACTTAGTTTAAGACCGCGTTCTCGTGTTATATTTAAAACAAACTACAATTCCTAGCGCAACGAGTACTACGGCGCACACACACACAACTTATATAACAAATATAACAAATGTAAATTTGACCAAAAAATATAATTGAATTATAAACTTACCAGTGTACAGTTTATTGGACTGCCAGGCACGAGGAGTGCTGTAACTAAACGAAAACATAAATTAAAACAAAAATATTTCATACAATTGAATTACGTTATAATTAACAATCAACACAAAATAAACAACCTGTGCTGTTCAGTTAAAAATACCTACACGAGCCTGATGAACATTTCTTAATGATAAGAAACAACATGGGGGCGATATATATCAGCGATAAAATTGTTGATTCTGGAAGAGTGGAAAATTCTCAATCAGATGGAACTTTAGAATAATTTAATTTGATGGGGTATAAGGTCTAAACACGCAACTGAAAGTGCTAATAATTGCAATTTTTCAATTTTAGACGATTTATTTCAATTGCGAATATCTCGTAAACTAAGTTGCAGATTCTTAATCTACGGAGAATTCTCTATGAAATAAGCTAATTAAATTGGAAATCTAAGAGATAAAATTATAATTTAAAAGAAAAGGTTTTCCGCAATATGATCCGTTTCCCATATTACCAATAAGTGAAATATATACAGCCCCTAATTAATTATCAAATTAGGAAACGTGAAGTCTGATGAAACGAAAGGCGTTGCGCAATATACGTCTAGATACGCCATAGACCGGCACGAAACTAGTTGCAGTCCAATAATAGAGCATGCCGAAACTGCGCACGCTGTGTCTGCTGCATAAACCCGGTATGTAAAAGCAACTGATGCGCAAAGCCAGCGCGTCGATGCCACGCGACCTTGTGCACGAATTGCAATAGACACGGTATCTGTGATAAAAACTATACTAAAATGTGCTGCACGCGACAGCGCAACGAGAATCTTACGCGTAGCATCTCGCACGGCGAATGCGATAAGAAAGTGGTTTATAAACAAACGCTGATATGATTTAAAAGGAATACATGTCTATTTTATATTGAAATAAAGAAGAAACCAAACATTAGTTACACAATTTCGCACAATGAGTTTCGGCGGAACCCAAAGTTTACCATAAATTTCGTCTTGTTCTCCATAATTATTTAAATTAGTATTAGCACACAGGTAACACGAGTTGTGCACAAGTCAAAAATGGTTCGCACAAGTCCAAAATATTATTTATAATCACGCACAAAGTCTGCCGGCCGGCGTCCGACGACAACTGATCAGAAATCTACGTAAAAACGTAAAAAATGAATGACCAAACACGGCAATTAACACTAAATTCAATAAAACATAACGCGATATACCGAATTTACAACGAGAAACACGAATATTCGAGGGAATATTCTTATCTGCCGCACGAAGTAGGAGCTGCGTGCCGGCATCACAACTGTGCATGTCGACTTTCACTCAAAGGAATATTTTTAGTTAAAACATGCATCGTTGCGCTACCTGAGAATACTTTATTGTACCTCCAGAAAATACGAATCGTTTCAAAAACTGTGGCGTACATATGAGGCAGTCAGCGACTGCCTATGTATCAGTGAGTGGTCACGCACTTAAGTGGCCGTGTCCGTGTATCACACGTACACGAGAGTGCGCATGCACCACCCTATCTAAACAAATAGCAATTTCCAGTGGCGGATTACGGCCTAGGCGCACTAGGCGCGCGCCTAGGGCCCCGGCTGCCTGGGGGGCCCCGACTGCCTGAGGGGCCCCTGGCACTTATATGTCCCATATAGACATAGTAATTCCACAAATACTTCATCAGTTGGTTTTGACCTCAGCCTTCATGAATAGCGTATTGATTTTCACTTGGCGCCCAAAACGGCATTTCACACGTGTCCGCAAAGCAACCGTCACGGATATATAGCTGACTTAAAACTATTTATCTCCGATTTTATGTCTTTATGGCAAACTGTATAAAATAAAATTTGGATGTTTTCTGCCACGAATTTTTGTGACCTTTTCTTGAATATTGCGTTAGAAAGTTGTAGCTATAATGCGAGTAGTATATTGCCAATTTTTTTTAAATTTCGAACATCTATGGAGGAGATGAGTTGAGGAATATTCCATTGAGGTTGTAAAATAGCGGGTAACTCTCTTTTTTGGAATATTAATTAATTCGTCTTTCTATCATTTTTTCACATCGTTCCGCAGATGTACCAACGTTTATCCTCCTACAATTTTTATCTAGATTTTTGGGGTGGTAGTTGGATTAAAAAAAAACAGAGTTCAAAAGAGTTCGATCAATTTGAGACGGCACTGTTAACAATTTTCTGGAACAAACTCCTACAGAGAATCGAAATTACCAGCAAATACTTACAGGAACCAAAGACAAATATTCTTAATAGTGTTAGTTTATTAAAATCATTAAACGAATTTATAACAGAGGTCAGAAATAATTTCGAAACTGTTGAAGAGGAGGCTAAATGAGACAAAGAAAACGCAAATATCCATATGATGAAACGAACAAAAATGATACCTACAGCATTTTCGTCAAGAAATGTTTTTATTGTCAACATTTTTTATATTGTATGTGATGTATTAACATCAGAAATTACTCGAAGGGGCGATGTCTATATCAAAGTTCTTAACGATTTTAAAATGTTCTTTGATTTAAAATTAAGCCGTGTTGATACTAATAATTGTGTAGAGCGATTATTGTCTTAAGTATGAAAAAGATATTGAGCCAGAATATTTCACTGATGAGTTAACTCATTTTCTAAAATACATACAAGAAGAAAATATTAAGGATCCACATGAAATGTATGCAACATTAAGTAATGGTCTAAAATCAACTTTTCCAAATATACACACAATACTGCAAATTTGACCTTGCCCGTTTCTAATGCAAGTGGAGAAAGGACATTTTCAGTTTTAAAACGAGTCAAAAACTATCTGCGCAATAGTCTTTCACAAGAGCACTTAAATGACTTCGCATTAATGTTCATAGAAAATGATATTTTTAAAAAACTAAAGTACGACAAAATTATTGAAATCTTTGCCCAAGAGAAGACAAGAAAAGAAAATTTGTAATTTGTATTTAAATACGATTACCGTTTTTGAGCACACGTACGATGAACTCGAGAACCAAGATAGCATTGAAAACGATAATCCCATCGCGGATAGTATGGCAGAAAATTTTACCTGTGATATTTCGATCGGTCCTGAAAACAATTAACGCACAACACCTGGTCCATCGCGAAGAGCGAATCGGAAGATAATCCATTAAATTTTGGAATAGTGCGTGTGCGATAAAAAAAAAACGCGCCACGTACTCTACCTCAAGGTGGTGTGGAAATGAGTTTTTGGCACAAACGAATGTTGAAGTAGATTTTGCGGCGCCCGTACGCTAAAACTATTAATTTTACTGGGCTAATAACCGTTTTCGAAAATTTTCGGATTTAGGGGCCCCAAACTTGATTGGCGCCTAGGGCCCCACTGAAGCATAATCCGCCACTGGCAATTTCTACACATAACTCAAAACTTCAAATATAGAAGTCAAGAGGATAAACTTATTCAAAATAAATTAATCTAATTATAAAATTATAATAATTATTTTTATATTATTATTATATTATTGATACTCGTAGTTTTTATCGCCGATTTTCTCTAACTAACTATTCGAACTATTCTCTATAAGATAGGACAGTTAAAACGGAAAATTGAGAGATAAAATTTTAATTCAATTTTTGCCCATTTTATTCAATCGCGAATATCTCGTAAACTAAAAGAGATAAATAGGATCTGATCGAAGCGTCTTAATCTACGGACCAATCTCTATCAGATAGGATTGTTAAAAGGGAAATCTGAGAGATGAAATTTCAAGTCTTAAGAAAAAAATCGCCAAGAGGGGGTGCTTGATACTTTTTTTCGACGATTTTCAAAAATTAATATCTCTTAAACTAGAAGAGATAGCTACCAACGAATTGTTGATTATGAAAGATTGGAAAATTCTCTATCAGATAAAAATAGAAAATAATTATATTTCCTATAGTAACAGGTCGAAAAACGCGACTAAAAGTGCTAAAAAGTGACATTTATCAATTTTTGCCCATTTTATTCAATCGCGAATATCTCGTAAACTAAAAGAGATAAATAGGATCTGATCGCAGCATCTTCATCTACGGACCAATCTCTATCAGATGGGATAGTTAAAAGGAAAAATGTGAGATGAAATTTTAAGTCTTAAGAAAAAAATTCAAAAAATTTTAATAGTGAATATCTTTTAAACTAAAAGCGATATCGACCAACGGATTGTGGAATATGAAAGATTGAACGAACATTTAACCGAATAATGTAACTTAATTATAAACTTACCAATGCAGCGCGCATCGGATTGCAAGGGTACGGCAAGTACTGTAATTAAAAGAAAACATAAGTTAAAACAAAAACATTTCATACAATATGATAATATTATATTCACACATGGGAGAAAACAAACTTTCTGTGCTGAATATCGCCATGGTCAGATAAAGGTTACTTACTCAAGCACGAATAACCGAAGCACAAAAACCGCAGCATTGTGATTCCAAATATAAACATCAAACGCACAATTAATCATTAACAAAACACTGCAGATGCATATTACAACTAAGTCGACTGATGACTGAATACAATGCAAATTTAGAAAATAGAAGACCGATAAAATAATACGCGATGCGCGAAATACGTCTAGATACGCCAGAGACCGGCACGATACTGACTGCAATCCAGCGATAGCGTTTACTGAAACTGCACAAGCAACGATGCGACAGTTCACAATAAGAATCTGTACCTGCTGCGCGACCCACACAGATAAAAGCAATAGATGCGCAAAGCCAGCGCGTCGATGCCACACGACCTTGCGCACGATACTTGCGATCTAAACTAAACTAGAATATGCTGCATGCGGTGTGCGAAGATTGCAACGACGGTACCTGGCAATCTCATGCGTTGCATTCCACGCGGCGAATGCGATAAGAAAGTAAATTGTGTTCAAAACAAACACAATTCTCGTGCCGAATGCCCACGTTTGCTGATAAATATAGAAATAAACAATACAATTCTATTTTATGATTTTTAGTTCATGCTAGTGCCATCTCTGAATGAAATAGATTGTAGTTCCATTAGATTAATAAAATTATTAAAATAGGAAAATATTACACTTTTACTTATTTACGAGTATTTACTGTAGACACATTTAATACTATTCAAAACAATTATAAAGCGTCATCATTTACACAATTATATACCAACGAACTGAAAACAAGTTAATAAAATAAAAGGCGCATGGCTCCTCCAGCAGTCATCTCACCATCAGAAAACCAATTTACACTTAATCATCGATTTAATTAATTATGTACATTAATTCTTATGTGTCATGCGTTGTACTCTCAACCAGAAAAGTCGCTGTGTTCAAAGAGCGTTTGGTCGTACAAAGCAGCGCGCACCATCCGTCCACCGAAGTACCGTCCGTTGAGGGCTTCCCTCGTTCGTTCCGCTTCTAAATACAAGAATTAAATTTAATACTATATATAAGAAAATGGCGCAGCAGAATACTTACCTAAGGTTTCGGCAAACTCAACAAATATCTTAACAATAACATTGTCATCATCTTCCTCGTCCTGCTTCTCGTTATAGATGATAACGCGCTCGACTGAACCAAACTTACTGCACTCCTCTTGAATCTCTTCTTGCAGTGTCTCATCCACGTCTTCCGGACCTACCATATTACGCAATATAACAACGCGTGAGTCCACCTTCCGCATTAATTTCTGCATGACAAGATGTCGCGCGTTTTGACCTTTAATCGACATATTCTCTTGTTGTTGTAGAGTTTGCGGTTCATTCTGCTCAAGCAGTTTCTTTTGCAATTCTTCCTGTTGTTTAGCCTGCGCCTCTTGCGCGCGTTTTTTCGCTTCAGTTTGCGCGGCTGGTGCTGTTGCAAGCATTGGGGTGACGATTGCCGGCGGCGGGATTACAACAGGTTGTACAACAGTAGGCGGTTGCAGTGCCGCCACCGGTTGAGTAAGCTGCGGGATTGCTAAACCTGGCGGGGCGATATATCCAGGCAGAGTTTGTGGCACTGCGGCGACCGGGGGATGTGCGTGCGCATTAGGTAACTTTGATAAACCAAGAGCAACGGCATTACTGGCGACAGCATCCATTGCTTGTATCTTTGCAGTTGCAGCTGCGGCAGCAACCGCCGCCGCGGTGGGCATTATACTCGAACCGGTAGAAGGGCCCATTAACGCGTTAGGTGGTGTGATTGCGCGTCCTACACGAAGATACTGTCCTCCCAGATCGAAAAGATTCATACTAGAGATGGCGTCGTTAGCTGCTTGCGTTGTTTCGTATTCAATGAAGCCGTAACCTTTGTGTTTGTGTGCAGAACTACCCTGAGCTAACTTACAGTAGATTATTGGACCAAACGCTTCAAATACACTAAAAATACATAAAAATCATTTAAAATCAATTGTAATATTTACAAAAATGAAATATTACCATTTAATATCGTCCTCAGTGAGATCTGGATGAATACTGGCGACGTAAATCCTATTGTAATTCTTGGCCTCCTCCTGGATTTCATCAATGACGGTCTGTGCCTGCGGCATGTTGCTCGGTCGGCCAACGACTTTAATATTGCGCCCGCCAATCATCACGCCATTCATTTGCTCGAGCGCTAGCTGCGCCGCCTCCGGTATCTCATACTCGACGAATGCGAAACCCTTGTGCTTCTGTGTGACCGGATCCCACGACATGTTGATGGACTTGATTGGTCCGAACGGCAGAAATGATTGCCGAATGGTGTCCTCCTTCAGTTCGAAACTGATGCTGCCGACGTACACCCTAAACCCAATTCACCTAACTTGTTTAACTTGCGTATTACAGGCAACACATGAGAAAGAGACGAATATTGCATAAATATCAATGAAAGATTAGTCGCGAATTTCAGATCTTATCAGCTAGTTTGTATGTATACGGTCATCAGTCGGAAGCGCAACGGGCCTCGACAACTTTCCATATAAACATCGTCTTTGGGATCATCATAAATCAACGCGTGAACAGGAATGAACCGAAATTCATCGAGAGAGACAGAGAAAAGAAATCGACTGATTAGTTTGAGTAGTAATTGAGGGGGTGAGTGTTAGCGAATGTAAAGTAGGAGGTAAGTAATTAATAATAATCTGGTGCGTGCTAACCTGCACATGAGGGCGAGAGCCTGTTGTCGCTGGACCTGCGTCCGCTGACTAGCCATTTGCTGCAACAGAGGACAAATGACAAAACGAAACGATCACTTACTGGACGACATCCTGCGCTCGCGCATACAATTTACAGTTTTGCAAGATGTTCAAATAAAAGGGGGGTGTATAGTTTAATCGTTTGTTGGACATTCGATAAAGCGATTGTACTTTGAGGGGGGCGAGCTCTCGCCCCCTGAGCGGGCCGACCACCAACACTTAAGTAGCCCACTAACCTGCACATCAAAACCAGCACCTGGTGCCGCTGGAAGGTCTTATTTTTCTGCGAAGCATAAAAATATTAGTAAACACCATCGAATCGCTATACGGCAAGCTGAACTCGAACACGACCACCTATCGCACGTCTTCCTACAGTTGCAAATAAAATAAGGCAAGAAGCACAAGAAGACAAACGGACGACGCAAACGAAAGGAAATCAAATGCGCGCGACTAAACGGCACATACCTGTTGTTGGTGGGCGAGTGTCTGCTTCATCAGGACCATTTTGATGCTCTGCTCCATCGCGTACTTCTTCGCTTTGGCTACGGCTTCAGTTTGTTCCATTGACAACTTCGGAAGAATACCGCCGAGGATTCCAGCGATTGTGTTACTTCTTGCGCCAGGGCCTATAAATAATATTTATGTTATAAATTAAATAAATAAATGTTTATTTAAGACTAACCTGGGGCAACTTCTCCTGTTTGCATTACGTCGTTGAAATAAGTAATCCCATTCGTTCGATCTACAACAAAACAATCGATAAGCAAGCAGAAATTAATGCCCACAATAAATATTCCAATGACTTCACATTACACGAATGCATGTTTTGAATTAAATTTAATTTTAGTTTTCCTGATTAAGTAATGATGAACATCGACATTGGAATATTTCTATTGTAAGTTTAAATGTGCATTAAGTATTTTTCATCAGAACATGAGACAAGAAAAGGGGCTTTGAGACAGAACCTGAAATCAAAAACAAAATGTATGTTGATTAAAGCCATTGTAAGTTCATATGTTCAGCAATCAGAATTGTTTTGTTTGGTTGCTCTGCTGGCGGTTGAACGGGGCGCGCACACGTTTTACTATTAACAATTTTAACGCAACGGATCACCTAGTTTATCTGGAAACACAAAGAAAATAGAAATCGACTAGAGAACAAGACAAGCGCTTCGTCAATGATTTCGCTGTGACACAGTCAACGCAATTAAAAAAACGTAAAATTATAAACTAAATAAAATTAAACAAAAATTAAACATGCCCCAATATGATTATGGTTATTTTGGAATCAATTTACATCAATTTCGTTTAAAACTAAACAAGTTTATGGGGAATTTTGAATAATATTGTTTGATAATTCATAGTGGTGCATGCTTAAACTGCTTTTGTCACTGTGATAATGTCCTACCATGTAACCGTGGAGGAAAACGGTTACAGCACAAGCACATCTGGCGACAGTACCGAGTAACCAGTCGAGTTCAACCTCTGCAACATCTCAAGCAGACCGAAACAACTCACATTAGTCAAGTCACATGAGGTCCCCTTGATATAACTTTACTTAGATATTGTTATATATGTTTTATTTATGTTTGGACTGCCCCTGCATATGAACACACTCATGCTCATATGAGTTTAAATGTTTAATATAATGCCAAGGCAGCAGGACTCATGAAAAGACTTACCAGGTACAGGCTCAATTCTGACTTTCTTGCTGGGCGGCTCTTCGGTGCCGGGCGCCGGAGGTTCATCGTCCACATGTGATTCGCCATCCTAAACGCAAATTAGTAAGATATAACATATTGATTATTAGATTATAAACCGTAAACTAAATTGTTACTATGTCTATGGTAGATTTAGTGATGCTGTTCTTACTTGTTTCATATTGCCGTTCAACGATGCGCTCGACTCCTGCGTTTCTTGAAACGTGGTCATCTCGCGTATTCAGTATGTCAGCGTGCACTACAACAATGCATAAATAATATTTTGTACAGGATAATGAGATGATTTTGCAGAGCAGCGAAATCCAAGCACGATAGGCACAAACAATCAATAACGCACAACAATGGCGCCCGCCTTCTAGTTGGAATGACAGCCGTCAGCGCAGCTTGGCGATACTAGCGCCCTCTAGAAAATCTTTTAAAATCGTAAACATAGTTTGAAGTTAATGTACAAATAATATTTGGATAGAAAATTTGTATGAAACTGCTCCATTTATTTAGTTAATTAAAATTTGTACTTTGTCTTAACTAAGATTAGTATATTTTCTTTAATATTGGAAGTTTTGAGTAAAATTCAGTAACTTTCGAGCTTGCATTTGGCCAGATTCGAAAGCACCATGCGTCGTAGAAAAATGCGACTCATGTGCAGCCTCACCTGCTAAAAACACCCTAGGCACATTATTTTCATCACAAAACGGTTCACACAAAGTCCTCCCGGGCGGTAATGCTTCCGAATCACAAGATGGCGTCGAGTGGCTGTATCCACCTCTAATATAAGGATTTGTCAGCCATTTTGATCTAAATAAAATACAAAAAGGACAATAATCCTCGTTGTTTTGCATTAATATTAACTTACTTGTAGACTTTAACAGGAAATGGGATACTGTCATCTGCCAAAAACTTTCTTAGCAGCTGCACACATTGTTTTCCTACAATTTCAGCATCGGTTTCCTCCATTTCTCGTACACCTTTATGCCCAACCCAAGTCATCAACATATTATTTTGATCCAACACCAAATCAAATCCACTTAGATGTCTTAACAAATCAGGAAACTCATCGGAAGAGTTTTTACCATTCCGCCAGATTAGTTGAATACCATTGAAATCACTCCCCCACCATTTGGAATCAAATTCCAGAAAAACTTTACCCATTCCATCAAAACCCATATTAGCGATGGTAGTTTTCACTTTAGGTGACATGGGTAAACCTTTGAAGTGTTTTAACACTCCCAAAGAGCACGTTACAATCACGGATTGTGCGTGAAGTGTGCTACCATCATCACACGTAATCAAAATGGCGCCCGATGATGAAATCTCAACGTATTGTACAACTTTATTGTACTGAATCGCATTTTCAGGCAGTTTCTTTACCAAAACATCTACCAACGCACCATAACCACCCTTGATATTAACATGCTGCTGTCCATCTTTACCGAGACAAGAATATCTCCCCCATTCCTTCAGTGACAACTTGTTTAAATCTTCACAAGAATTGTCTATAACTTGAAACCTGACGTGCCAATCAAATAATTCCTCCATGATTATTTTATCATCATCAGAATAATCTGATTTTTTCAAAAATTCACCAAATCTTTTGGTTAAAAACTCACCAACCGATGAATTCGTAATAATATCGAGGTATTCTTCGCATTCTTCTAGTATTCTACCAACTTCAAAGTCAACTTTTTTCACTAAAAAGTTATCAATGATATGACCATCATCTCTTATATAAATTCCTAGACCTTCATCGGAAGTGACGGGGTGGATAAGTTTGTTTTCTTGTAAAATATCGTATAAATCAGTGTCGGTACCATGGACCCATTGTGCGCCCAAATCGATAGTGCTGGATCCAATCTGGAGGGTTTCGATACGACCACCAGGACGATTTTGTGCTTCAAGGAGAATAAAATCAGTGGAAAACTGCGATTTGGAAGTTTGAAGTGTTAAAGCTGCTCCTAGGCCAGCCATTCCAGCACCTATTATTACTACTGAATAGTTATTATTCATTTTTGGCTATTATTGGCACTGAAATCATAAAATTAAAAAATAAATTATTAATTTCAACTGTTGAAAATGCCACTAAGACGAAATATATGATAAATTGTGTTTATGTTGTAAAACTAAAATAAATAATAATATACTGAGTGATTACGTTAACTTAATAAACACCAAATAAAAAATTATTCAAAATATGGAACCAGTGAGAAGAAATGTTTGATTGAAAGTGTGAAACAGACTTTACAACGTGTTGATTTATAAAATAACCTCAAGAAAAACATATTACGATAGCAGTAACAAAATGCGTTAAAAATAATGTGACCAATGATTAACAACTATCAAAAGTGTTTTTTTAACACAATAATTACCTCTCTATGCAGTAACTACAAGTCTTCTCAGTCTTTTCTTTTAGACTAAACACCCACATTTCATCTAGGAAGCCATTTCTTCAAGTTTAATTAATAAATTGACGCGTTAATTAAATGATTCACACTCATAATAACTCCAAAATTCCAGACCTACCAACAAACTATCGTATTATTTTCAGTTATCAACATTTGTCGTAAAATTTCATTGAATTTCACAGCAAAAAAGTTGATTTTTCTTTAGTTTTGTTTCCATTGCACATGCGCAATCGCACAAAATCATCTGTCATCCACGAAAACATTTGCTTTAGGTTAAAATTAGTTACATTGCATCAAATTCCACATCATTCTTATAAATTCTAAATAAAACTAGCGTAAGTCTACGCCAAGAAAAACTACGATGGCTTACTCGCAGACTAACAGCGATTACTGGCAGCCGGGCGCGCGCCCAGGTCAACAAGACTTCTACAATAATCCTGAGATGGAATATTCTGCAATGCAATCTCAAAAATTAGGTATAAACTATTTCTTGTTTTGTTGCCGTTTTTTTACATTATTATATGTTGTAGACTTTCAAAACTTCAATGATGAAAACTCCACATATTATAATAACACAACATCAAAGTCCTACATGGAGCCCTATCAACAATCACAATATCCAGAGATGTTTACCCCAATGGCATCAGATTTCAATCAAGATCAAGATGAAGATGAACCACCACTACTCGAAGAACTTGAAATATACCCGGACAGAATCATGGAGAAGACTCTAGCAGTATTAAACCCATTCAGAACACATAGTCTTGCAGATGATGCTGAATTTCTCTGCAAACAAACTGATTTGGCTGGGCCTATCACTTTTGCTTGGTATTAGCATGTTGTTTGTTCATCTCAGGTAGTAAGGCACATTTTGGGTACATCTATGGCCTATCTGTGACCTCTTGCTTGTTGATGTATGCTCTCTTAACATTAATGACTGCAGCTGCTGATTGTTTTACACTGGCAAGTGTTGCAAGTATTTTGGGTTATTGTTTACTACCTATTGTTGGATTATCAGTAATCGGGATCTTTGTATCGCTACATAGCAGTATTGGTATTATCATTGCGATATGCGCGGTTTTATGGTCGAGTTTATCAGCAAGCCGGCTTTTTGTCGCGATGTCTGGAGATGCTGAACAAAGACCTTTGATTGCTTACCCGTGCGCGTTGGTGTCCGGCGTTTTTGCACTTTTGATTATATTTTAAACATTTGCAAATAAATAATTAAACTATTATAAACTATTAAAATGTAAGAATTAATAAAAAAAATTAAAATGGCGTAAGAGTTGTTTAAAAAAAATCATTAGTATTTTGGGTTGCATACCTTTGAATAGACAAGTCCAACCTTAATGTTCTCCTGGCTCCTGATTGGTCGATTCAAACCTACCGCCCATACTACAGCGCCATTACTTGTTTACGTTTCCGCACCGATTTTCTCTCTTCCGTTCTACGTCTCTGGTAGGTAGGTATCGTTTGTACACCAGAAATTAAATAATCTCGCAAAATCCAGACCATCACTGATCGTAAGCGATTTTCATCACTGCAATTATCCACGAAGATATTAAACACGTCTTCGGTGGCCCATATTATCTTCATCAGCGGCGATTTTCACAAATGATCGTCGTTTGTTTTTATCCCTTGGAGGTTAAGTCATGTTTTCGGTGCTTGCAGGTCCGTCACCATGGGCGCCTACAAGTACATTCAGGAGTTGTATCGCAAGAAGCAGTCGGACGTACTGCGCTTCTTGCTGCGTGTGCGAGTATGGCAATATCGCCAGCTGACGAAGATGCACCGCGCACCAAGGCCCACACGTCCCGATAAAGCTCGTCGTTTGGGATTCCGTGCAAAGCAAGGTAAGATAACTATAAAATAATAAAAAGTACATAATAATTAACTTAATGGTTGATTCCTTGTAGGTTTCTGCGTATTCCGTATCCGCGTACGTCGTGGTGGCAGGAAACGTCCCGTTCACAAGGGTGCCACTTATGGCAAGCCAAAGAGCCACGGTGTTAACGAGTTGAAACCCGTTCGTAACTTGCAGTCTCTTGCAGAGGTAAGCAAATTATTAATATCTTCTTACATTAAAAGAATTAGATGATGATAACCAACTTAGCTGCTGATAAAACTATGATTTAGCAACTTCCTTGGATGTCTGAATATTTAAACTAACATCTAAACTGATTTTTGATTAATTTCAAAGAAAAAACTAAAAGAATTCTAATAATCATTCTAGGAACGTGTCGGCAGGCGTTGCGGTGGTCTGCGCGTCCTGAACTCATACTGGGTTGCCCAAGACTCATCTTACAAATATTTTGAAATCATCTTGGTTGACCCCTCACACAATGTAAGTTATTTTCTCCTCTGTCATTTATCAGACCATATTAATGAGGTTTTTCTTGTTTGTAGGCTATTCGTCGTGATCCTAAAGTTAACTGGATCGTGAACGCCGTGCACAAGCACCGTGAGCTCCGCGGCAAGACCTCCGCCGGACGGTCATCGCGCGGCCTTGGCAAGGGACACAGGTACTCGCAGACAACCGGAGGCTCTCGCCACGCTGGCTGGCTGCGAAAGACGCATTTGCAACTACGCAGGAAGCGATAAGTTATTTGTACACATTTGCATCGGGTGTAACTCTCGTCTGGCGCTTTACTCTGTTCGTATTGCGTCGGATAAAGTTATTATTAAAATAATAAAATCCTACGATAAAAATCAGAGCCGCAATTTGTTTCTCTTTAAATGTGCATTTATATTATCACTAGATGTAAAATACGTGACCCTTATCAATATCGAATTTTTAAAACGATGACCATTTATTCATGTGGGCGACGACCATGGAAAATGTACAGTTTAGCACGCACGCAATTTTGATTTACTAAAACGAGATAATTTACCTAACAATAGCAAAATGTAAGTTTATTTCGTTTCCACTTTGCTCCGCGTTTGTCCCCCGTGTCATTACTGAGGTGAAAATTGGCTTAAGATTGTAAGTTGTTATTGTTAATACGGTGAGACGGACTTCTTGTCGCTGAAGAACATTCGCAGAATGAACACCTGCCCAATCGCGGAGAACAAGATGGCGAGCGTCTCGATAACAGCCCAGAAAAACACTTTTTCGTTCAGGTCCTCGGCACGCTTACGACCCTGCGCCTCGCGCAGTCGGTGATGCGTCTGGAAGTCGAGGATCGTGTTCAGCGCTTTGTGAATATCCTGCGCGGATGTTTCCATCTATTTCAAACAAAAAGACAAATTTGTTTAGTTTTTAAATGTAGGCAACCCAACATACACATGTATAGGGTTTTGAATAAAAATAAGTTTCTTGTTGTATTATTTACCTGTGTAAGCGCAGTTACATGTTCCCCAAGACCAGGAAGAGGCTGTTCTTCGCCCACTTGCAGATCCATATAGACTAGTTTGTGTGAAAATGTTGAAAACTCATTACTGAAGCACACAACATACACTCCTGTAATGTTTGCCACAAAAGTGTAAGAATCAAACTGAGTTTTCACTTGTTGATAGATGATTGTTTTCCTTGGATCTTCTAATGTTACATCCACATCATATTGTCCACCAGTAACAACCTACAAGTATACAAATAACCATAAAATAACATTTTTATCTTAATTTACTAAATGAATGTAATCAACAACATTCATTTGTTTGGATGTATCACCTGAAATTCTAGTGTAACCGACGTGTTTTTCGGCACTTCCTCGTGAAAACACTCCTTCGCACTGTCGGGTAACTCGAAGGTTAATTCCGTGGCGGTGCCGAAGTGCACAACCTGCAGAACAGCCAGAAGTAGCAGCAAGCGCGTAGCCATCGTGTCGTTGTTATAACGCTGACATTTAATGAGCGAACGCGTTTGTCGGCCAGGCCACGTTTGCTTTTTTTTTACAACTCGCACAACAACAGAACCCGCCGGCCAAGAACTACCTATTTATGTTGGCGCAACAAACATTACACACATATTACACAGTCGGTTTGCGTGCGACGGCGCGGCGAAACGTCAAACGTGGCCACATCATTTATCAGCAGGCGCGCTACCAACGCTCATTGGTCGTGGCGTTACTAACAAATATTTTCAAATTTTAACAGATTTGAAACATTGCAGAATACAAAAACAATGAGAATATAATAGAAAGTGTAAGTATTTCATGATTTGATCAAATAAAAGTTACCCATATGTTATAATAAACGTAAAATTTCGATGTATGAATTATTTGTGTATGTTGGGTTGCCTAGTGTAAACATATGCCACTTTTGACATTAGTAACATTTAAAAAAAATGATGCTTGTTTGAAAACTACTTAAACAAAATCCAATTGATTACCACTTATATTTATTCCCATTCTTTCGCAGTAAGTGCCAATCACGCGAATATGAAAACCCCAACAAATGGCACAAACATTACAAAAGAAAAAACAAAACCTAAGAATTGTAACTAATACTCACTAAATACAAACCTACCTACGAAACAATTAATCTTTCATTATCAAATCGCATAAGATCTAGCTAATCCTATTTTTTCTCTTATAAAATTATGCAAAACTCCTCGCCATTCTTAACAATGTAAGAAAAACATGTGCACTAGTCCAATATAATTAAAAAATTGTACACAGAAACCAGTTTTCATCATGAATCAACCATGGAAGCGTGGCGCGTGCAACAAAGACATAATTAATACAAAGAAATCCAATATTATCTTACAGTAAATACACTTCTGGCTGAACCGTTTGCAGTAGTAAAAAAAATACATAAATAATCGAATGCAAATTATACTGGACTAGAGTTGACTACTACTTTTTACACTCCTTTCGTCGCATGCGCATCGGGTTTTTCATCATTTTTTGTTTAAAAATAGTCTTGTATATGAATTAATTCATCATTTACCTATGCCGGAGATTGCCCGCACGGATTGGCACTGCATGTGACACAAATTACTTAAAATTAGATCGATATCAGCGTAACAACCACCCCGACTGTTCTCGCTTACTGATACGTCCGGTATAAAGTGATTATTATTAGAAATTAGAAATATGCGCGTCGCGGGTGATACAAAACAAACGAATGTAAGGCTTGAGTGCTGCTGCTGTGGTCTTCTTCTCGGCTCGGCGGCTGCTTACTCTTCATCTTCGTCATCTTCGCCTTCGTCGTTCAAGTAGGCGAACTTGTTCTCGCCGACAATGTTGAGTGGTTCCGGCGTTTTTATTTTCGGCATGTCACGTTCGGTATACTCTCTATTAACATAAATTACAAAATTTTGTAAATTCGGGTTTAACTCGGAAGCTCTACTAAATTTCTAGACTTGAAAATATAGGCAACCCAAATCACAACACAAAATTTATTAATTTTACCTTGGTGGCCGTTTTTCTTGATTATCCCGGCTACTGTTTCGATCCCTCCTGTCCAGCGGCTTCTCATCACGATCATGTCTAATCGGTCTCCTATCATCACCTTGAAATAAACAGAAAAAAGTTCACCCTCTGCTCCAAAACACGCCATTATCTTACTAGTAGATTAGTCTGAATCGAGTTCTGCGCTTGCGCAGCTCACAAATTGAACTAAAACGGCCGGCAGTGAGGTATTTCCAAGTGAAACCATTCTGTTCATCTAAGTTTTTGTGATAAAACTATCCTCGACTTGAGAGCGTGCACCAATTTCTGGTCCCTCACCCTGGTTATTAACCAGGCACCCTGCTAGAGTGTAAATTAGCCTTTCTCAGACCTTCCCGCGGCCATTTTGTTTAAAATGTAACTAGTACACTGTATGTAAGCCTCTTTAGTGTGAGATTACAAGTAAAATTAAAGGAATTCTTTGGAAGAAAGAAGGTGGTAAGTCGATTGGACCTACCTCGTTGACGTTGGCGATCTGGAGAACCACCACCACGGCGAATTTCCGGCGAACGTCGCCGACTTGGCGACTCGCCACGATCAGGAGAATCACCACCACGACGCCGACGATCTGGTGACCTACGACGACCTTCATCCTATTTAAATTAAAACAAAAAGTAATAATTTATTAATAAACTTTTAAGTGTTTATAAAATTTTATTACTTACTCTTCTTCTATCAGAGTCAACTTCGACCTTTGCGAGCCTCTCCTCGATTTCCCGCTCTCTTGCAGTTGTATCCACAGGTTTCGCACTGCCAAAAATCGACGCAGCCGGCACTTTAGGCTCGGCTTTCTCTGCAACCCTCTCAGTTTCTTTACCTTCCTCTTCACCTTCTTTTGCAACTGGTGCACTCTCTGCTGCTGGTTCAGCGGCAACCGGAACACTCCTAGGCGCAAGATTTAATTTCGGACGCGTTCGTGGTTCACCACCTTCTTCATCCCGCCTCACACCACCATTCCGCTCACCACGATCCATGTAACGATCGTCTGGTCGTCTATCGCTGCGTTCAAACGGCCGATCATCACGATCTCGCCTCGCGCCAAAACCTCGCCTCTCACCGGAATCATACCGTGATGGACCGTCTCTTGTGATTGGAGGCGCGTCCCTAGTGATAGGCTTATCTTCACGTGGTTCCCGTGAGAAACCACCACGGTCGCGATCACCGTCCCTGTCTCGGAATGAGGGCCGATCTCGATCGCCATCGCGATCACGGAATGAGGGACGCTCGCCACCGTCACGCCACATGCCACCGCTACGGTTCTCGTCACGATTGAAATCACGACCGCCGCCGCCTCCGCCATCGCGGTTGTATCGGCGTTCAGGGCCACCTTCAGGTTCTTGACGACCAAAAGAGCGCCAATCACCGGTGGGTGCTTCCGGACGATCGGGGCGGTTCATATCCATACGGCCACGACGCCGATCATTGTCAGAATTTGTTGCTACTTCGATGCGTATTCTACGACCTTTTAATGTCTAAATTTACCCAACAGAGAAAAAAACATGATTTAAATCACAAACTCTAAATTTAATTTAAATGATAAAACTTACACAATCTGGTTTCTCAAGTGCTTCAATTAAACTCTCTTGGTCCTCGAATTCGACGTAACCAAAACCTTTGACACGTGGTTCCTCGCCCATTCGGTCTTCACGCGGAATTCTCATACTAACAATCTATAATTAAGAAAAACACATGAATATTGTTTAATTTAAAGCACAAACAGCTTGATATTACCTTTAATCCAGCAAAAAAATCCTCAAGTTCATCCTCTTCTACGTCGTAGGGTAAATTTGAGAGGTAGACGTTGAAGGGTGGCGACGTGGGAAGTTTTTGACTAAGATCGTCGATTCCACGCGCTGCTTTTGGTGCTGTTGGCAACACGACATTCGTGTTTTTCGCCTCGCGACGTCCTCCATCGTAGGAATCTTAAAATTTTTAAACAAAAATGTGATTTTATTAAGAAAAACACAATTTACTGGCGCTAATTTTATGATAATTTTAAACCATTGAGATTAATCAGTGTGAGAAGTGAAGCAAGTCAACTGTAGATTAGTCTGAATCGAGTTCTGCACGCTTTTGCCACGTGCAGCTTGCAGATTGAACTAAAACAGCCAGCCGCAAGGGTTTCCAATGGCCGGCAGTTCACGCACCTCGCTAAAAGGTCCCCGGTTGTGAACAACAGCCACCAATTTCTGGTTCCCTTGCCCTGCAATAACCAGGCGCCCGGCTAGAGCGTAAATCGGCTTACTCAGACCTTCCCGTGGCCAAGGGAGTAACAAGTACTCTGTTTGTGGGCCCCAGATGCAAGATTACAATTGACTCAACTATCACTACTCACTAAATCATCATGTTAATCTCATTTTGTTCAATTCACTCAACAATATCAAACTTATACATTCGAAAAATGTAATTTTTGTTAAATATAGATTGTTTAACATACCATAAGTGTCCTCAACTTCATCAGCCCAGTTTGACGGCGCCTTGCGGATCGGAATGGTCACATTACCAGGCGTCTCCTGCAGAAACGAGTTCAAAGAGATGGTCTTGCCCTTCGGCTTTTTGCCTTTCTTGCCTGCAAGTAATTTCGTTGTGCGTTAGATGTGATAGCAGAAATGGAAACGTGGTTTTCGCCATGGCGACCACGCGGTGCCGCGGCGAAAGCGTGTTGCGTGACGCCATATGCTCAAATAAACGGCTGGTATTCGTGCAGCCATGAGGATGGAGGCATGCACCAGCCATGGATGGATTTTATTTCGAGCGAGAATTGTGTTTAAGTTACACGTGACAAATAATCGACTGCACTAACCTGAAGAAGCCATGTTGAGGGGATCCGGCATTCCGGACACGATGCAGGCCCACCAACTTGACGGCGCGCGCGCCTTCACCCCCTCCACATTGACACAGTTAAGAGCTGCCAACCGACAAGAGACTTCTCAAAAGTGGAGAGAAATTTGCACGGAAAACCTTTAACATTGAGATATACGTAGAAATATTATAAATATACTAGAATTTATTTATGTGCAATTAAAATATATATTTGTTGTTAACATTTGGTTGAAAGAATTGTGACAACTTGACATAACTTTCGCGTCGAAAAAATTTCTTGACAGATTAGGTTGGTACCACTGTGCTTATAGAATTAAGTCTTAATTTAAACTTACAACAGGTATATATTCATAATACAAAGTTGTACAATTCATTCATTTTAACCAAAATGCATTATTTGCAATAATCAATAAACAGTTTAAAATTAAAAGAAATAACGTTATTTGTTATAGGCAACTTCATGCCGAGTTTTTTTTATTTTAACTACAAAACAAATTAAACTTAAATCTAATATAAGAAATAAAGTTGAGAAATATAACTATTACTATTTAAAAATATATTTTAATACTGTGTTTATTTAAATATTAACTTCATTTATATATTTGAACCTCCAAACAATAACAAATAACATAACCTTGATGCACCTACGTGTTTTCCTTGCGCTGTTTAATTTTCCTAGTTTTAAAAACGTTTTGGCTTGTGTTTGTGCACAGCCCGGATGCGACTTTGTTGGCGTAAATCGTTCGCACGATAATTCATTCGCCGCGGATCGGCTGCACGCAGTGCGTGTATTTTTAATCCTGCGAAATGTCTCGGCCGGCGCACCGAATGTTGCACATTTTGCACCGCTTTGTGTAAAAGTCATCTATTAATACGCCCTTTGTTGAAAAAAACGGCAAACTTATTCACTACCAAACATCGTTAAAAGTGCACGACATGTTTTCGCGCGAGGTGGTTGAGAAGATCCTGCTGCACTGCGATGGGAAGACGCTCAAAGTTGCCGAGACAGTGTGTGTTGAATGGAAGCAAATCGTTGACTACTTGGTACAGGTATGCGTCAAAAAAATCATAAACTTTATATTTTTATCATAAAAAGTTAATTTACCATGTTTTCCTATTAAATTATAATTTATTATTACAGAAACATAATTTATGGCACAAATGTGTTCATCAGGACATACCAACACAAGAACTACTACAATATAAGAGCAAATGGCTTGCCGCAAGTGACAAATGCATCAATTGGGAGCAACTGTATGAAAACTGGATGTGCTGGCATGATATCAAGCAGAATATTCAATTTCACAAGGGCACAACTTGGAAAATCAATAAAATATCATGTTTTAGTGTTATTGGTACACAAAATCACAAAATTTAACACAAAAATATTTAAAAGAAACTTTGTTTCAGGTGATTATATCGCTATCGGACTAACTAATGGTTCAGTTAAAGTTTTTAATAAATCCGGATCCGTTGTAGAAACTTATAGGCATTTAATTGTGCAAGTTCAATCAATACATTTTGTTAGAGAACTGCCAAGTAAGTATTTTCCTCAAAATACAATCAAAATTAGTTTATTTATTATCAAGTATTAATCTAGCTTCAGGTGAAACAAAACCCCCAACTGAATTACTGATTGCTTATCAAGATAAAGTGATAATCAACGATTTCCGCGGCTCGTACGCGCCTGGAACATTCTACAATTGTTACATTTTCAGCAGTTATAAGAACTTTATGTGCAGTGTATCACAAGAAGGACATATTACCATAGCAAAAGTGAGCAACGACGAAGCAAACCGCAAGAAATCGTTTCAAGTTGTAACTTATGCGCGGATTTATTCACCCGACACTGTCAAAAGTTGCACACTTTGGGAAAACGTGTGTTTGATTCTTGTCAATGACAAAGTGAGAGTGATAAATTACAAAGAAGGTAGTAAAAGCTCACAGTTCATGGCTGTTGAACTTACTACTCTACAGTTTTCGAATGTGTACTACATGATGCGTCGAGATGTCTTTATCTTTCATGATAAAGTTATTATTACCGTCACAAAATGTAAGAATCCAAAATTTAACTTATGCAACCAGTTATACACCACCGTTTTGTTTTCTTTTCTGTAGCGATGGATATAATGCAGCAGCAACTTTTCGAACTTTTTATCCTGAATGATGAGGAAAAGCGGAATAGTAAGAAGATGTTCGTACCTTGGGAGGTGTTCAATGCGTTCATCACTTGCGTTTACCTCTATGGGAATACACTGGTGATTGGATTGAGCAGCGGCGTTGTTTATTTCTACGTTATAGACGATTGGAAGTTGTTTGACATAGCCAACTATTCTGAATCCATCGGAATGACGGATGTGTCGCCGATTATTTCCATCGATGCGGTGGAAAGCTACGAGAAGAGAGAGTTTTATATTGCGAGCAATACTTTTGTTCGTAAGGTGATCGGACAGACTGTGAGATAATAACTAAACTAAAATTATATTTTTTACAATTTGACTGTTAAAATCGATGAAAACCAATGTTTTGCTTAAAAATTTAAGATTTTATGAAAATTAAAGTATTTTTTAATACAAAATCGTTGATAATCTCTTGGTAAAACCACGCAAACTTATTAAGAACATAATTTTATTGTTATCTTCTGATCAACAGTGAAAACATCAAATATATTCTCATCTTTCATTTCATTTAAACGTATTTGCTTACAGACTAAATGCTTTCTTTTCTCCTTACACAATATCTGTCACATTTCTATCATATTTATTCATATCACTGTATTTGAGTTGGCGGAGAGAGTACGCAGGTTTCGGAGACACTGGCAAGCGTTTATGTTTTCCCAAGATGTAGTAATCTTAATCGTGCCAATTTTGTTACTCATCTACTCTGTCAAATGTGTTATAATGTTAAAATATTAAAATATAACATTGTTGCACATTTATATGTCATTTGCCCATTTATCTTGTTTATATTACACGTATATTCTTCTGTGATGCGTTTATTTGCACATTTTATGGTAATTTATGGGTTAAGCTCGAAAATAAAGATGAATATTTTCAGAAATCTGTGATTTTGGATAAATTATAGACATTTTGCGCTCGGACACCACGTTTTCTTAGTTTATAAGTTAATTTAAGCCGTATTTTCCTGTCGGATTACTGACATTATGGAAAATTCATGTGCAAATTTCTTTTACAATACATTTAAGTGCTATACATGGTATTTTTGTTATGATAATAGTTATAAAACGTCTCTTTTCTTTATTTACAATGAATTTTCAACTTAAAATTAGTAATATTACTTAAACTTTATGAAATCTTAATGAAATTATACTAAAAACTTCTTATATTTCTCTTAAATCGAATTAAAGCATTCATTTATGTATAAAAAGCAAAATTTACTATGATTTGTATAATTTTTTGTTGTTTTTTGTGTTATGCAACTTTACTTGCACCTAAATTCATTATGGCGGTTACCAACTTAACAAATTTATAATTTTTTGGGTTAACTTTGGTTAAATATTCGCCTTATAAAAACTAATTAATACTACAACAAATATTAATACATTACAAATTAAATCCTGTGTTAATATCTACTATTTCTTGGGGTTTGCTAGTGTATTTAAAGCTAGGACTCTTCTTACTCCTAAAAATGTTTACATTTTCATATTTTTATTTGTTTACAATACATTTAAGGATGTTATTCGGTATATTTACGTTTAGTTAGTGGTTTTCGTTGGTATATCTTAGTACTCCATATCAAATTAACTACGAAACCAAACCTTACCCTGTTAAACTGTTAAATTTCTTGATTTTTATGGTCCCAATGCGAAAACAAACCAAAAACTTACCACAATTAGGTTACCGGCGGACATCTTATTCACATAACTACTTCAATGTCATATTAACTTGTGTGTATGTGAATCGATGATGCCTCTGCACTCACATTCTTGTTTCAGCGTACTGATTATTCTCCTCGCGGATCTGCACCGTCCGCGAGGTGTGGCACTAGATCCACGTGCGTTGATGCAGGCGATCGTCGGAGGTATCCTTCCACTGCTGATGCTGCTGCCAGTCGAGATGACTATTGCGGCCATCTGGCGACGCTTGCTGCTGTTGCTGGTGGTGGTGTGCGCCCCAGCGCTTCATCGCGCGTCCTTTCGACTCATCTGCAATATGTGTGCACAGAGTGTGCTCGTCAGTGTGCTGATTTGGATGATGTTGATGAAGGTTCACATTTACGTGCGTCCTTACAGTACCTGATCAAGCAAAATCAACAATCAATCATATCTGCGGCACGCTAGTGGTGGGTATTTGTTTACCAGCCAAAAGCCGTGTGTTTATTGGTCAAAATTTGAACGAAAACGAAAGTAGTAACCTTGGAACAAAACGGAATCAAATAAATGTTTGAAAAATAAATAAATTTACTTAACATGCCGTTTCCGGTTGATATTTATGATTTACAAGTAGAGTATGTTGATGATTAGTTAGAATTATAATTACCGTTTCTGCCGTTACGCATTAATCGGTTATGATCGGGTGAGCCGACAAAGGATCTCCGTTTGCTAGTGAAGACTTCGCGGCGCGTGAACGCCCCAGGACTTGTGTCGACAAACGGCAAACAGGAGAAGAACTGTTTGAAGCCACGCCGAAACCTGCAACCCAACATACACGCCATCAACACATATCATACACATATTAGGTAATAGTTATTCAACCGAATAATTGAATTCATATCGTGTTTGGAATACATGTGCGCAATTCTCGTTGACAATAACAATGAAACGCAATTGTGAACTAGTTTGATTTGAAGCAAATGCATCCAATGCATGTCCTTTCGATTGCACCATATACAACATAACCAAACTTCAGTGATGTTCTATTGTATTTTGATATCTCTATTAATAGAATTTAATTATTATATTTTAATTGTTTGACACGATTAATTCAATCAAAGACAGAAGAAGCGCCGAAGCACGTCAATGCGGCACATCGGAAATGAAAACATAAATAAAGGCATCGGAAGCGCGTCAACTGTGCGCCGCTTAATTAAAAGCAATCGATTAATTATCAACCGACGGTCGTCGCATGTCCAACCCGCAGCTTGTGGAATTTAATAATTTCAAGAGCGTCTTCGCATTTTTATGGCTGCGCGGTATTTTCTAGGGCTTTTACCTATGACTGAGTTATTTTCTAATACACTTTAACAAGTTTATTAACTACTCTAATCAAAAATTAAAGAAAAAAAATTAAATAATGATTATCCATCACACAGAATACGTAAAAGTAGTAAAAATGGAGAAAAATATTCGTAATACGCAATTAGAAAAGATTAAAAAGCAAAAAATGAGAAAAAAATAAGGGAAAATAACCGACTGTTTCTCTAGACGATTCACAGATGGCGTTGGCCTATTATATCTGCAGTCGACCCGCTAATAGTGGTGGGGGTAGTGTGTCGGTACTCGTGTGTGCGCTACCTAGTCTCTCAGTCACGTGACTGTAACATATTTCACCCGTTGCACAGAAAATGGTAAGAAATACGTACCAGGTATTTGTATTGTTAACTTTCTTCAACATCAGACTTATATTTCTAAAGAAATCGTAGCGGGGTTTCCAAGAAACTTGCTTTAATAAAATTACAATAGCGTAAAACTATGTGATGTAATAACGCTTGTGTCACTTGCAGGAATTTTCATAAATATCCATTGCGCAACTAGTTGAAACTTTCAGCGTAAAAATATAATATCCACTCGAATAATACCCGCGAGCAAAAGCAAAATTCCATCCATTCTCTCGTAGCTCGTAGATTTCAATATGAAATAATTTGGTTTGTAACAAACGCAAACTAGTTGCGTGATTGTTACAGTTTTAAAGGCTGAATTAAGTGGCAATTACGACGTTTTGCACAGATGGCCAACTTTCGCGATAGTTCGCGAGCGCGCCGCCGCGCTGGAGGCGCGACGCTATAAAGACTAATTAGCAAGTTAATTGACTCGATAGTGACGGGCTTGCGTGCGCTCCGAGGGCGTTAATAAAGCCGTCCGGGGCAACTTTGCGGTTGACCGCCGATGGAATTGGCTCCGGCTGCGGTTGGAATAATACGATATATTGGGGCGGGCGAAATGCGTCGCGTTCGGTTTATGACCGTTTCACCTGGCCGTAAAATAATTCGATTTGATACCACTTTGATGGATATCGTTTTTATTCAACCATATACTCTCCAGGAAGGAAAATGTTTAAGTGATGAGATGGAGATATAACTTAAAAAGTCAGAATTTTAAAGATTAATTGTTCAAACAAAAAAAGAAAGAATTTTTAGGAAAGACAAATTTATACCTATAACAAAACACTCTGTATACTGTTAATTAATAACTCAAAATAAAGTTTTTAAACTGAAGAGAATTCATTGTTTTAACTTTTAACCTCGAAATGCACTTTACCCTTTGTAAAATCATATAGGCAACCAACCATACATAATAATGTAATAATATTGCATGGTTTGTAGCTGATCGAAAATTGCGCATAAAAAAACCCATTTAACAAGAAAGTACTTTAAGTATTCACTTTGACATAGGTAAATGAAGCCTACAAATTGGATTCAACACACCACACGAGACGCAAATATTCAGATGTCACTCATTTCCGGACCTACAAAGTCATAAAGTGAAATTTCTGGAATTATACATGGCGCAATTAGCGTTTAGGCCTCTTGATGTCTTAATCCTGTGTGACGCGTAATTAAAATGACGAAAACAAATCTTAAAGTTGCCACTTCTATTAAATCATCTCGGTTAAGAGCAGAATAACGCAGAATACACAAATAAATATTAATACATTTGAAATTTTAGGATTTTTATGTAAATTTCAGAAAAATCTGCTACTTGACAAGCAAATTAAGTCATGTAAAATGTTTTCAGACTATTTTTTACCTTATAAGACTATTTTTGTTTAATTTTGTTAAAAATCTTAGCATAAAATTTAAAATTTAAGAAAATCAAATTAATTTTCTTTGATTTTCACTGCAAAGACACTCTAAACGACTTTTCACTCCCCAATAAATTAATTAATATATTATTAAATTAATAATTAAAGTCCGAAGACGTTATTTATCGCCTAAGACTAACATTTGATGAATGAACGCGTTGATTTCCCAAACGCCTTCCCCATCGAACCGTACCAAATCGAATTCGATCGTTTTTCGCGAAAATATTAACGAATAATTAATGAATTAATGAAAATGTGAAAGGTATCAAACCATTAATTAGGCTTAATACTAATGCTTTAATCTGCAATGATTAACGAGGTGAATTTCGGCGCGCAATTAAAGAATTCCGAACAAATTTTCCACGTTTTTGATTGCGTCGCGTGAAGATAACGAATTATTTCGTCATGTTTAGTGTTATTAATGATGATGCGCAGCGTTGTGACTCACCGTGCGTTCATCCAGCAGTAGATAATCGGATTGTACATCGAATTGCTCATCGCCAGCCAGTAGATTGCCAGGTAAAGTTCCTGAATGTAGCTGGAGTTGCTAATTTCGGGGAAGTGTGCTATTATGATGAAGTATAAATGGAACGGTAGCCAGCAGACGGCGAAAATGATCACCACAACGACCATCATTTTAACCACCTATAAAGAAACATTCTTATTAATAAACTAGCTTAAATAAAAATGTTATTTGTTTTTACTCTCTTGTTCTAGACATAGTATGTGTCAATTCTAACAATTAGATTCGCAATTTTATTTTAAAGAAATTAATTATATAAAGAGTAGCTAATAATACACTTCAGCGCGCCATCTCGGATTCAACTATTTAACTATAACTATGATTGAATCTCAATGCCAACTGTCATCCTATAGAAAATGGCTGTTTTTTAGGGTTTTCTCGGCAATTATTTGAATTTTTCTCGACGTAAAAACCATCCTTGAATTTTATCAAACATTTTAAAAAAATAATTGGCCAAATTGGTCTAGGCGTTGTTGAGTTATGCGCTTACCAACAGATTTTGCGATTCATTTTTGTATTATAGATATTTTAGAATATTTTTTGAAATAAAATGAAAATTTTTGTTGTGTGTTCTATGAAGCGTTATTAGGCTTCAACCAATTACCTAATGTACGTATATAAACGCATGCAAGCATTAAGATATGAAGCAGTCTCGATAATGTGATGATTGGGTAGATATTAGGATATGTATATTACCCGCCGCTTGCTTTTGATGTTGTCCATTTGCCGCTGAGTGCACTCGCCGATGCCCTGCGAACCCCAGAGTTCGAGGCCGATGCGGGTATAGGTGTACGTCATCGCGAGGATGGGTACCACATATGTTATGAAGAGGAATGCCACGTTATACCTGGAATACAGTCAATATTAAGTTATTAATATTTATAAAGGTTTAAACTAGAAATTTTCTTATAAGTCAACAAAAATCTGTTCTCTACGTAAAAATGTGAACTTGTTTTTTCTTTTTGAAGTGAAAACTTCTTTAGAATCGTTGTGATTTCAAAATTTTATATGATTTAACCGGCGAGAGAATAAAAGAACACAAATATACAGTGTTTCCTATTATTTTCCTCTCCTCTTTGTGCGAGGCTTTGTAGCTAGCCATAAGCCCCTAGATTCTGAATATTTTCTGAATATACTATAACATTGTAGGGTAAAAAATACAAAATTTAATAAAAGTGCTAAAAATTGAAATATTTCAGATTTAGACAATTATTTACAATTGCGAATATATCGTAAACTAAAAGAGATAATTAAGATCGCGTCGCAGCGTCTTAATCTACGGACTTTTCTCTATAAGATAGGCTAGTTAAAACGAAAGTCTGAAAGATGAAATTTTAATTTTAAGAAAAAATCGCCAAGGGTTCTTGATACTTTTTTTCGACGATTTTTGATAATTAATATCTGTTAAACTAAAAGCGATAGCAACCAACAAATCGCTGATTATGAAAGACTAGGAAATTCTCTATCAGATAAAAATATAAAATGATAATATTTCCAACAGTAAAAGGTCGAAAAACGCGACTAAAAGTGCTAAAAAGTGACATTTTTCAATTTTTGAGCATTTTCTTTAATCGCGAATATCTCGTAAACTAAAAGAGATAAATAAGATCTGATCGCAGCATCTTAATCTACGGACTATTCTCTATAAGATAGGATAGTTAAAACGTAAATCTGAGAGATGAAATTTTAATTCTTAAGAAAAAATTGCCAAGGGGGGGTGCTTGATACTTTTTTTCGACGATTTTTGATAATTAATATCTGTTAAACTAAAAGCGATAGCAACCAACAAATCGCTGATTATGAAAGACTAGGAAATTCTCTATCAGATAAAAATATAAAATGATAATATTTCCAACAGTAAAAGGTCGAAAAACGCGACTAAAAGTGCTAAAAAGTGACATTTTTCAATTTTTGAGCATTTTCTTTAATCGCGAATATCTCGAAAACTAAAAGAGATAAATAAGATCTGATCGCAGCATCTTAATCTACGGACTATTCTCTATAAGATAGGATAGTTAAAACGTAAATCTGAGAGATGAAATTTTAATTCTTAAGAAAAAATTGCCAAGGGGGTGCTTGATACTTTTTTCGACGATTTTGATAATTAATATCTGTTAAACTAAAAGCGATAGCAACCAACAAATCGCTGATTATGAAAGACTAGGAAATTCTCTATCAGATAAAAATATAAAATGATAATATTTCCAACAGTAAAAGGTCGAAAAACGCGACTAAAAGTGCTAAAAAGTGACATTTTTCAATTTTTGAGCATTTTCTTTAATCGCGAATATCTCGTAAACTAAAAGAGATAAATAAGATCTGATCGCAGCATCTTAATCTACGGACTATTCTCAATAAGATAGGATAGTTAAAACGCAAATCTGAGAGATGAAATTTTAATTCTTAAGAAAAAATTGCCAAGGGGGGTTGGTCGATAATTTTTGTCGACGATTTTCAATAATTTATATCTCTTAAACTAAAACAGATAGCAACTAGCAAATTACAGACTATGAAAGATTGGAAAATTCTCTATTAGATTAGAGTAAAAAATAATTAAATATCGTAGGGTAAAAAGGTGAAAGATTTGACTCAAACTTGAAATTTTTCAAATTTTGACGATTTTTTACAATTGCGAATATTTCGTACATAGAGATAGAAAGGAACAAATTGCAGTGTCTTAATCTACGAACAATCCTCTACAGGATACAAGATAATATATTAAAATTAAGGCAAAAGAAAAAATTTAATTACGCTACATTGTAAATAACCTACTATATCGTAAAAAGTAGTACGTAAAAGTTTACAAGCTATTTTGATAAGCTGTTACTTATCTGATTCTAAATTAAACACCACTAACAGAGGGTGTTGATTTACTGCAGTATATATCTCTGACGTCAAACACCGTAAAATTGTACTTATCTACACTACTTGCAAAATTGTTTCTATGGCTGCAGTGAAAAGAAGAGTTGCAAATGTAATGTAATATAATGTATGTAAATGTACGCAAAGAGCTTTTAATCCATGCCGGAAAACGCAAATTATGCAGCGTCAAGCGGAAAAGAGTGAAACGTTGCTAAGAAAACGTGCGCTGCAGCGTTTTCTTGATGAACGCAACGCAGTGAGCGAGAGCGCGGCTCTTTCGGGGCCTCATTTCTGCTTGCCGCGTTTTTTTTTGCTTGTTGCTTGTTTTCTTACGGGCGCGTAGTTTACTTTGCTTTGCGATTTGTGACGGGGAAAATGCGGCAGTGTACCGTGGCGTGAATAAAATTGCTTTGGCGCTGATTTTTCACTGCTGGATTGCGCTTCCTTGATCTGCGTCTGGGTTTCATTAAACGCTTTGTTACATCTTTTATCCTTTATGGGTTAGGGACGCTATTTTAGGCAAAGGAACGTTTTAAGATGTAATGTTAGTTTAAAATTTATAAAACTAGGAAGTCATGGGCTTCGGGAACGTAGTTTTAATGTAGAATTTAATTAATTTTAAGTTTTTCGTTTCTTGGAACTAGAATATGGTGATTCCATCAATAAAATTCGAAATTTTATTTTTAGGAAATGAGGAATGCTAATAATGACATTTAGCGCTATCTAGAATTGAACTAGTTATCTATAAATATGATATCAGTATGTATCAATACTCAACCCATAATTTAACACCCTTAAAATAATTATTTTTGATATTTTAATACTCTTTATCTTATTCATGCTGAAGACAAATCCAAAAACCCAAAAATCATAAAAATCTGTCCAACCGTTCTTGAATTATAAATGATGTAACTAACAAAACTATGATTTATATGGTAATACAATGTAATATTGGTTGCATATCTTATAAAAAAAAATAACTTACATATAATCCAATTTGGATACGCCTGTGAGACCATCAGGCCACTCCGAATAGCAGATTATTCTCTCCGGTAGCGCGAACGTAGTGTAGACGTACAGATTGGGGCTGGAGATGATGGCGCCGAGCACCCACGTGGCAATAGCCAGCGATAGAGTGACAATCCGGCCCATTCGCGGCCGCAGCGGCGTCATTATCGCCATGTATCTGTCAACAACAACAACAAAAACATCATCCACAAACTTTCCCACTGCTTATTTGCCATAAACTCCTTTGGTTTCTCGCAGAGATCAAGAAAATAAAGTAAAGTAAACAGTTGAGTGCCATGTTGTCAAAAGTAGGCTAGGATATGTGATACACAGAGTGGAAAACAATATTATCCAAAAGTAGTCCAAAGTCCAAACATATCAAAGAGTCAAAGACTTTTTAGGTCAAAAACATAAAAAAAAACAAGTTTTTGACCTAAAAAAAATGAAAATCGTTATTTTAACTTAATATTAATCATAATTAAAACTTTTTGCCACTAAAAGTTGATTGTATAAACTTTTATGAAGTAGTAAAAACTTTAAATTGTAGTTGACACGTAGTTTAATTCAATCTCAAGAATAAATTTCATTAATCACCACAATAAACACCCGCTTTGCCCTAACAAATAGCTTCATCACCATTTGGTAATCAGATTGTTTAATTTTGATAGCTCACACGAGGGCGAGCGCAGCGCGTATTCGTTTCCAGTTCATTATTGGAAAAGTTTTACGGGAACGCGTGTGTAGTCCAAATTGCCGCCGCCCAAACTCTGCATACGCTCAAGGGCTAAAGATAGACGAAAAACGAATTTGCCGCGCGTGCATCGTAGCACAGATTGAATCTGAATCCGAATCAAAATTGAAATCAAACGCGAACTCAAGCGCCAACTCATGCTTTTTGTTTTTGTAGAAAAATCCATTGTACTCGTACTGCCAGCAATTGGATAATTTTTTCTCGATGATCCAATTTTATTTCGATTATAACAAGATAACGATGATAGGATAAGGGAATTTCTTCGATGGTTTTTATATTTTTAGGTGTAGATGCGATTGTAATTAATGTTTGAGATAAATCAATAAAAATTTTAATTGTGCATTGGAAGAAAAACCTGCGACTCGCATTAATCCAATTTACAGCTTTGCAAAAACCAAAGCGCCGTGGTTTTCACGGCTTGCGGATTAATTAACGTCCTCAGCGCTTCCAGCATCACTTCACGTTCACGTTATCGTTCTTTAAGGCCCACAAACCGTGGAACCACCTCCACTTTCACCTACTTTTCTAATCTTATTCTTATTCCGAATTCGTTCGTCTTCAGTTTCAATCAACTTATCGATAATATTTCTTTGCGATCCAATTCAAATCAAATCTTAAGTTGAGAGCTTATTTCAACCGAAATCCAGCCGGTGGATTTCAGATTAAATATTTTTATATTTTAAAAAATGTTTTGAAAGAAAATTATAATAAAACTTTAGTAAGTAAGGTAATAAAACTTACCTGTCAATAGAAATGGCCATTAGAGAGAAGACGGATGCGCAGATGGACAAAGCCGCGATAAATTGCGTTATTTTGCAGTACAATTTACCAAATGGCCAATCAGCGTTCAGCATGTAGACGAAATTGAAGGTGACGTTTAGTGTCGAGACCATTGTGTCCGCTATTGAAAGATTTACTGTAAAAAACAAGTTTAATAATTTTCTTTCTCCAATTATTCAAGTTTTTATCGTACTGTAAAACTACGATAAAATGTCTGTCAAAGTATGAAAATATGATTTAAAAACTACGCAGTGCTTCATTAATAAATGTCTTAAAGTAATTATAAGCAGAAGTTAATTCAGTGTTGTTATTCAGTGCGCGTTTGGAGGAGACACTAGGGACACTTGAAAAACATTTGTTTTGGACTTGTTAATGTTCCTCAAACATTCGGGTTTATACAAGAAATAAAGGATTTTCTTGGGGTTAACGTATTGTTAATTTTAAGAAAATATTTTTATAAATAACTAAAAGTATTTTTTACAAAATCAATGAAAACCCCAAAAATTGTAAAATTGCAAATTGATAGTTTTAATAAGAAATTGTCCCGGAGGGAAATGTTATGAGGTAATATTGTAGTCCACTCCGTGACTAAAACCTGTGACTAAAGTACTTTAGTCACGACCTTGGCGGTGTGTGTTTAAAATACCAATTTTTGTGTCTCAAAACCGTGGAAAAACTGAAGCTTTCAAGATGGAAGTAAAAAGTGTATTAAGTATCCGCAAATAATATATTTCAGCATACGTCGGTAGAAATGAAAAAATAAAAAACAGCGAAACTAAAATATCAAATTTACTTTTCAACATTTTTAGGGCAATTTATTGAATTGCTTTCCAATAAAATACATACGTCTGCTTTCAATTATACAGATATATCTATAAAAATATTAAATGCACAAAATTGATCAAATATTCTGAAACCTACATAAATTAATACCCCGTTTTATTGCAAATGAAACGCAATATATTTTTTCCTTTTTCAAAAATCCCACTCTTAAAAAACTTGTAATATTCGTTCAAAATATCAAATATTTTTTCTTTTTAGAAGTTTACCATTACCATTATGTCCATATTGTTTCAGAAAATGTCGGTCACGTCCACATCGCCGCTCCGAAAACGTCGTCGCGAGTGTATCGCGAACGTTGATGCAATTACATCCGCCTCCCGCGGGCGCCGGCGGTTATTAAACGAGTTAAAAAGAACTTTAATCCTCGACAGGGCAACACGACCAAATACATAATATGCTCGTACCGATTGGCATCTCGGGTCTCGACTCCGCCGTTGCGGAAAATACGCTGCCGCGCACACAAACGAAGCGAGGGGAGAAAGAAAAAAGCGAAGCGCCAGCCACGCGCGGCACGGAATTTCGAAAATGGAAGTTGTAATGATATTAAATTGTGCAATTTTCGTTTCAAACAGGAAAAAAGTGAACGGGAAGTGAGTTGTAAAACGTGATCGCTGTCTACCGGAGCATTTAAACATTGATGGTATAAAATAAGAGTAAAAATCGAGGTTTTATAATAAAAATCGAAATAAATTATTATTTTATGATACGTATTTTAACACCTTGAGGAAAATTTATGTTTTAAAATTAAAATCTCATTCATATCTTTAATAATTTCAAATTTTTAAAGATTTTACCTTAGAAAATAGTTTTATCTTTTCCTCGGCTATTAAAAAAACTATAAAAACCGTGCACTTAAATTTTAATATGTAAATTAGCCGATAAATCATTTATTTATTAGAATTTTAATAAATTTTTTACTTTCATCTTTAAAACGCGGGTTTTTCACGGTTTAGAGACACAAAAATATATATTTTACACATGGACGGATCAAACCGTGAATAAAGTACTTTAGTCACGGGTTTTAATCACAGGGTGGAATTTGCGCCTGCGTATTTGCCTACGGTACAGCACAAAACCATTACTTCGAATTTTAAATGATTTTACTTTCGTTTATGAGAAAAATCAAAGTTTTTCTTTTCTCAACCATTAAAAAACTATAAAAACTGTATACTAAAACTTTAATACGCCAAATAACCAATAAATCACGTATTTAATAACATTTAAACAAATTTTTATTTCCATTTTTAAAAATCCACATTTTTATACCGATTAGACGAAAAATGTCGAATATAAAATTGGTAAAAATTTGTAACACAACACGATATTTATTTTTATTAAATTAAAAATAGAAATAAATATTTTAATTGATTTCGTGCAACCAATAAAACCAAATTTAATTAAATACGAGTTTGCATACCATCGACGGAAACTTTTAAATTAAATTAAAATTAATAATAAATTTTTTACTTACGTAGAAAATAGTTGAATACGGTCCTCATACGCTTGTGAGCAAGGACAATCCAGATGACGATTAAATTGCCGCCGGTAGCGACAATTACCATCCCCGCATACAGAATAGACCAATAAGCCTGTCTCCATAGCGGCAAAATAAATCGATTGCCTTCGTCCACTTCAACAAAGCAATCAATTACAATAGCATAAACATCATTGCACAATATCAATTTACAATTTACAAATTGTATACAAATCAGACCCAAAACAAAATAAAAACATACCTGTGTTATTCGTTGTGTTCGTCCCGTTCTCCATCGAATCCAATGTGAACAAGACGTTGGCGAACGGATCCAGGAGTGTCTCATTCATTTTTATTTAATTTCTTGATTTGAATTTACAAATAAATATTTGTTGTTTAAAGAGATGTTTATCGCTGCGTTGATGGCGGATGCGATTTACTCGAGTTGATAATCGCGGATAGCCGCGAGCGAGTCAATGCAACGAAGAGTGAATGTGAATGTGAATGTGATATCAATATCGCTGCGTTGGGACGCGCTGGACCAGAAGAGATCATTGTTTCCATTGCGCTCGCAAGCGTGATGAGTGTGATGGGGAACGTAACGAGCGCAGGGCAATTTTGAGATTGGGGATTTGTTTTGACGCATTGCCAAGGAGATTATATCTGAAACAAATTATTTAAGAGTTATTATAGAATAATAACGAGTCATTTTCAGTAAAATTTTAAAATTTAAATTTTGTAAATTTTAATTTTGCGGTGACTAAAGTACTTTAGTTACGGGCTTTAGTCATGAGCATGAAGCATGAAATATTAATTTCCTTTCATGTAATTTTTATAGATCTAATACACTGGCAGTCATTTGGCAACTTTTCAATTTAATGCAATAATGAGTAAATTACGTAATTTTTTTAAACTTTGAGGTTATATTTGGCATCGATACGATAGTGTATCAAAATTATGCGAATATTTATCTTACTGGCAAAAAAAATACATAAATTTTATTCTTATGAAATAAATTACTAAATTGAGAATTCGTTTGATAAAAATATTTAATTTTTCATTATGAAAATATTCCATTTTTTAATTAGTTTAATACGGTATTTATTTTGATAAAGGAGTATTTACTAGTACATACGAGTAGTTGCAAACAATTTTGCATAAACCAAGTTTATCAATATTCTTCCTATAGAAAGAAAATGCTTTCATATTTCCGGGGAATATCAATTGAATTGCAAAGATTGCAAAATTCTCATATTATATGATTTGGCTAGCGCTCAAATGCGAATGAAAGAGATAACTAGGCAATTTAAATATGTTCCTATAAAGTAACGAGTATTTTTACGGTTTGCACATGTTGAAAGTAGTACCAACTTACCAGGAAATACGGTATTATTACATATTTTATTCCACATATCATTAAAATGAACTTATACTCGTACTACTAAACCTTCATCAGGAAACATTTTTACGTTTTAAATCTGCTAATTATTATTTAAAACCATATTAGATATAATTTTTCTACTTCCACATTTAAAACATTTCTTTTTCCACGGTTTTTAGAGACAAAAAGTAGTACATTAAACACAGACCAGCAAGGCCATGCCTAAAGTACTTTAGTCACGGGCTTTAGTCACAGGGTGGAGCTTGCGCCTGCGCATTTGCCTACGGTGCAGCACAACGTAAACATCACGTGGCTAAACTTTGTTAAACACTCGATTGATTAAACGCTCGCTACGCTTGCTCTTAATCAATCTCGTGACTAAAACTACTGTTTAGTCACTTGATACTTAATATACTATTATTAAATACTAAAAAATCACTTCTTAATGACATATCAATCAGTACCCTCTGATTTTAAGCCATAAGTTATCCTCACCCAAACTTCAACAACTAAAAAAACTTAATCCGGATTACATCTCAACTTTTTTCTCCCATTCTGTCGGCTTTGAAAAGTTTAAGATTTGCACAAGTATGATTTTAAGCTCGGCGTAGAGAAGAAAATTCACTGTTCATTGATTCGGACAAAAATGTGCGCGACGCCTAATGTCGTTTGTAAGTTATCCCTGCGCAAAACTCTCGCTTCCAAACACATCCAATCTTTTCGCAGGCGCTCAAAGCCGTCGTCAGCGCCATCGAAATATTCGGAAATGTTTTTCGGACCCCTTCGAATAATTGCATTCCATTGCTACCGACGGCTGAATGTATGACGTTTAATTCCGCGTCATTTGTTGCAAAATTTAGGAGACAACAGCAATAAAAAACGGAAAAGAAGGAAGGAAGGAAAAATTCGACTTGAAAATATCGACTACAGATAACTAATTTAAAGAAAAGGAAAGGAATTGAATTTTATCACGTGGAAAATTATTTGATTGTTTTAAATTGATTCAGACGTAGTGATGTTGTTGAAAACTTCTGTTTTCGTCGGTTTCGACGTGTTTGGAAAGAGGTAGTTGCGTAAAACATTGAATTTGCATATCAAATCAGAATAGATATTGTTACCATCCGCCTAGTAGAGAAATATATTCATTGGTGGAGGGGAATCTAAAGTATACATTGAAAAATCTGAAGGTCAACAAATAAATTCTCCGATTTTTTCTAAAAACATAATTTTGTCATTTTTTCCACGGTTTTGAGAAAGAAAAAGTGGTACTTTATACATGGACGTGACTAAAGTACTTTAGTCACGGGGTTTAGTCACGAGGATAATTTTTTTTTAACTTTCTTTCACTAAAACAAAGTGAATTTCTAACGCAAACATAAAATTTTATAACTCTTCGTTTTCTTCAAACAGTAATTTTTAAATTTAATTGAAAACCAAACAATTAGCCACAGATGTTCCTCGTAATACTTTTGTATTACTTTGAATTTAGCTATGTTATTTCCTAACACACTTTTTTTACGCAGTGGTATCAATTCCATCAATTCAATGTTGTTGCGCTGAGTGCTGCGCAAATACGCGAAGGGCAATAAATGTAAATGACAAGCATTGTCACCTCGAAAACTATCGCCGGCGCGGCGCGTCCCTCGACGCCGCATTTTCCAGCCACAGCCACACAGCCACCGCCACCGCCCCGGCTCTTTCGTAATCGAATAATTCAATTTCATCCGTGGATCCGCCGATCCGCCAACGCGATTGAATACGAGCCGAATACGAATTCGAATTCGAATCCAACTAGGACTACGCATTCGCATTCGTGGAGTTAGGGATGACTCGTTCACTTTATTGTTCACTCGTTCGCTCATTCCGCTTTTCTTTTTTTTATTTCTGCGGTTGTGTGTCTGGACGCGTTGAATAGGTGGATAATAAGTTCAAGAATGGACGTTTTAGTGTTTCGGTATGTGGTGGAAATTGGAAGGCGAGACAACGAGGCAACGCACGAGGCGGAAGACGGAAAAAATACGCGCGCTGTATTTGAGTACAATCTGGCGAGTAGACAACTTTACCAGAAATGAAAGCAAGCAAATAGAATTGGAAGCAAAGGGAAAAAATATACGGGAAAAGGAATGCTGTGTCTATTGTTCTTCATTGTTGAGGAGGTTTCTTAGGATTTCGCTGCGAAAGAATCTTCTAGGGATAATTCAACAATGCGTCAAGTGAAATCTGTTAGAAACTAATCAAGAACAGACTTGTAAACAAATAAAATGCCTAGGCATTAAAGAAAAAAGAAAACAATACATTTTTTGGCATTCAGAATTAACTTAATTGAAAATAATGGTAAAATATTACTATACTGCCTTAATATTAAAATAAATATTTACGGCCTAGGCAGAAAAGTCTATAACTTCTCTATTTTTACTCATTTTTCAAATTTCTAATGAAAAAAAATTAAAATATTCACGAATAAACAACTTTTAGTAAAATCTTTACTTTACTGCCTTGATATTAAATTGAAAATTTATTGCCTAGGCAAAAAACTTAATAATTTTTCAATTTTTTCAAAATTTTCAATTTTTTAATGAAAAATTATTCGCAAATAAACAAACAGAATTGAGTTTTATAAACAAATATTAACACTGCACGCATGTACTTTTATTGTTTATACACAATTACTATAACATCGCCCCTAGAATATTGCATTCGAAACGCAGCGCGTCGAATAAAAGAAATGTCAACACATTTAACGTCGGCGTCCGGCGCGCGCTTTAATTGATTGGATGGGTTTCATGTCAACAGCGCAACGAATATTAAATGTCAACAGTCGGAAAAAGGACGCGCGCGCACAATTTTCTAAAATGACCCACAACCAACGTGCAAATAGAAATTCAGCGGCGCCCACGCAGTCGGATGTTGAATGTTTAATGCTTAGTGCGTCCATTATGCTTGGGGAGCTTCGGTCGGGCTTGTTGGTTTGTTGGCTTTGCGTAATAGGTCACTAGACAAAGGAAACTAATTTATTTGGCTCCAAAAACGATGGCAAATAGCGGCCGAAAAGTTGGTTTAAACAAGTTGATAATAGGGAAATCACGAAAGTTAGGTTAACTGATTGTTTTTCGTGGACGTTGACATGTTACAAAATGTTGCAAATTGTTTTTACTGGCATTGTGCTACAGTTTTGAGAATTTTAAAAAAATATTAGTTTTTACACAGTGGTACCAAAAGTGGTACTTTAAACACGGCCGTGACTAAAGTACTTTAGTCATGGGCTTTAGTCACGGGGTGGGGTTGTTGATGAAATCAAATACAGCGAAAAAACACAACCAAAAAATTGTTTTCTTTGGATTAATTTTTTTTAATTAAAATATTTTTCTATCTGATGAAATTTTTCATTTAAACCATCCACGAATACCCGTAGTTTACCACAAAAAAATTTCATCAAAATTGAACGAACCGTTTAAGAGTAATTCAATAACATACAACCGAACAAAAGATTTTCTATCTTAAAAGATAAAATACAAATTGTTTTCTTTGTGACCTTTTGAGAATAGATACAAACTGTGAATGATGCAGTTGACTGCATTTGACGGCGAATGAAGTTCGAAACAACAAATACATACAAATACCGTTGACAAATGAAAATCCGATTCTGCATGCGCCGATGACTGTGCAGAAACGCAACGTGCGACAGCGTTGCCCTCGGATAATAATATCCACACAATCCGCAAACGCATCGTGGCGTGCTGTGTGTGGGCTTTTCGCTCAGTTCCGCGCGCGCTGTGATTGAAAAGCTCACGGACTGTTTCTGGATGGCAAACAAGCGAGGGGACACCGCACGAACGCAATCCGCTCACAATGCAAACTAGCTCTGCACATGAGCGACTATGATATAATATTTGTAATGTGCATTTGTTATTTAATTAGGGTTAAAAGCGTGGACAATGCGCAATTTATTAGAATTTCGGTGGGATTTGCATGACGCGTGTGGGGAGATGTTATACTAACCATGATGGAATGGCTAAATGGTTCAAATGTTCTATTTTCGGCAACTGAGAGTAATTAATTTGGTGTTTTGTATCATTGAACAGCGCTGTTTGTTTATTTATTTGGGAGTGAAAGCAGTGATTAAAATAACGCTTCATTATGAATTAAAACCACAATTACAAAGGGTAATAATGATGACCATTGATTAAACTGAATGTTCGCTAGTGATTTATGATTAATTAAAATAAAATTACTAGTTTACTAATAATTAGTAATGAGAAATGGTAATAATACGCTTTAGCGCCCTCTCTGATTATATTATGCAACTATATTTACGACTAATATTTTATTTCCAATTTAACCTCAAATTTAACACCATTAAAATCAAAATATTCAAAATTTTAATTAATATTCTCATATTCAGGACAAAGATGAATACAATAAACTTTAAATAATTAAAATCTGTCCAACCGTTCTTGAGTTATACACGCTGTAACTAACTTTACTAAATTTTTTCTTATACCTGATAATTTACAAATTCTTCTAGATGTTTTCAGCTTGAATTCACCGACTATAATAACCTTCAGTGACGCTGCACTTCTGAGTCACATGAGCGCAATCACGCGACGTGTTGCAACGTCGCACGTTCTGATTGGCCCAACATGCACACGTGATGCCAGTCATCGTCACGCACGCACGTCCGACGCGTTAACTCTACCTATACACCCCCTGTTCCTTACGCTGTGGACTATTCCATTCTCACTATTTCACTCTACATTCTACGACTTCTCTTATTTGATGTTTCATTTAAGTTTTCAGTAGTTTCCCAACACGTCAGTTACTAACCAACTTTCTGCGAACTAATACTTTTAATTTCAAACCATTTATATCAGTGATTGAGTGGTTCGTAATGCAAGCGCATAAATAATGTGTGAAATTATTGCATTCGCCAAGTTTACCTGCAGTCATATTTGCTAAGTACTCGAGTTGTGAGAAGTTTGCAATGCTTCACGGTAATTCCGGGCATTTATCAGTGGTAAGATGTGGTATTTAATTCATGTGATAAATTTCTAGCTTTAAATAACATTTATTATTATTATTTTACTGTTTTAGAAAAGAAATGTTGAAAAATATCAAAAATATTTTGAATATTCTAAAGTGCTGCAACCCACTATACATTCTTTTCTTCAAATTCACAAACGTAAGAGAAGTTGCATAGTACAAGTAAGAGATCAAGCTGAATATAATGCACTTTTCGCCTGCGTGTCCGATCCGCTTTTCCGGAAGCACCGAACTCCCTCGAGGAAGAATGATGGGTTAAGCGCATTAAGCGCACGTTAAGCACATTAACGGTTTTAAGCTCAAGTATAAATTGCACCACAATACGTGTCCCATCCACGATGCGCAATGATCAAAGACACGAATTATTACTCAGAAATGTATCCAATTGTGGTTTCATGCTAATTCATGCACGAGTAATAACTTAATTAATCAGTAACCTAAAGGTATACTGCTATTCAACTGTTTCTTGATATTTCAATTTTCCAGCTGAAAGTGTATGCACAATGTATCATGCGATATGCATCCGGAACAATCATTACGCGGTACTTAAACAAATTAAAATTTACACCCTGTTTTGCATGTGCTGGCACAGGTAGCAGCTCTCGTTCGGTTAACTGGCGCACCGCCTACGCCTACGCCTGCACCAACGCTCATAAAATTGCCAGCACAACGTGGCCAACACCAACATAATTAACATAACTAATGGAAATTTATGAGTCAACTCCGGTGATGCAAAAAGAGAAGGTAAGTACCGATACATGCTGGATTTATGGCATGCAATTTTATTTATTCCTTGAATTCGTAATATTTGCGTGATTCAATGATAAATTAATAAATCACCGGATTGTATATTTATTTATCTATAATTTATTTCTATTGTCATGATTTATTATGCATTGTAATAGAAAGTACGTAGTATTTAAATATTTTACTATATTTAATTATAAAATAATAAAAATGTCTTTTAGGCAATAAAAGAAATAAAAAAGAGGAAAATATGGAAATATAGTAAATTAAACAGTTTGGCAACAATAAAATCCCATGAAAGCAAGATTGATGTGTTTGATCGACCGATTGACTCGTTAAGTCATCAAACCCGACGAAAAAAACTGCGTCGGATTGATTTATGATGCCCGCACGCACCCACGCATATGTGTGTTATCACTCCCTAATACACATCATTTCCGTATTCCGGAATTATTTTTCCATCTGATAGAATAAGAAAATATCATCTATTCAGATTCATACCAAAAATTTTCTCAAAATTTTCACATAATATATTGAAGCTTCATGTTTGTTACAAACTCTTCTTCCGACGGTTATATTTACGCTAAAGATAAGAATAATAATAAAAAGCAGTTTGAGCTTATTTGCTTCATGCTTGTCTTGCAAGTAAAGCTTGTTTAACGTTAAAAGGATTTGTTCTCGTTCAATTTTTTCAAACGTTATTCCGCGTTGCTCATAATATTCACTCTCGTCCCGTGAATCGTAAATACTCTTATATCCTCGCCGGGGTGAAACGTTTCGCTGACAATTCCCGCCGGAACGATTTTGCATTTTGTAGAAATCCAATAAATTCTGGCGCAGTGTTATATCATATCACAAATGTTTACATGTTTGTATTTTAGTCACAAACGTGTTTTTCATGTCAAATAAAAACTTGCTCATACATATTTAAAGAAAAAGTGAAAATATGAATTTTCACACTTTTCAATATCATTCACGCAGAGGAAAAAAAAAACAATTTAAATAATTTATAGTAAGTAAATAAAACTGGTTTTATTTTTATTTGGTATTGAGTGTATAGTGAATGGTAAGAAGATGGTTTTAATGCAAACTGTGCATAAATCTTGTATGCGTTGCTCAATGTAACAAATAAATGTATGCATTCTTTATGTGACGAAAATTATGTAACAGTTTCGAAATATTTATCTTTTGTGAGTATAAAAGATGAAAAAGTTAAATATTATCATCAGTTTGAGTTTGTTTAACCAAAAGTGTACAACAAAAATCGAAAAATGCGTTTTGCTTCTGTAAGATTACCAATAATTGTTATTATTTATATTATTTATACAAATAATGTTTTTTTTAAATTTTATTATAGATTTTTGTCATTTTATGACAATTGATTCATCCATGGATTAGGCCCTGTCCCTCAAGACTACTACGGCCCACCAAGATACCAGCCCCCACCACAAATCAACCAATGGAACACCTGGACCCCTCAACAACCTCAACAACCCCAACAACCTCAAATCATCCGTGTCCCCGTTCAAGTCCCCCAACCATACCCAGTCTACGTCGAAAAGAAAGTACCTGTACACATTCGTGTACCAGTACCACAACCCTACCCTGTTCATGTAACAAAAGAAGTGAAAGTACCTGTGCAGGTACGTGTCCCCCAACCGTATCCCGTACAAGTCGAAAGGAAAGTTCCGGTACGTGTAGAAGTACCAGTACGTGTCCCAGTTTACGTCCGACAGCCATACCCGGTGAGAGTAGAGGTACCAGTGACTAGGAACGTACCGTACCCTGTTCAAGTCATCAAAGAAGTGAAGGTACCCGTGCATGTACCACAACCACAACCGTATCCAGTGCATGTTACAAAAGAAGTAAGAGTACCAGTTGAGGTTAAGGTACCTGTAAGAGTGGAGGTACCCAAGCCGTATCCTGTGCAAGTAAAGGTTGAAGTACCAAAACCATACCCGGTTTATATCAGGGTACCGCAACAACCGGAGAGGCCACAGATTCCGGATAGTTATTATCGTCGTGAACAGGTTAAGGACACCTATGGTCAACCTGGATTTATCCCTGGACAACCATTAAATTATTATTAATTTATTTATGTTCATGCTTATTTATGCATTTTTTAAATAAATAAATAATAACTTAAAATGTTTAGTTTTATTTTAGACTTTTGACCGCGACTTCGTCCCGGTAGTGTTTAATAAAAATGTAATTTGTTTTACTCTCTTGTTCAAGGCATAGTATGAGTTAATTCTATGAATAAGATTCGCAATTTTATTTTAAACAAATTAATTATATAAAGAATTACTAATAATGCACTTTAACACGCCATCTCGGATTCAACTATTTAACTATAACTACGATTGATTCTCAATGCCAACTTTTATCTTATAGAAAAAGGCTGTTTTTAGAGTTTTCCCGGCAATTATTCAAATTTTTCTCGCTGTAAGAACCATCCTTAGACTTTAACAAACATTAAAAAAGAACTTGGCCAAATTAGTCTACGCGTTGATGAGTTATGCGCTTACCAACAGACTTTACGATTCATTTTTATATTATACATGAAGTTATGATATATTGTGCAACAGCGCCACCTTTGATTGAATAACAATATCAATGTGTTTGTTTTCGAAATTAAATTACACAGAACTAAACGTTAGCGTTACGCGAGTGCAAGTGTGATTAATTAAAGTTAATTTCTAATTTAAGTTTGCGCACGCTGCGAAATTCGTTCGTTTTCCACGCGCGCCGCGCCGCGCCGCATGTAAAACGGCGGAAAACATTTGTGTGTGCTTTTGAACTCACTGTTTGTGAGTTGCAATTTAATCAACGTGTGCTGCAAAGTGTACGCAAACCACTTGAAACACGCTTGAAGGTAGTCGGCTCTCTTACAGCACCACTCGACACAATCAAACAATTTGCGTGCGCGAACGTCATTGCCAGCGCGCGTGCAAATCACGAAATATTTCGCGATAACGAGATACAGATAATGGAAGATAATGGAGAACATTATATCATTAGTGGATGGGATGTTTCTTTTGTTTTTAATTAGCCAAATGTTGCGGGTTCCTTGACCTGATTAGATTAATATAATAGGGCACAGATTGTAGTTGGGTAAATATTTTGTGCAGTATTTTGATCAAAAAGAACAAAGTGTTAGTTACAACATTTATAACTCAAGAACGGATTGATAGATTTTGATGATTTATGATTTATAGGATACTTTTTGACTTAGAAAAAAGAATAATTATTAAAATATTCAAAATTATGATGTACAGGGTGTAAAATAAGCGTTGAAAGTTGATATGTCCATTTAATCATAGTTATAGTTGAATATTTGCCTCCCAGATGGCGCAAAAGTGCATTATTAGCTTTTATTATTTTTTAAAACAAAATTGCAAATTTTATATTGAAATTTCCACACTTATGTAATATATTTGGCAAGTAGCGCCATCTAACGAGTGTTTCTTTAAATAAAACATTTTAATTGAATGTAAGCACCGTAATGAACCCGCAAACGTAGATTCAGCGCAAGATACTAATGAGGCAAAAATGAAACATTTTAATGAGTTAAAATTAAATACTTTTAGCAAATACTCAAAACTTCCTAATTTTTACCCCAAAATGTTTTGTTTTATATTTTCTAAAATATTTATAAACCCTAATATTGTTAGAAACTGTAATTTTTGTTTACAAAACTTTTCACAGCTTTCAATACTTTTTCTAACTTTTACCGTTAAACTTTTATATTTTGCTTTATCAAGAAAAGATTTACGTCACTGCAGCAGAGCTTTCGATGCAGGACGTGGCTAATTCACTACATTCTGGCAAATACCAACAAAACAAACAAAAAACTCAAAGCTCCGTCTCGGGAGACTTCAGAAAACCTAAAACTAAACGTGTGTTACTAAAACACGTAAGTATTTTCAAGCTTACGTAAGCTTAAAATGCCAATGAGATGCTGGTTTGTAAAGTAATAGACTTTGAAATTCACTTTAAAACCGGAAGTAAATATTTAAGCACTTTTCAAGTCGCAAAGTAATTGAAAACGTTTGAAAATGCAAAACTACATTTAGTTTTATTGCTGCTGTGTGCGCATTTGAGGAGATATAATTTATTTAAAAGTCGTCGAGTATCCATTTTGGGATCAATTTATGCACGTCATATTTTATTGATGAATTGGTGTCAAGTCCCATTTGCGCCTTCCGGAGAAAACCTACGCGTGAGACGTGCCCGGAAAGTATGCAGGCACTTAAAATATGCGACAACAAATTCCCGGAATAAAATAGATAACAGTTACCATTACGAACTAGTATGGCACGTGCATATTGTGAACATGTGAAAAATTCAAATTCCAAAACTTGCATTCTTGCATAAATATTTTCCTGTAATTCCTTTACTTTATATGTTTGAGACATTTACGTTAACTCCAACATAAGTTATATCTATAATATAAAACGAATCGCAAAATCTGTTGGTAAGCGCATAACTCAACAACGCTTTGACCAATTTGGCCAATTCTTTTTAAAAAGTTTGTTAAAGTCCAAGGTTGATTTTACGACGAGAAAATTTTAAATAATTGACAGGAAAACCCTAAAAACAGCACTATTCTATATGAAAAAGTTGGCAATGAGTTTCAATCATAGTTATAGTTAAATAGTTGAATCCAAGATGACGCGCTGAAGTGCATTATTAGCAATCCCTACTAATATTATAAATGCGAAAGTCCTGATGTTTGTTACACTTTCACGCAAAAACTACTTAACCGATCATCATGAAAATTTGTACACATATTCTTAGTGGTCCCCGAATGGTTATAGGCTACTTTTTATTTAGTAAAAAATTATTTTTAAATAAAATAAAGAAATCGTTTAGCCAATAATACCTCTGCATCTGGCTATTTGACTACTTTAACGCCATCTAGCATTCCAGCAATGAAGCTCAAACCTAAGTACTATAGTACCATCACACTGTATTATCACACTGTATTACCGACAGCTACGTCAACATCAAATCCAATTGACTACACTATGGAGACTGTACACTATACTTCCATAGACTATACTTTCAGCCATTTTAAACTTCCCGCCATTCTACTTCATTGTTACTTCTTCTGTGACTACAGACGCGTACGGAAGCAACTTCATTATTTTAGATATTCGCGAGCGAAGCCGCGGGTTAAAGCTAGTTCTTTATATAATTAATTTCTTTAAAATAAAATTGCGAATCTTATTGATAGAATTGACACATACTATGTCTAGAACAAGAGATAAAAACGAATTGCATTTTTATTAAACACTACCGAGACAAAGTCGAGGGCAAAAGCTAGTTTTTAATAAATGCAAATCTTTTGTTTTGTTTTATTTTATTGTAAATCCGCACAAATACTTAAAACGTACTGAAGTGTTAAGTCTCACATAATTTCCACCACTTAGTATCACTTTGCATTACTTTGCATCACGTTTCCGCAGTGAGCAGCCGGCACACGCATCTCGTTAAACCGAGCATCTTCAACGGCGATTTTCGGGTGTCGGCTGTTGGGGGTGCCTAAGACGCGTTTTCTAATGCGATTTGAATAATGCCGTCAAACCAAACTTGCGCGCAAATCGTGCCCGCTGCCATTACACTGGATTTTCGCTCACTAAAGCTTTGTGTTTGTTACTTTTCCAGCAGAGTCTCGCCAGACTCTAACACAATTAATACCATTAAGAATAATGCAGTGCACAAAGACGCGTCAATAATTTAATTTAATCTACAAATTGAAACAGAATAGACAATTTTACACAAACATAACCTCAACGTCTTAATCCAATGGAAAGTTTATCGTAGGAGTATAATATAATAGCTGCGAGGTGTATCTTACAACTCAATATCTTATCGGGAAAGTTTCGGCGCCACATTTGAGGCTGAAGAGTTGAGGTTATGTGGGTTTACGTTATCGCATCCGATACAGGCGGGAGGCCGGAAACATGGATGTCTGTGTCAATATACACAATATACCACAGGATACTGTAGTATATTGTATCAAAGTTTACATTTTATGCTATAATTAGGCCATTCGACATCATACAAGTATATGAAATCAATAATTATCTTTCACAGGAAAATACTCGTACAATAGAATTTATGGGATGATAAAATTTTATTGTCTTGTAATTAATTCCATGTCAAACACAATTCAGTTTACTTTGCCATTTCTATACATTAATCCACCGTAATATTTTGGCACGGTTTTGAGACACAAAAGTGATATTTTATACTTAGACTGCCAAAACCGTGACTAAAGTGCTTTAGTCACGGGTTTTAGTCACGGGGTTACATTTTCCAGTATTTTGCGAGTGAATGTCGAAGATTTAAAATAAAAATTACAACAAATACTTCAACCAATTTTCATCTCTTTTTAACACCCTGTATAATATAATTTGTAGTATTTTGATACTTATTCTCCTTTTCCACACCAAGATAAATCTAACATATTATTACTAATAGGAAGTTTAAAAACCCTGTCTCACAAATAACTTTAAAGTCGCGATGCGCATTTCGAAGGCTAAGCCTTCCTCTTCAGGCGAAGGAATTATAAAACTGAACTAAAATTGCGTCTAATCCTAATTTACCTAAAATTCTTAATCCCTGTTTAATCCTTTACCCCACTCCTAAAATGTTTTCCTAATAAAACCTATAAATTCATAATACCTAATTAATCTTTTACCCCACTCCTAGCAAAAATATTGCAGTAAAATCTATTTCCAAGTATTCGACAACTAGGTATTTTTGAAAAATATTAAACAATTAACTCAAATAAACTTGAACTCAAATAAACTCGTTTCAAGTTTATTTGAGTTAATTGTTTAATATTTTCAAAAATACCTAGTTGTCGAATACTTGGAAATAGATTTTACTGCAATATTTTTGCTAGGAGTGGGGTAAAAGATTAATTAGGTATTATGAATTTATAGGTTTTATTAGGAAAACATTTTAGGAGTGGGGTAAAGGATTAAACAGGGATTAAGAATTTTAGGTAAATTAGGATTAGACGCAATTTTAGTTCAGTTTTATAATTCCTTCGCCTGAAGAGGAAGGCTTAGCCTTCGAAATGCGCATCGCGACTTTAAAGTTATTTGTGAGACGGGGTTTTTAAACTTCCTATTAGTATTTGTTTACTCACAGTGCATCAAGTAGTGTAAATCTAACATATTATTGATCATCAATATGTGCTTATTCTTTCTTGAGTTATAAACGTTTTAACTAACAAAACTTTGTTTTATAAATACTAGTATAAACTAACACAATTACTTTGCTTCTATTACTATTATTTTATTACTCTCCGAATTATTCCATACCTTTATGCAAATATAATAAAATATGCAAGCCAATAGATAAAGTACAAAAATGTATTGAACTCCTACACGTTCCAAAATAGATTCAACGTGTGTCCGCGCTAAAAAATGCAAATAAAACCCCTGCTGCTGGCCATGAAAGCGTGTAACATGCATTCTGATTTTGCGATTTTTCCCCGACGCTTCCTCACTCTTTTATGCCATCCGTTCGGTTCGGATTTGCCTCTCGTGACTGAACAGTCAACAATGCACTCACACTACTCGTGTGTGTATGTCCACGCGTCCTGCTGGATCCAGACCATCGGACAATATGCTTGGTCGAGATCGAGTTCGACATATGAATGCAAATATCATTTTCTTTTGCATGAAAACATACAGTGTGGATGCGGATATAAAACTCGCAACCTTTTTATACTTTACTACTTTTAGATTTTATATATATTATGAAAAAGTACTTAAAAAGTTTAGTACCGCATCCACGCTGCAAGAATAAATTATTTGAGTTAAGTAGTACGCGCTGGGTTTGTGAAGCATAGTGTAGTCGAATTGCTGACTGAATTTTGTATCTTACCACGAAGGGTTGTTTGGAGTAAAATTAATGTACGCTCCGGCGGATTTCCCAAGTGTTTAAATACGGGAAGCTGGAAAACCTAAACCGCTTAAATATTACGAATTATGCCCCAGAGTTTGAAAATTCGGAATGAAAACTTTCTTAGAATAATATTATAAATGCCATAACTAACAAACAACAGGCACGTAAAGAAAAAGGAAATTTATCTTCGTATTTTTGACATTTTTGACGTTTGGATATTGGTCATAAATGCCAATAAACATCTCGGTAGATAAAAGCAATAATCGCAAAAGTTAAACGTTTCACGCACAAAAGTGGTGCGTAGAGGGTCGAGAAATAGTCGTGGAAAACACGCTCGTTATGCGATGCCACGTTTACCAAGCTGCGGAAAGCAATAAAAGCATAAAACGAAGGAAATCTTGTCAAAAAATGTCTACGGATGAAGTATCAGGCAAAAACACATTTCACTAACGTAAAAATCAAATAAAATAGTTTTTCTTTTATCAAACATTAATTCCACGACTTTATACGCAAAATTTTTAATAAAATTCTTAATTTTAATGTAATTATTAAATAAAAATGCAATCCATGCATTTTATTGCCATTTAGGTTTGAATTATGTAACTATAACTATGATTAAATTCATAGTAAGTTTCATCCCTTATTTAACACCCTTAAAGTTGTAATTTTCCTACCAAACCTCACAAGATTACTCTCTAGACTAATTTTAAACTTGCCTGAAAATTTTATCAAAATAACTCCAACCGTTTGGAAATAAAATGAAGTAAAGTAAAAATTATAATTTTAAACATAATTTCATCACGAATAATTCAACATTTTTCACTTTCTATACGATGACTAGACGAAAATTATTCTGCCCTAGTTTTAATCTGAATAAATTCATACGAAATGCAGTTAAATTTCTTCAGATGACTCTTGTAAGTTTCGTTAAACTTGTGAATAATCTCGCGCACGCTTTTGATGTAATCGTAATTTACAAGTGTTTTACATATCATTCGCTCATTCGCGCATTCGCAAGAGCGCAATCTGAGAATACTCGTACCTACGAGAGAAAAAAAGACGATCCACGCCGCGTGTCGTGACGAAAAATGCAAATGTCGGCGTTCGTCGTCCGAGATTTGAATAATTCACATCGGACACGCCCGACGGATCATCTTACTTTCCTCTCACTGAATTATAAAACTTATAAAAACTTAGAAAACCAAGATGAAATGAATATTTAAATACTCGTAAACTTAATAAACTAAATCGTAAATTTAAAGATCTAATCGTACAAGGTCTAGACGGTTGACAATTTATTAGATTTTAACTACTTTTTATGGTTAGATAATCGAAAAGATTTATTCTTTTTATGTACTTGATTGTATCTAGTTTTAGTTAGTTTTAAAAATAATAATTTTTATTTAAGTAAATGCGCAGACGCAAGCTCCACCCCGTGACTAATGCCAGTGACTAAAGTACTTTAATCACAGAATTAACCATCCGTGTATAAATTACCACATTTTGTGTCTTAAAATCGTAGAAAAGCGCGGAAAAATTGGTGCTTTAATAGTAGAAGTAAAAAAATAACTTTTGTTAGTTTCTTTTGAATAAATCATAAACGGTTATAATAATAATAAAAATTGTTTCACTTTTTAATTCTAAATAAATTTCTTTATAAAATCACAAAAAGATTTTGTTGTTAAATGGCTCCAACAAAAAGTTATTGACAAATAAAGATAAATTGTATCCAAAACAAGAAATTAAATAGTTATTAATAAATCATTAATATTATTTGATTCATAATTTAATCCTACCTAAAAATATTATTATTATAATTTGATTAGTTTATGAATAATTAATAACTGTTTCTCCGCGCCTATTACAACACCATTCAAACATTAAATCACTAATTCTACTAAAACTATTAAAATATTCTTTCTGCGTTTAGCAATGAATAAATTTACATTCAATTAACATTAAACTCATATTCAAGTTTTTAACCAACTGTCCAGTTTCGACTGCTTAATTGATGGTAATGATAGTTATGTTGATTTAACTAATTTATCTCTAGCTCCTGGTGTTGTCTTTAATTCTCCCTTTTAGTTTTGAGCTGGAATGCGAATGAGAGAACAGGCGGCTGTTCAACGGCTCATAATTCGTGTTCGTTCGCATTATTCGTATTCATCACGCTGTCCGTCGGCGCTTTTTCCAATAAAGGATGTAAGCGAGCAGCGAGAGAAAATACCAGCGGATACCTGCGAATTCGATGTGATGCATGTCCGTGGGGAACAATTACGCACGTGGAATTATTACAGACACGGCACACAACTGGGTAATTCCAGCACGTTTGGAATATAGAATGGAAATTGACTGCATAATGTGTAATATGTAATGTAAACTGAGAGAAAAAGTTAAAAGTTGAAATGAATCAGAAATTGTTTGAACTTTGAGTATTTTTTATAATTAAAACAAAACTAGTCATGATTAAAACTTATTATTGATATAAATGATAAAATTTTAAAATATTGAATAGGAAAATTAATTATTTTAAGTTTTAGGATTTTTGGGAAATTTAAAAATAACATGACTAAACTAATAACATAAATGTGAATGTCGGTTTGTTTGTTTGTTTGTGCGGCTTTCCCGCAAAACCACAGAAGCAATTTTAATAAATTTTGGCATAAAGTTAGTTTAGACCGAGGAAAAGCAAATAGACTACTGTTTGTCCCAAAAATATAACATACAGCGTGTAAAATAAGGCATAAAAGTTAAATTCACGTTAAAATGTCAAAAACATAATTTTTCCATAAATACGCACTAAAACTACTAAAAAATAACTAAATATAACCTATAAGTGTGATTTATGACTAAATCAACCATCTAAATCGAAATCCCATTAGAAATAAACAATTACCAATTATTACAAATTCCCTCCGAATAAAACCGATCACGCAACACGCTTGAACCGCTTGAAAGCTTTGAAAGCACTGTTTGCCGCATGCCCGCATAGTGCAGACGTTCTATTGCGGACAATAACGGATATAATTAATTGGAAAAGCCGAGGCGCGGGCGAGACCATGCGCCGAGAGCCGCCGCAGGACTCTCGCACAGGACACTCCCACGACTTGCCATCTGGCGTGCCGCATCCTTTAATGCCGCGATTGCAAGGCGATTATTTTCATGAATTTATGTGCCAACCCTATCCGGCCGAGCCCCGCACGAAGACGAATACAATGGATCTATTCACTTGCAGGTAGTGGCGTCGACTTACTCGCAAGAAAGTAATGAATTAAGTCATTAATCATCAAGTGTCGATAAAAATAATAATTTAGGGTTAATTTCTGGCGTAAAAGTATGAAATTTGAAGCGGTATCTATTGGAAAATAGCTGGGCAGCAAAATATTCAGTTTTATTAAAAAAATCGTTTTATGAATTATTAACTGAATTTAAAATTTTTTATTGAAAACTAAATTTTTACTCTTTAAAAATATTTTTCTAATTTAACCTGTAAAGCGCGAGTTTTTCACGGTTTTGAGGCATAAAAGTACTACTTTAAACACAGCCGTGACTAAAGTACTTTAGTCACGAGCTTTAATTACGGGGTGGAGCTACTAGTAGCAAAATAATGTCAAATTAATTCAATTTTTTCATTTTTCCCCAAAATTTTCAAAAATCAAGAAAAACCAATTAAAACGTTTTCAAAAACACAAAAATAAAAATACCATAAAATATTTTATAATTACTCACCCTTTAAACTCCTCTTTATCTCCTTGCAGCTTCTAAAATCAAAGAAATGAAATATTAAAACGTGTTTTCATGATTGTGTGATTGTGTGGTACAAATTCATTGCGATTATGAATATGCGGGCGAGAAACGATAATAGCCCAACCGTAATAAGGGTTTAATTAAATCTTAATGCGTAGGTGACTGAGGTCTGACTAGGGTTGCAAGTTGAGACCATGAGCCCAAGTCGAGTGAAGAATCCTTCGTGTACTTTGTGTCCTCTACGTTTCAGTCCTATCTAAACGCGCGCACACAGCCGCCTAGTCGCCACATGCGTGATTTACTTAGCAACAGCCTACGAGTCTACGGCTGGAATTAATTGCATTTACCCGCCGAGCTAACAATTACATGTTTCTGACTAGTAAATTACATTTGTTCAAGGGAAATTGATTTGAAAATGATTAAAATTTAAGGTTTCCACGAAATAATTGTAAGAACACGGAGAAAAACATTTTTAGATGAAAGTTTGGCTCAGTAACAATAGAATAAAAATTAAATTAATAAAATTTAATTAAAAACAGAGGAGATATATGTATTTAAACAAGAAAAACGTAAAATTGATTTTTTGTTAATAATTAACATTCTATCACCCATAAAGTAATAATTTTTCTTTTATTTAATAGTTTTTACTTAAAAATGTAAAAAATCAAACTGTTTCCGTTTTTCTCTGCAATTAAAGAAAAAATCCAAACAAAACCACCGAGGTTAAAGTCTCGATAGAGTGCAACTTAATGAAGTAGTTTAAATGCATTGAGACTAAATTATGCACGCGTTTGAGAGTCTCTAAAGTGACCACCGTTTTCAATTAGTCACTTCTGCCATTGCATTGCTTCCCATTGCATGACAAAAGCAAGCAACCAGCACTACAAAGAAAAACCTCGCGTCTAACAGAAACAAATATTTACTTTACAAGTTTAGTTCAAGTTTACCCGTCTAGACTAATATATTTTCATCTTATCTTGTATCTCCTGCTATAAATGGCAACATGCTTTGTGGTTTGCATATTTTATAACCTCACATAATTTTACCATTCATCATAACCTCAAAATGTACAAAATCACACATGTTATTAGGCATATGAAGGTTTATATTGCGTTGAATTGTGTTTTAATATAAGATTAATGCGATGTGTCTGATGTGTGTACACGCTGGCGAATTTAATAAGCGCAGTGTAATGATTTATTAATAATACGATGCCCGTCTAAAGTTGCCGGGCTAAACTCGATGTACGACAAAAGTTTCGACCGCAATGTGAGCGTTATACTCTCGAAATTTATCGCATAAAATCCCTCAACGTGAATGCGGGTTAAAGTTCGATGTTTCGTTAACAAGTTTGTGAAATATGTGTGAAAATGCGAACATTTAAGATGTATCAACAGACGAAAAAATCCTAACCTACAAAAGTGTCAAATAAAAAGTTAGGATTGAATTTTTAAAAGTTTAAGTGGATTTATATCAGAAAAGGCTGAAATGTATATTAAACATATATTATTAAGAAAAACTTACTGTTTTCAGAAGTGTATCACAACAAACACTATTTAAATTTATATTTGAATGAGTTGAGTTTTAAGATTTGTGAAAGTTGTGCGCGGCGCGGAGACTTGACCAGCGTCAGTTGGAATAGTTCACTTCGAGGGGAGTAAAGTAGATACAGCGCCAGATGCGGCGTTTTTATGTACTACTAGTTACTGTATTTTTCATTAAAGAAAAGAAGATGGCATTGCGTACGAGTATAAAGTTAATTCAAAATAAATAAATTAATTATTTTTAAAGCTAATTTTAGGTAGGCTACCTTGTTTGGTATTATTTTAGAAGCGGTGGGGGTGATAGAAAGGGCCGGCTAAGAGTACGGCACGTACTTAATACTGCAAGTTTTATAAGTGCAAAGTATTAATTTCATAGTGCAAAGCATTTTATTCAAGTGGAATTCATTTTTCAAAGTGCAAATATTTATTTTAAGTTCAGTTCTGTATTTTTAAGTGCAAACATTATTTATAAGTGCATTTCATGAATTGACAAGTTAAAATCGAAAAATAAAGTTTGTTTAATTACATGCCTAATTTAAACCGTCAGTAGGAATAATTTACTTCGAGGGGAGTGACAGCGCCACATGCGGAATTTTTATGTATCACTAGTTACAATATTTTTAATAGAAATATCCAGATGTCATTGAGTAAATTCAGAAGTGAATAAATTAATTATCCAATTGAATAATTTGACTAATCGTGTTATTAAGCTCGCCATCGCTTTGCATTTCATTACATTACGCAACGAAACGGTGTGTTTACTACTCCAACGCGTGCATAAATTAATGGTGTATTAATAGTTAAAGCTCTCAGTTCAATCTGCGTCTGTTATTGGATTATTTCGACGCAAATTATCACGAGTTCCTTAATCTCAGTTTGCTGTTTCAAGCGGCGGTTGTTTCGGCTTCCTAGTTTAAAGTGCAATTTGGGTAAATTGCTTCCATACGCCCCGAGAGTTTGCTTTATGTTTGGACCCAACAAACGGCTAAAATATTCAAATGTATGCAAAAATATAAACTAAGTAAGTTGAATTATTGAATTATATAGAAATTGTGTTACCAATAATGTTCTAATTGAGTTATCATACACCTACTGTGGGAGTATTTAATTTGTTCTTTTGAAGTTTGCAATTTAAGTCAATGTCAAAGTCAAATTGGAATCATCGAAGACAAGCAGAAATTCCACGCTGATAGAATTGGAATCATGCGCTCGGGGGCGAATTGTAAAATGTTCGAATGTCGGATAGTTAGCATGCTCAAAGTTGGCATGTAACCGCATTTCGAGTCAGTCTTAACGTCGCGCAAAAGTCGAAGCAAACTCTCGGGACTCTTGGGAGAACGTGTTTCATGTCTTCACGCTGCGAACAGCGCGTCGACACTTGGAATTTGTTGCGATTCATAAACGCAATACGCAATCTACGAGTGGATACAAGTAAGTTTTCATTAAAAATTAATTAAAACGTCATCTATACTTAATTACTGTGTGTCTTTATCAAAAGAAATTGTTTTAATAAGTAAAATATGCAAATATAAACAAATTTATGTTTTCATAAATAAATTTATTAAGAACTAGCTTTAACCCGCGGCTTTGCTCGCGAATATCTATAATAATGAAGTTGCTTCCGTACGCGTCTGTAGTCACAGAAGAAGTAACAATGAAGTAGAATGACGGGAAGTTTAAAATGGCTGAAAGTATAGTCTATGGAAGTATAGTGTACAGTCTCCATAGTGTAGTCAATTGGATTTGATGTTGACGTAGCTGTCGGTAATACAGTGTGATAATACAGTGTGATGGTACTATAGTACTTAGGTTTGAGCTTCAATGCTGGAATGCTAGATGGCGTTAAAGTAGTCAAATAGCCAGATGCAGAGGTATTATTGGCTAAACAATTTCTTTATTTTATTTAAAAAATAATTTTTTTATTAAATAAAAAGTAGCCTATAACCATTCGGGGGCCACTAAGAATATGTGTACAAATTTTCATGATGATCGGTTAAGTAGTTTTTGCGTGAAAGTGTAACAAACATCAGGACTTTCGCATTTATAATATTAGTAGGGATAAACAAATTTATGTTTTTTTCATAAAAAATGTGATTAAGAATTACTTCTAAGCGATTAAATAAAACATATGCGAATTTTATTGCGTGAATAGTGTGAATTTGAGCGTTTTTCTTTTGAGATTTCAAACCTGGCCAGATAACTTAATGCGAAATACTCGTAGATATAAAATGCAGAAAATGTTAAATCGTGCGAGACGTTGTCAGGACGTTGGTTTACGAGCTCGTAGTTTATCTGCTTTTGCAAGCGGAAAGTGCAATAAAGAATGTCTGTATTTTTACGTTTCTACGTGGCTGTGAGCAGCATTTACTGATTACTGGCGTATTTTTACTTCAAAACTGCATAGTTACGCCATCTGACGGTGAAAAAATAAAATAAATCTAATGTATTACTGTCATTGTGATGCGCTTAACCTAACTGGAGTGTAATTTGTGGTGGAATGGTTGCGGTGGTTGTGGTACACAAAAGATTTGTTGTTCATGTGTATGGTAATTTTTGCAGACAACACGTAAGTATGCGAGGAGAGCACGATTGAAGATAAACGACGCCAGCGACGATGCGATGAAATAAATTAGTCAATGTCGGCGCAGCGCTCGTTTAATTCAACGCTTAACGCCGAGTCACTGCATTTAATGCACGTCTATTTGTTGGTGCAGTTTGCGGAGAATACATAGAGGATTTGTATAGATATTGCATAAATTTGTATATAAATCAATAATAATAATAATATTTATTTAATAATAATATAATCTGATGAAATAGGAAGAAATATTAATTGAATTTTAAAATTGATTTGTTTTGGTTTGTAAAACAATTGTTGTTACAGTTACGTATTCCACATTCAAATATTTTGTTAACAATTAAATTCTCTTTCTAATGACGTATTATTCAATATTCTACAACAAAAACTTTTAAGTTATCGTGTCGCAAAGTTTTTGATTTTTGAAATAGAACAATTTATATCATAATAAACATTGTCTGCTATTTTGCTTAATAAGTTGATAATGAGTTAAGATAATTATTTAAAATTTAGCTCTGTTATTGTACATTAAATTATCTTTCAAATGATGCTTCACTTGTCATTTTTCAACAAAAACTGTTTGAGTTATGGGGTCGCAAAGTTTATGAAAGAAAAAGAGTAACAATAAAAACTTTAAACTATATTTATCTAAATAACTAGCCTGCCACCAACTGAATTGATTTCAAATTAACATATTTTATTAAACAATAAATAACCTTTCCAAAAATGTATTATTCAATATACTATAACCTAAACTCTTTGAATTCTAACCTCACAAAGTTTAAAATTATCCCAAAGCCAAAACCCCGACCTTAAACATCAAATTTCTAAAGCTAATTTTTGTTTAAGATTCCCAGAGTATAATAATGATAATTACTCAACAAAACTCACCAAACAACAAACTTTTATCAGACAACAACCCAACTTTTAATTCCTTTTAGAAATAAACCCGACCACACGCAGCCTATTGTGTTTAATTGGTTGTCTAACATGATACTAATAAAATAACCGTAATTTATACTCACACAAATTTAGTCTATTTCAAGTTTTCTCCATTAAAGAAAAATCCCTTGGGAAGCCTATTTGTGCATAATGTTAACAAGGTCGCTCGACGCCTTCATTTCCAACCGAAAGTTCCACCTCGAAGCCCGCTTCGACTTCGATTTCGATTTCAACTTCAATTCAATTGCTTTACTTTACTTCCCTAGTGCTTTTCGACATCTGCCAACATAACCTTCAATTTTCCTAAAGCCGAAACTTTTCTTAAAATATCCATAAAAATCACACAATAATATTTATACATTAACTAAATTTGTTTTACTCTCTTGTTCTAGACATACTATGTGTCAATTCTATCAATAAGATTAGCAATTTTATTTTAAACAAATTAATTATATAAAGAATTGCTAAGAATGCACTTCAGCGCGCCATCTCGGATTCAACTATTTAACTATAACTATGATTGAATCTCAATGCTAACTTTTATCCTATAGAAAAAGGCTGTCTTTACGCTTTTCCCGGCAATTATTCAAATTTTTCTCGCCGTAAAACCATCCTTGGACTTTAACAAACATTTAAAAAAGAATTGGCCAAATTGGTCTAAGCGTTGTTGAGTTATGCGCTTTCTAACATTTTATATTATAGATAAATCACCTAAATGCATGAATGCACTTTTCACACTCTCGAAAAATTCCACTGCATTCCGTTGTTTGCAATTTTGATAAGATTGAAGCATCAATCAACCGCAAGACAAGCCGCAGCTCGTAATCCTCTCCATTTTCTATTCGCTATCTTGAATTATCCAACGTATCACGAAACAAAATAAACAATTTCGAAGATTTGTGCGGCTAAAATCGTAAAACAACATCCGGGAGATATAGACTAAAGCATAGTAAGTCACACTCGTAAATTGTATTCTCGCCAAATAAAATAACAGCATCAAGTATTTATTTAACCTATTTTCTTACTCAATGAACTGAAAATAATAGAAAGGAACAAATCGGGGGACAATGAGAAATAAGCAGAAAGAGTTTTTGAAGAGTTGTCAACATAATAAAGTCATGTCTGTTGGCTCAGGATGTTTATTCTTGTACGTTATTAATGTCAGTGTAATATTAGTTATGGTTTTTATTTTGTTTTTATTTTGTTGAGCAATTGCACGTGCGGATATAATGATGTCAACGCGTAAGCGCAGGAAATGAACGGTCTACAAGAATAGAAATAATGATTTTTTTCTGTTTTTGCTGGTATTATGCAATGTTATACTTCAGATTACCGAAGAAATATGTTTTTGTATGTTTGTGACGCTTTCACGGGTAAACCACTGAATGAATTTTGATAAAATTTGGTAGAAATATAGTTTAGACCTTGGAAAATACCATGGGGTAGTTTTTGTGGTGAAAAAATAACAGGAAGGGTGATAAATAAGGGATGAAAGTTGATATAGTGATTAAATTGAAGTTATACTTATAAAATTCGTATATAGGTGGCGCTAGGATGCATAAAATTCATTTTATTTTAAATTTTAAAAATTTCAACACCTTTACTAATGCTTTTTAAATTTTGAGGTTATTTTCTGTCGTATACTACTTCTTGCGACATTTCCAAATGTTTTGTGTTGTGTGATCATCGGATGTGTAGATACGAGTATTGAAGATACAAATGCAGGATATAGAAATACAAAAGTGGCGTGTAATGCGCGTAATGCTAAAATGCGCAGCGTATTCAAATGCATTGGGGCGTTCGAAATCACTTCTATTCGTGCGCGCCGGAAGTGAACTCTGTTTGCTTCGCTTGTTTTCGATTCATTCCGAGCAGGCAAGCAGGAAATATAATACGACATAAAATGACATCATTGATTTTTTTACATACATTTTGCATTTCCGTTAAGTTTTCATCGGGTTTGAAGAAGTTTTACTTTCTGAAAACGTGCATTAATACAAAAGTTGGCAGAGATTGAAACTTGTAAGTTTTTTAAGTTCTTACAAGCCTCAAAGGCATGTAAAACTTTAGTAATTGTGCATTGTTTAAGTTTTTCAAGCCCTAGGGCTGCAAAATACTTAAATTATAAAAGTTAATTCAAAATTTTTCCTTTTTTTCATTGATTTCTTCATGAAAATCCTAAAAATATTTTTTTGGTATTTTATTAAGTAACAAATTAGCCACTCTCGTGACTAAAACCCGTGACTAAAGTATTTTAACCGTCTGTGTTTAAAGTAGCACTTTTTATGTCTCAATACCCTGTGAAAACTGACGATTTAAAGTTGGAAATTGGAAAAAAAGTAATTTAATTGCCTGAAAATTGCAAAAAATAAATATTTTGGTACAAATTCAAGTAAAATAAGTGTAAAATCATAATTACTCTAAATTCTACATCTTTCTTTGTTCATATATTCCGTTTGTTTTTCTCGTGTTCAAAAAACTTTTGCACATTCATCGCGAAAAACACAACGCAGCAAAAACCAAGCTGTTTGTGTGGTAAATTTTTTATGAGTTATTCCACCTCACATTTCTTTCACGTTTACGTTAAACAGGATTCCACATGCTTCCATTGTTCCATGGTAATATAAAAAAGACAATTAGCATTAGTACTAATAAATTTTCCACTACTGACAGCTTATATATTCGTTTATCAAAATAAAAAAACATAAAAAAAACATAAAAAATATTAAAAACTTTGATTGTGAATTTTTACATTGCTCAACAAGATTTTATTTATTATATGTTTTTTATAAGTAAAAATAAAAACTGTATTCTCAAAGAAAGAAATAATATAAAATTCTCTGCAGAAGAAAAAACTTAGCAAGAAACGTGATGTTAATAAGTGAGTGGAGGCGCCGGGCATCAATTGTTTCCCGGCGTTTTGTCCTCGCTGCTCGGTCCATATCCTGACCTGTTTCCTACCGTTTCCTGCCATTCTATTGTTTCCTATTTTTCCACTCCGTCATCCATCTACATTTACATCAACATCTTACGTGTGCTGTCACGTGTTGTTGCAATCCATTCACACCTTGCAATATTTTTCCTTTATATCCTCTATGCGCTTGTTTCTTGGGTATTCTTTTGATAACTAATAAATATTAATTCAGTTTATTATATATTTATAGTATTATTTCACCGACTGTAAAAGCAGAGGCAGAAAGATGTGCAGAAATGCGAAAAGAAAGGCTCAAATATTTAACGTCCTGAAAAAGGGTAAATAGAGGGTGAATGCGGGTGTAGGGTATACGCTGTACGGTGTAGATATGTGAATAAAAGTAAAAGCAAGGGTAACATATTCAACACGTTTGTGTAGCGACCCTCACGACCCTTTCTTCTTTCATTTTTAACGATGCTGACTTGAAGTGAAGGGTGCTGCGCGTTTAAATTCTCAATTTTATTCGTTTGCGTTGGTGTTTTATTCTTAATTTATGTTATTATGCTTTTGGTACGTTTTACAAGGTATATTGTATAGTGATGGTATAATTTAAGGTTAAAAACGTGAAAAAAAAGGTTTTAAACACGAAAAAATGAAGAAAAAAAAAGATTTTTGGCGTTTTTAGTCCCAGGGCAGTAAAAAATGTATTAATTTGATGATTATTAGGTTGTAGGCATCTAAATCTATTGATTGTACAGTAATATTGTCAATATAATTTTTTTTCTGTAATTTTTTCGTCTAAAAATTTGAATTTTTGCCATTTTTCAACTTTTCAGCATTTTTTAACCCTAGGGTAGTAAAAAATGTATTAGATTGATGATTGTTAGTTTGTAGGCATCTAATACTTTTAGTTGTACAAAAATATTGTCAATAGAATCTTTTTTTTTGTAATTTTTTCTTATAAAAATGTGAATTTTTGCAATTTTTCAATTTTTTAGCTTTTTTTTTAGCCCTAGAGCAGTAAAAAATGTATGAATTTGATGATTATTAGGTAGTAGGCTTCTAAATCTATTGATTGTACAGTAATATTGTCAATATAATTTTTTTTCTGTATTTTTTTTGTTTTAAAAACTGAATTTTTGCCATTTATTAATTTTTCAGCATTTTTTAACCCTAGGGCAGTAAAAAATGTATTAAATTGATGATTGTTAGTTAGTAGGCATCTAAAACTTTTGATGGTACAATAATATTGTCAATCAATTTTTTTTTTGCAATTTTTTCTTCTAAAAATGTGATTTTTTGCAATATTTCAATTTTTCATCTTTTTTTTAGCCCTAGGGCAGTAAAAAGTATATTAATTTGATGCTTATCAATACATATACTTCTAAAACGTTTGATTGCACAATAATATTGTCCATATAATATTTTTCTCGTATTTTTTCCTTTAAAACTCTAAATTTTTGCCATTTTAGCATCGTTTTTGTGACTTTTAAGCCCGCTGCGTTAGCAAATATCTTTTTGGCAATACTCACGTAAAAATTTAATTTATTGCCTCCCGCCCGTTACAAGCGAAGACACTCAACACCGAAGTATCCATCGCAAAGAGACTAAAATATTGCAGCGAGACGTTGAAAAAGTGCAAACGCACGCATGCCTATTTTCCACGGCGTTGGCGGCCGAATTGAATATGCGAATAAGTGTACGCCTCGTACCCCTACTCGTTCTCTCCTCGAAAAGGAACGCGTAAAGCTCAAATAACACTGGTGTGCAAATGGCGCCACATTAACGCGCGCCAAACCAGGGTTTATGCGATTGTTCGCTTCGCTGCGTTCGCGCACATTATGTAGGCGTCTTCCATCTTCCGAGCGCGGAGCATAAAGGCGGAGATGTCTTTTAATGTCGTGAAGAAGTTTATGGAAACGCGTTGACAGCGTCGAGAGCAGTAAGCGTTGAAACAAATTTCTTGTATATTATCATGCGAGATGAGTGTGTGGCGAGACAAATAAATTTGTGTGTTGTTTAGTGGTTGAACAAGTAAATAAAGTGCAAATACTTTTTTGTCAGTTTTTATTTAGAGAGGTAGTAGTTTCATTTTTATGAAAATTCAAATAAAAATAAATAGTAAAAAAGTAAAAAATTGTATTTTTGTTTTTGTTTGCCACACAAAAATTAAAAGGCGTATTTATTCCATTTTTGTATTCTTAATCTCAATAAAATTTTCTTTTAAACGATATATAGTTCAAAATTCTGCGATAATTAATAAAAAAGTTATTGACCTGCAAAGTTAGAACTTTTTTTGAAACATTTTTTAAAAAATTTTTTTAGTTTTAGCCAAATAATTTTATATTAAACAATTTTTTATAGTTCTGTACAACTAGTATTATTGTCAATTTAATTATTTATCTGCATAAAAAAGATCATTACCCTATCTTTTTTAATTTCCGAGTTACAACAAATTTTCTCTTTTTTTCAAAAAATTTACTTTTTACACTTCAATCACAACTTTCATCACGTTTAATCTCCTCCAAATTTCCCTTTTTAATAATATTCCACTTCACATCCTATAATTTTAAATAACAAAGTCATAAAACCCGAAAAGTAACAATTGTTTCCTTCTTTTTTGTTGAACTACACACAATTTTTATATTTCGCTGTTTATATGCTCAAGAAATATTAAACCGGGCATGTTTTCATAATGTTTCTGCCGGAAAATATTTCGGTTTCAGTTTGTTTGTTTTCATATTGCGTTTTCCATTCACGTTCAAGTTGTGCCTTTCACGTGCTAATTTTAGTAGGAGCAGCTGAATTTCGCACAACTCTCACATCGCACGAAACAAATCGAAATACAAACCGGCAAATAAAAAATAACGCGGTTCACAGAAACAGTCAACGAAAAAGAAACACTTTTTTCATCTTGTAACATATTATCAGTGATTTATAGCCGCTACAATTTATCTCATTAAGTAGTTTATTAATATTAAACAATATATTTGTTTTCATAAAATATTATTACGCGGGTATGTGGAATAAATACTTTGAAATTGAATTAAATCACGTTATTTGTTTTTATAATTTTTGATGTGATGTCCACAAATGTCAAATAAATATACACTGGTAAACTAGAGTGTCTATCCGACTGATGGATGGAAATTTTCATCAAATTAAATGTGAAAGCATTGATCTCAATATGAATTTCAGCGTTTTCGCGTTTTTCAGAGACCACGCGCTGACGTCCTGCGTGCATTTTCATCAAAATCGCATTTAATAGATAACAATGGATCAGTAGTAGTCGGCCGCGTGCAGCTGCAATTTAATTTCAGTTGTTTTACCAAAACTGCAATTTTAAATTAAATTTAAAATATACGAAGGAAAAATTTACACTAATTATTGAGTTTTCATTAAATTAACTCTAGAATTTTCGTTTAATTGAAAACTGTTAAAAAAATAAAATTTTATCCAAATATATTTTAACCTATAAAATAATATATTAAGTGTCAAGTGGCTATACGGGGGTTTTTGTCATGACATTGATTTAAAGTGAGCGTGGCAAGCGTTTAATCAATTGAGTGTTTAATAACGTTTAGCCACGTGATGCTTACGCTATTTTTTCTACTTCGACTCTATTTTTACGTTTAGTTTTTGTATTTAAATTTTTTAGTACAAAATTACTGCACCATAGGCAAATGCGCAGGCGCAAGCTCCACCCTGTGACTAAAACCCGTGACTAAAGTACTTTAGTCACAGTTTTGGCCGTCCATGTTTAAAATACCACTTTTTATGTCTCTAAACATAGAAAAAACCTTATGCTTCAAAAGTGAAAGTGAAATAAATATAATTTTTCTGGATAAATAAAGAAAAACATTAAATAAAATGTTCTAGACGTGATTATTAAATAATTTAGCAGCAGACAATCACTAAATGTCAATAATGAGGTTATTATCATTAATATACCAAAAATTACAACGAAACTAATCAATCTTGCATGATTTCTACGTTTTTCTGTTTAATCCGCATTTACTACTCACCAGAATCAGTATCATTCATCATGTTAATCACAAGATACGATTTTCTAAACTTTCGTATCGCTGAAAATTATTACTGGCCGAATAAAACTTCAATTTTAATTTACTGGGTGTTTACTTATGCATTCATTGTGACTACATTTGGAAATTTAAACTATTTATACACTTTATATTGTAAGAAACAATTATAAATGAATTTATTGAAAAAAGCGATTTAATTCATTTTTCACTTTTTAAGATTCAGGAATGCAGTTTGGTGACATAACCTTAGGTCTCTCATGGTTAACCTCAACATGTTTAGGTTATTTCATCGTAGTCACATTGCAATCAGCTCGAGAATCAGGACATAGCGTATGGAAGTTAATGGAATCTAAACAATTTGTCCATTTAAGATCGAGAATGCGAAACATTGTCATCGAATCAAATTTAATGCTCAAGCGTTTTTGGCTTGCGGCCTGCTTGGATTTCTTGTTGGCTTGATTGCTAGTGAAATGGAAACCTGTTTGAGCAGTGAGAATAACAAGATAAATGATTGTGGAATTGTTAATCCATGTGTAAGAATAGATTCTCATCAATATTTCATCCGGATATTGATCAGTTGTGTGTTTTAGTATCTTTATATTGATTTCAGTCAACGACCATTTAGGGAATTGTTTAATTTCTTGTTTTACTTGGAGTTTTCTTATATGGTTATTGGTTTAATAACTAGTTGTAGTTATATACATTCATTGATGTTGCTTACGAATGCCAGTCTACAGGAATTCAAAGTCATATTAAGAAAAATGCAAAGTACGAAGAATAAAGCATTTCGGTTGAAACAACTTAAAAAGCATATAATTTACAACACAATTCGAAAAGGTTAAGTCAAATAATCAATTTATCAATAAAGTACTTTAGTCACGGGCTTTAGTCACGGGGCGGAGCTTGCGCTTGCGTATTTGCCTTCGGTACAGCACAATACCATATGAAATGCCATGCGCTGATGCTATCCGTGTCGGCGCGGCACTACATTTATAACCTTAAATTTTTCAGTATTGTGCAAGCGAATTTCCAAGTTTTAAAATAAAAAATCAAAACAAAAACTAAACGTAGAAATTCCGTGGAAGTAGAAACAATGGCGTAAGCATCACGTGGCTAAACGTTGTTAAACACTCGAATGATTAAACGCTCGTGACTAAAATCCGTGTTTAGCCACTTGATACTTAATATCTTATTTTTAAATTAAGAGCTTGGGATGGTGTTGTCTCCTTGTCCAAATGGGCATTTTTGTTGCAATATTTAGCCACTAGTGTCACTGTTGCCATGATTCTGATTTCAGAATTGATTGTAAGTTAAATATTATTCCATTATTATACAATTACTTTAAAAATCCATCAACGAATTATTATTTCAGGAATTCAATTTATTCCTCTTTGCATTGCTTATTGTTTATATTTGTGGAACGTGTATATGTGGATACTTTGCAGAGGAAATGGAAAAATTAGTAAAAAATAAAAATAAACAATTTACAACTATTAATAATTAATTATTCAATTAATTTTAGAGCGAAGAATTTAGGTATGCCACATTTTACTATGTACCATGGGATGGCGATGTAAAAAGTGCGAGGTTTCTACTGTTTATGAATACAAACTTACACAATGTTTTTAAGCTTCCTTTAGGCAATTATGAGGTCTATTCAAATCAACTAGTATTTTTGGTACGGACAACAAATAACGTGCATATATGTATTAAGTATGCAACCCAAATAACGCAAATTTAATGTTTTAGATTTTTAAAATGGCGTATTCCATTGTCATGTACTATATTAACCTAAAACAATGAAAAATATGTTTCTAACCTCTCATAACCTCAAAATCGGTTGTTTGTAACAATATTTTGACAATTATTAATATTCTCTATATGTACAGGTTAAACTTGAATACCTGTATTTGGTATGCAACCCAAATAACACAAATTTAATATTTCAGATTTTCAAACTGGCGTATTAAATAAGAGACAACGTTTTTAACCTCTGTTAACCTTAAAAACTTATTTTAACGTATTTTTGTCAGTATGTTGACATTTTCTAATGTTGTATAAACGTACAGATTATATTTGTGTGCAAATTAATTCAATATTGGCATTTTGCATAATGGCACCCTATTTGCACCCCTGTAACATATTATATTCTTGTGTGCTGCCGTGCTTTCAGGGCTAATTTATGCGAGTTATTCGTGTTCGTGTACCATCACGCGCCAGCCCAGATAGTGAATGCATTTAGTGGCATTTAGTTGCACTCAAAGTTTGCACATTAGCCTCTTCTCCTCCCACTTCCCTAACATAGAACCATCATCAGGGAAAGGCGTTGCCTTCAACGAGTAAAATTAATATTCAACTTGGGTGTCGTTCATAATTCACATCTTTAGATAAAATCAAATATTAAATTAAATTTATAGCTATTTTCAGTTTATTTTATCTCTTAGTAAGTTAGGTTAAACTTAGAGGTTGGGTTATGTATGTCAAAAATTAAATCTATAATATAAAAATTAATTGTAAAATTTGTTTGTAAGCGCATAACTCAACAACGCCTCAACCAATTTGGCCAATTCTTTTTAAAATATTTGTTGATGTCCAAGGATGGTTTTAACGGCGAGAAAAATTCGAATAATTGCCGGGAAAACCCTAAAAACAGCCTTTTTCTAAAGGATAAAAGTTGGCATTGATATTCAATCATAGTAATAGTTAAATAGTCCGAGATGGCGCGCTGAAGTGCATTATTAGCAATTCTTTATATAATTAATTTCTTTAAAATAAAATTGCGAATCTTATTGATTGAATTGACACATATATGCCTAGAACAAGAGAGTAAAACGAATTATTTCTTTATTAAACACACCGGAGATGAAGTCGCGGGCGAAAGCTAGTATAACATAAAATAGTTAGCCTTTTGAGGTTATGCAACGCCGGGTGAGTGTTTGGTAATATCCTTGGCCATAACGCTGGTAGTTTATGCTCCTTGCGATGAAATTCAGCCATTCGACGCGGTTAATTTTACAACCTTTGTCATTTGCCTCGTTGCTACGTGGTGGCACGTAGCTAGATGTACTGCACCCAGTTTTGTCGCTCAAATTACTCGTGCTTCAAATTACTCCTTTACACCTTGCCACACATTCCGTATTCTGTGTTTAGAGTTTAGAGTTTAGAGTTAGTGTTTAGCATTTTGAATTTTCATTCTCATTCTCATTCAACACAGAATATTCAATGTGTTAATTTCAAGACAGTGAAACGTTTACTGCACAAGTGCGAGTACATCAACCCTTTGCGCATTGGTGGAAAGTAATTACAAGTTGCAAATAAGCATGTAAATAATATATATGCACATACTAGGGCTGGAAGTTTGGCTGTGAACTTTCGGCAGGACTTTAACCCTCCAAAGGGGCTGCTGGTCTTGTATTAACCTTTACAGGTCAGCAAAAGCTGAGCAAAGGTTCAAATTGTGCAAAATATAGAAAAATGTCATGGTAATTCGAAAAAATTTTTATTTGCGTATTTTAGGCTATATATCGTGTAAAATAATGTTTTGTTAGTTACATCATTTATAACTCATGAACGGATGTACAGATTTTGATGATTTATGATTTTTGGATTTGTTTTGACCTTGAAGAAGAGAATAATTATTAAACTATTAAAAAATTGTTTCAAAGGTGTTAAATAAGTGATTGAAATTGATATGAAGATTTATTCATAACTAGCTTTTACCCGCGGCTTCGCTCACGAATATCTAAAATAATGAAGTTGCTTCCGTACGCGTCTGTAGTCACAGAAGAAGTAACAATGAAGTAGAATGGCGGGAAGTTTAAAATGGCTGAAAGTATAGTCTATGGAAGTATAGTGTACAGTCTCCATAGTGTAGTCAATTGATTCGATGTTGACGTAGCTGTCGGTAATACAGTGTAATAATACAGTGTGATGGTACTATAGTACTTAGGTTTGAGCTTCATTGCTGGAATGCTAGATGGCGTTAAAGTAGTCAAATAGCCAGATGCAGAGGTATTATCGGCTAAACAATTTCTTTATTTTATTTAAAAATATTTTTTATTAAATAAAAAGTAGCCTATAACCATTCGGGGACCACTAAGAATATGTGTACAAATTTTCATGATGATCGGTTAAGCAGTTTTTGCGTGAAAGTGTAACAAACATCAGGACATTCGCATTTATAATATTAGTAGGGATTAGAGTTAAATAATTGAATTTTAGATGGCGCGGAAGTAATTTATGAATGTTTTACTCTTTTTAAAATAAAATTACAAGTTTTATTTATGAAATCGACACATTTAATATCAAAATATTTGCGCATGCGTACTAGCAAAATCTTTTTACTCTACTTTCACTTTTTAAAAGCTTTCATAGTCTATTGAAGGATTTCGCACGTTATTGCACTATTTCCTTCCGCAGACTGGTTTCCCTTGTGATACATTCATGTCACGATCACAATGCTGACAGTTGCCGGTTGACAACCGGAAGTTAACGACGAGTTTCACTTTAGGAATGAATTTGTTAAATCAAGCCTAAATTCACTTTTAGATATGGAAAAATGTGTTGCAAGAGTTGTGGTTTCTACACTCTGTTAAATTATTTGTGGAATGAATAGATTGTTATCATGGAACGTTAAATCAGGGAGCACTTGCTGTTAACCACTAGATGTCACTTACTACCCGCCGGCCTAAATTTGTATTTCCTGCATATTTCCTCGCCGTCGCCGTTACTGTGAAATACTTTGGCGTTTTTGGGTTGTGGGCCAAACTGTGCCGGAGGGACATTTTCGTGCCGATGATAACAACCCTTCACATTCCGTGGTGTATTCGGGCAATAACATTTACTAGGCCAGGGTTGTACTCAATAGAAAGCGTGGAAATAAATTAAATTGCTTATTATATATGAAAAAATTGTCAAAAGTGCTGTTTTGACCTTGATAATAACCTTTAAACTTACAAAAGTAAACGCACGTTTAGGAAACGTTTTGATTGTGTAAAAATAACTAAATATTAGCAAAATTACAAAAACAAGTAAAATTTTACGTTAAACGATTCAATTGTGAATATCTCGTAGACTAACGGAGATAAAAAGGTCAAAACGCAGACTTTTAATCTACGGAACCTTCTCTACGAGATAGGTTAGTTAAAATCGAAATCTAAGAGATGAAATTTTAAGTCCTATGAAAAAATGGGCAAGGGGGTGCTTGATACTTTTTTCGACGATTTTCAATAAATAATGTCTACTAAACTAAAAAGGATAGCAACTAGCGAATTGTGGATTACGGAAGAATGAATAATTTTCTATCAGATAGGTGTTTACAGTTATTTAATTTCGAAGAGTAAAAGGACAAAAATGCGACTGAAAGTGCGAAAAGTGACATTTTTCAATTTTTGACCATTTTCTTCAAATGTGAATATTTCGTAAACTAAAAGAGATAGGAAGGCCAAATTGCAGACTCTTATTCTACAGAAAATTCTCTACAAGACAGGCTAGTGAAAATCAAAATCTATGAGATGAAATTTTAAGTCATAAGAAAAAATGGCCAAGGGGTGCTTGATACTTTTTTCGACGATTTTCAATAATTAATATCTTCTAAACTAAAAAGATAGCAACCAGCGGATTGTAGATTACGGAACAATGAATAATTCTCTATCAGATAGGAATTTAAAATTATTTAATTTCAAAGAGTAAAAGGTAGAAAAATACGACTAAAAGTGCTAAAAGTGACATTTTTCAATTTTTGACCATTTTTTCAAATGTGAATATCTCGTAAACTAAAAGAGATATAAAAGTCAAATCGCAGACTCTTAACCTACGGAACCTTCTCTACAAGATAGGCTAGTTAAAATCGAAATCTAAGAGATGAAATTTTTAGTCCTAAGAAAAAATGGGCAAGGGGTGCTTGATACTTTTTTGCCGATTTTCAATAATTAATATCTTCTAAACTAAAAGAGATAGCTACCAGCGGATTGTAGATTACAGAAGAATGAATAATTCTCTATCAGATAGGAATTTACAGTTATTTAATTTTAAAGAGTAAAAGGTCGAAAAATGCGACTAAAAGTGCTAAAAGTGACATTTTTCAATTTTTGAGCATTTTTTCAATTGTGAATATCTCGTAAACTAAAAGAGATAGAAAGGTCAAATTGCAGACTTATAACCTACAGAACCTTCTCTACAAGATAGGCTCATTAAAATCGAAATCTAAGAGATGAAATTTTAAATCTTAAGAAAAATGAGCAAAATGGAAATAAAAGTAAAAATATGCGACGTTTTCTTCCCCTTGAAAACTTCTGAATCGCCTTCATTAATCTTTGCACAAAAATACGTGTAACTTGTAGACTTTTCTAAAAGTCCGCAAAGAATCACGTTGGCTTTGTGTGTGTATGTGTGTGGATCTGCTTTTACGACAGTTGAAAGTTTGCGCTCGCATTCGTAAGGCAAATTTTCTTTTAATTCCCGCTACGTGCCGCTCAAATCGACCGTTTTGTATTCGCCCAACGCTTAATCCTTTCCGCCTCCTCGATTCGAAATCCAGCAGTTTAACGAGCTCGAAATCAACTCGAAGCGTGACATTCGTGATGTTTGCAACCATCAATACACCAAAGTCGAAAATCTAAACTGACAGCAACATCAAAACGCACCGAATGTAACTTTATACAGTATCTAGACATTAAAACAACTTTAATCTCAATCTCGTTTATTCGGTATAATTTTTACTAATTTGTCACTCTGCTTTCGCATCTTGATAGCAGTTAACTTTCGAGGACATCTCTCGAGAACACTAAAGAAGTGTCTGTCACAAGGCGTTGATAAAGTCAAGTTCAAAGAACCTCTTTGAAACTTTGGAGAGCTTTGGGCTTTAGGATAGATCAAAACACTGATAAGCATAAAAATACGGACTGAAGAGGAAAAAGATTCATCAGGATGAGTATAAATCTAAAACAAATGAATAAATACAAAGTCAAAACTAATATCATATTCATGGAAAAACAAAAAAGCTAACCTACTCGTAGAAGCGATGAATCACTGGGAATTAATATGACATCCGGTTGGAAAGCGCTAGGCGGGTTGCCAAGTGGCCAAAAGGCAAACAGGAAGTGAATAAGAACGCAAAGAAACGTTGATACGAGTCGCCAGCACGAACGTCTGATAAGTCGTAATAAGGATTACTGAAAGCGTTATAGGCGCTTCCAAAACAACAAAAAGTTTTTCTTTGTTTTTCCACAAAAAAAACAAAAATTGCAAAAAATTTTCTTTATTTTTTAAATTTTTATCAAAACAACTCTTTACTCAAGTAAATAATTTGTTTTATTTTTAAATTTATTTATTTAAAGGTAAGAGTTATTTGCGTAGAGTACATGTTGGCTTTGAGCTTAAAGCTGAATCCTGTTTAGTGTCGGCTGTAAGCGCGACCAAAAAGTACGCGACGAGGGTGCGCGAAGTAAATGAATTCGTGGGATGTGTGCTGTGCGAATGGGCAGCAATTGCTCGAAAGATAAACACGCGCGAGCTTTTCGTCCACTTTCACGATAGTAAAGGTCCAAGGTTGTTCAATGGCGCAATGCTCAACAAGCGGAAAGCTTTCAGATTCACATATAACCTAACCTCTCTTAGTTCTACATACTACACAATAGAATAGAGTATCTGCGCATGCGCAGCGTTTTTATGTGAGAAATAGTGTCATGCAGTGCAGTTGAATAAAATAAATGAAATATTTATGTCAAGACGCAAAGAATACGAGTACGCGACAAACTTCAAAGCCACTCGAACGGAAACACGGCATTCTTCTATCGTGTAAGCTCGTAAGCACGAAATGTCATGCAAATTGTTTCGCATTTCGCGACCTGTCGCATGAAACATACATGAATGCATGAAAACCATACCACGCCAATAAAACAAAGAAAAATAAGCTACGATTCACTACTCACATCAGCAAACATTTAATGCATGTGAAAAACTCGCCACATTTATCTACGTACTAGTACAAAAATCGATTTTTGAAGCAACATAACCTAACTTAACCTATCCTGTATTTAATACTAGCTTTAACCCGCGGCTTCGCTCGCGAATATCTAAAATAATGAAGTTGCTTCCATACGCGTCTGTAGTCACAGAAGAAGTAACAATGAAGTAGAATGGCGGGAAGTTTAAAATGGCTGAAAGTATAGTCTATGGAAGTATAGTGTACAGTCTCCATAGTGTAGTCAATTGGATTTGATGTTGACGTAGCTGTTGGTAATACAGTGTGATAATACAGTGTGATGGTACTATAGTACTTAGGTTTGAGCTTCATTGCTGGAATGCTAGATGGCGTTAAAGTAGTCAAATAGCCAGATGCAGAGGTATTATTGGCTAAACAATTTCTTTATTTTATTTAAAAATATTTTTTTATTAAATAAAAAGTAGCCTATAACCATTCGGGGATCACTAAGAATATGTGTACCAATTTTCATGATGATCGGTTAAGTAGTTTTTGCGTGAAAGTGTAACAAACATCAGGACATTCGTATTTATAATATTAGTAGGGAAGTAGGGATTCTCATCGTTTGACACAGAAAAATATATGTTATTCAACCCAATATACACAAAAGTGAAAGGTATATTTACATATAGCCATATTTCGACCGAGAAATGTAAAATTTGAAATCAAAGCGCGTGAATTTCAATGTTTTCAAAACGCGACCAATTTTTATGTTTATCTATCAATATCCAGAGTATATAGGCACAAGTTTTATTGACGAATATGACCGTCGGCGATAAAACAAGCACACAAAGTGAAAACCAATATTCATAAAATGTTAATAGCGGTGCGTGTTGTTCAAAATGGCGCTGGTTATTGCTACACACTCACAAATAGCTGTAAAGTAATTGTTTCAGTTTAATTCAATAACTAAATAATAGTAAATTATTCCGTAATACTATAATAATAATGTATACATATCTTTAATGTATGCAACCACATAAACATGTTAATACGTGTCATAACCTCCTGCACACGTGAATAACTAATAAATTTACATTTACAGGCAGAATGGGTGAGTAAAACAGTATTTTCATAACGAATTGCTCAATTTTAGGTAAAATGCCGCGTTGCTATTCAATTTAATATCGAAATGAAAACTTTTACGTTCATTTATCGGATAAAATTGATTTGATTTACGTTATGATAACATTAAATGTATAAACTCGCATAAATTACGAATGCTTCCAGTTGGGTTTATGAAATGAGCATGAAATAATTAATAAAATGTAATCCACCGGCGGGAAATTGAGGTTATTTTATAAATTTTGAGTGTTTGTTTAACGCAGGTGGGTTTTTCGTGCTTTGAATTCAACTCGTGTAAAACACGCTTGATTAAATTTAATTTTATGAATGTTTCAATTGAGCTTAACTCGGTTTTGAAGTTTGCGTAAAGTTTAAACATTTATATGGAGCCAAAATGGAAGATTTTATTTTCTACAGTGGATATAACCTTAATTTATGTTCTGTACATGTACAGGAACTCAAATATTCATTACAAAATCATAATAATATACTTTAACGCCATCTATATTTGAAAAATTCAACTTAAACATGAATAAATGTCTATATCAACTTTCATCCCTTATTTAACACCTTTAAAAATAAAAATTTTAATATTTTAATAATTATTCTCTTATTCCTGACTAAAACTAACCTAAAAAGTCATAGATGATCAAAATCTGTCAAACCGTTCTTGAGTTATAAGTGCTTTAACTAACAAAACTTGTTTTTAATATATAAATTACCATTATTTTAAAATTAAAGTAATTTATAAACTTGATTAATGTATTACCTGGCAATATCTTGACACTTCTGCATGCATTTTCACCTGAGTATACTTGGTTGCAGTGTAATATTTATCGCGCGCATGATATACGACGCCGTAGAGGCCCAAGTTGTGAACAATCACTTCGTGGCTCATATCAGCACACGGTTCGTGCAACGAAAATAAACGCAACAGAAGTCAAACAAATAGATCGCCCGATCGCAATGTGTCTCTAACACGCGTTTTATCACTAGAACTTTTTAACGTTCAACATTGAAACCTATGCAAATGTTGGGATAATTTATGTGACGTTTTGTGTAAATATTTAAATTTTCACTCTTTTACATCGTCTCACAATTTATATTGTAGTTTTTATTGTATTGCTTTGTTGAGGTAAAAATAGTGTTTTGCCGGTTAATTGTTTAACAGTGAATGAGGAGTTATAGTTATGGGTAGCTATAACAATGTTATTGTTTATTTTATGTTGTTGCAACAAGTCAGGTTGGCCGAGCGGTCTAAGGCGCCAGATTTAAGCTCTGGTTCTCGTATGAGAGCGTGGGTTCGAACCCACACCTGACAATCACTTTTGCTTACTCAGTATTATTTATTTGTATGTTTGTTACACTTTTACGCAAAACCACTGAAGATATTTTGATAAATTTTTGTATAGAGATATTTTATAATGTGAAAATTGATATAGGCTATTTTTGTTGTGATAAATTCCATTTGAAGGGTATAAAATGTGGAATTATTCCTCAACAGTTTTTTCTAGCTAGAATCTCATTATTTCACATTTCAATACAATTACCTTTGACGCCTATGAATCTATGTTATTCTCGCAGGTTCTAGACTTTTAAAGGTGGGTATAATACCCTCATTGGCGCGTGATTCTTTGTCATAACAAACAGAATGGTCTCCAAAGAGAAAGGGAATGAAAGAACCTTTCGTCTTTTGTGCTTCAAATAAAGAATTAATTTACATTTTAATTAAGCACCTACCGCATCGCGCATTCTAGAGCAAAAAATCTCTGAATTATAAAGATAAAAAGCTTTAAAACCAATTATCGCGTGAATTCAATTAAATTAAAATTATATAACGACAAATAATTTTTGCGGTACATTGGGTTGCATATCTTAGAGGTTAAAATACACAAGGATGCAATACAACTTATGTATAATATAAAAATGAATCGCAAAATCTGTTGGTAAGCGCATAACTCAACAATGCCGAAACCAATTTGGCCAATTCTTTTTAAAATGTTTGTTAAAGGCCAAGGAAGGTTTTACGACGAAAAAATTCGAATAATTGCCGGGAAAACCCTAAAGACAGCATTTTTCTATAGGATAAAAGTTGGCATTGAGATTCAATCATAGTTATAGTGAAATAGTTGAATCCGAGATGGCGCGCTGAAGTGCATTATTAGCAATTCTTTATATAATTAATTTATTTAAAATAAAATTGCGAATATTATTGATAGAATTGTCATTTACTATTTCTTGAACAAAAGAGTAAAACGAATTACATTTTATTAAACACTAGCTGTTGCCCGCGACTTCGTTCCGGCAGTGTTTAATAAAATGTAATTTGTTTTACTCTCTTGTTCTAGACATAGTATGTGTCAATTCTATCAATAAGATTCGCAATTTTATTTTAAACAAATTAATTATATAAAGAATAGCTAATAATGCACTTCAGCGCGCCATCTCGAATCAACTATTTAACTATAACTATGATTGAATCTCAATGTCAAATTTTATTCTATAGAAAAGAGCTGTTTTGAGGATTTTCCCGGCAATTATTCGAATTTTCTCACCTTTAAACCTTCCCTAGACCTCCACGAATAATTCAAGACCAAAATAAGATAAATCCGTTCAGCCGTTTTCGAGTTTTAGCGAGACTAACGAACAGCAATTCATTTACATATATATATAGATAGACTACCGCGGGCAAAAACTAGTAATCTATATAAATATAGTTAGAGTTGATTTTATATTTCTTGACATTTTGGGAATTTTAATTCTATTTTCATTTCCAAGAATAGAACCCCAAATGTTGAAAAGCAACAACGTCAGCGCAGAGAGTTCCCGCTTCCTTTGAATGTTTGAATGCGTCCAAATGTTTAATGTTTATTCAATATCAAACTTTGTTTGAAGGATTGTTTTCGCTGGCGCACATTCAACAGATCGCTTCATCGTTTCACGGAGACCGAAAGAAGCGAAATTGAAATTAATTGCTTCAATGTCGAGCGAGAGTAATTTTCGATTCGCTTCCTCTCGCCGTCTGCGCGTGATTTTTATCACGTTTTAATCGCTTCGTTTGTGCAAACATTAATATTATTAACACACAGAAAAAATTAAAAAGAAACAAACATTTTACGAATGAATGGAAGCAGAAAAATGTAGTCAAAGAAAAACTCAATTAATTTTCGTTTAGGGAGCCCAAACAAGTTGAAATAACAAACCACACAACAAAAACAATAAAAACGCGTGAAAAGTAAAAGTTTTCGAATAACTCACGTTTTATCTTGCATAATATTAAAACAAACAGAAATATTTCATATTTTTAATTTAACCTCACTATTACAAACCTAACCTCTAAATCTTATTTTTTAATATTTATATGTTACTCTAATGTAACTCTAATGTAATTTTGTTATTAAACACAATTTTACGCTTTGTAGACTAATAAATCGTAATTTATTTCCGTTAGTAGGCAACACACTATACCTAACCAAGTTTTTCCATCTAAATAGAAAGTAATTTGCAATAAAGTTCAATAAAAACAACCCCGGTAACTTATAACTTTTAAACAAGCCATGTAAGTGTACACCACAGCGGTTTATCCAACACAAAGGCAGTGTTTCAATTTTGTTTGATGATTTTTTTTGCGCTGTTTTTGTTGTTTTTGATTGTTGCTTTAGTTTACACTTTCTTCGACGGCGCTTTTCCATTACGCAGCGTAATTTTAGTGCCAAGGGTGAAAGGATACCGTGTATTATTATTAAAAGCACTATTATTAACCGGAAATTGAAATACAACAAAAACTCAATCAAATTTCCGAAGGATCGCAACTTCTAAAGAAACAATAGCATAAAATATATTGCTCTAGAGTATAGAACTATAGAACATTCAAAGGACTACGTAAAATCCAAAATAAACGAAATAAATGTTTAATATTTTAATTAATTTTAATTTTTTTAATTTTTAGTTTTTTGATATTTGATACCAGATGGCGCAGTTTTTATAAATTGTGGTGTTGTATAACTCTGTTTGTGCGTTTTTAACAAAGTTTAACGTGACGTTATAAAATTAATAATCCTCGACGTGCAATTATTGCTGGTCGGCTGGCTGGACGCTAATAAACGCAAAAATGCACGTGTTTCTCTAACAACCTACGCGATGCGGGAAAGCAGAAAGTTAATTAACAGTTTTTAACTAAAGCACTAGAAACGTAACCGTTTTAACGTTCAACTTTGCGCTGAATATTTAATTTCGTTAAACCTGTTACAGGACAATTGATAAAAATTACAAAACTTGTAATTTTATTGGCGATTTTATTATTTTTGCAAAAAGTTAATTTTAATGAATTAAAGCAATTTTTAGCGAAAAATCAAATAAAAAGCAAGTATAATGTTTGTTTTAAGTAGATTATCTTTTGTTATGACTTATATTTTATTTCTTTTGCTTTTAAACATAAAAATTTGATGTTTTTGTATAAAATTTTAAGAAATTTTGATTTTCTTTCAAAAATTTTGAAATTTTCAATAATTTTGTTGTTTTTGATAAAATTAACGAAACAAAAATTATTATTGCAATGCAGGAAAATTCCCAACATTTGCCGATGCATTCAGTACGGAAATCTGTCGTTGGCTCCGTCGCCATCCGCCGCCGCATTAATTTCCGGCACGCCGACGGCGGCCGCAGCATATCGACGCATCGCAGCGCTTTTATTCGCGCTTATAATAAACCACCAACAACACAGGTTTATAGTTTGTAATTACGCAGTGCCACTGTAATTACTGCATGATATTTATACAAATAAATAATTTATTAAACGCTTAAAACGTTAAATTACTTAATTTAAATCAAAAAATTTAATTTTTCTAAAAAATTATACAAAACTTACTTTTAAAGTGTGTATTATATCCAGGAGACTGGAAATTCTTGAATGTACATCTCTCAACACTTTTGAAGTGACAGCAAAGTTTGTCAAACTAAAATTAACTCTGTTTATTCGCACTTGTCGCGTTTGTGTACATCGAACACGGGTTGCGTTGAAGAACAAAGTGTTTTTAAAGTTTTTCGATTACACTTACATGTCACATATTTATTATTTTAAAGTTTTACTTAAACACGATCCAGTTTATTTTATAAATTCAATTTCATGCACTTTAAATTAATTTCAACGAAATATTTTAATAATTTTATTGTTTTTGAATGTTTTTAATAGTTTTAAGAGGCAAACACGCACAAGATAAGCGCAAGATAAATTTCGCGTTGTGTTCGCGTCCGCGGCGCGTTCGTGAATCGCGGAGGCGGCGTTGGTCTACGCCGGCGGCTCGTCTCTGCTTGCGAATTGGCGGAAAGTGCGCGCACAACTGTTTCCACGCCGTCCTCAACGCCACTGCCAAACCACACACAGCACACAACACGCGCAGATCTTTATCAAACGTTGTGTTTTTACTTTTTTGTGTTGCAATTCAAAAACTTCAAATTTCAACGTAAACAACAAATATTTTATTTGCGTTTATTGAAATATTCAACTATTGCATGTATAAAACTCATATTCTCTTATGTTTGTGGTTTAATGTGGCAGATAAGCGTAGAATCCTTGAAAAACAAAAAGAACGAATATGTGATAATGTAATGCGATGGGATAGTAATGGACGGCGCATAACCGTAAAGTTTTATTTGTTCTTTTCGCTCACAGCAAAGATTACGTCCTGTTTCTGCTTCGTCCTCCAGTTTTTTCACCCTTTTTTCATTACTACGCGTGCATTTATAACGCGCTGCCTTGTTATGACACCTTTTATGCATTTTCTTTACGATTCAATAATTATTATATCACGCGCATGTCCATTATCCATTACATTAACAATATCGCATATTTTTATCGCCTACTTCATGGTGAACATTATAAAAATATGATAAATAGATAAAATAAACGTTGAATCCTGTTTTATCCTTATTTTTGTGCAGATTTTTTACTTGACTATAGGCAACTTTACATGCACGATACAAACGCGGTGTACAAATTTCAGGTTTTCAATTTTTAAAGCAATATACAAGAAGAATATAAATTACATTAATAAGTACCATAATAACAAGCTGAATATGTTTTATTTGTGAATTTTATGCAAGTTTTGATTTAAAGTCAGTTTTATTTGAGATATTTTTATCTTTAACGGATATCCAATGTAGGCAACCCAACATACACCAATAAATACCCATATAACCCCGTCACTTTTATCAAAAAAGTCAAAATACTTGTTTCTCGCCGCATGTTTATTCCCAAATATCTAATTAACTACAGTACAATTCACAATGGACTATAAAGAAGAACAAACGAATGAAATAGAAGCATTAGAATCAATTTATTACGGTGATGTTACAAGTAAGTAATTACGTTAATTTTGTAAATATTTGCATATAACCTAACCATAAACCTTGCTTTTAGTATTAACATCAGAGCCTCACCACAAGTTTTCGATACCAATCAAATCCGAAGAGTATGATGCAGACACAGAAGAAGGACTCACATGTAATTTAGTCTTTACCTACACTAGCAAGTATCCAGATGAAGCACCTCACATGGAAATTGAGGACACTGTTAACTTTGAAGATGATTTCGAACAGGAACTGTTATTGCATTTACAAGAACAGGTTAATTTTAATAGTATTTGTAGTATTATATTATTATATTGAGTATTTTTGCCCAAAGGTTACTGAAAACTTAGGTATGGTAATGATTTTCACATTGGTGTCATCAGCACAAGAATGGTTGAATGTCAAATGGGATGAACACAAAAAAATGGTTGAAGAAGCCGCGATTAAGAAGCAGAAAGAAGATGAAGCTGCTGAAATGGTTTTGTTTTATTATATTTTCCTCTATTTTATAATAAATTTATATTTTTTTTGTGTTTAGAAACGTTTTGAAGGCACTAAAGTAACAGTTGAAAGTTTTATGAAGTGGAAGATACAATTTGAAGATGAAATGGGTATTGCTAAAAAACGCGAAGCAATTGAACGAGATGGTAAGAAGTTAACAGGAAGGGAATTATTCATGCAAGATCAAACACTCAATGAATCTGATCTCAAGTTCTTAGATGAAGGTATAAAAAACGTATTCTATGTTATTTTGGTATATATTTTATTAATTATGTTAAAGGTGATGCAGTAAAAGTGGATGAATCACTTTTCCAAGACCTGGAGGACCTAGATATTGATGATGATGATGAGGATGATAAAGATTACGATCCAAATGATTGTGACAGTGATGCGAGTTGAAAACTGCTTGATTAAAATATTCGTTGCTTTTTTATCATTAACTTAATGTATTAAATTGTTTCCTTGGGGTTATATTTAGGGTATTATCAAATTATCATAGGTGCAAACGTCACACAAATCAAGTTATCGCGCATGCGCACAAAAGAATCATCTGACATTACTTTGCTTGACATATTAATTTTACTTTAAAATCAAAATGAAGAAAATGCAATCTTTAAAACTAATAATTTTCCTAATAATGGTTAAAAGAATAGCTTCAAGAACAAAATATGAAGAAAGAGCTGTTTTCGAAGAAAGCGCCATTTTTGAACGGGCTGCCAGCAAGCTCTACGCAGACACTGATTATTTCGAAGAAGAATGCAACAGAGAAATGTGTGAGTGTCTATACAATGTAAGTGCTGATAAACATTCCCTGCAAAATACTTCAATCTCCCACGCTGAAGCCGATGCTCAATTAAAAGCATATTGCGCTCACCATCCGAAGAATTTACCATGCAAAACACGCTGTCGTCGACGCACAACCTGTGGAAACATCGACAGTCCCTACAAATCAATTTCAGATAAAGCACGTCATTGCATTCGCACGTGGATAAACACAATGCGCAGCGTAATAGCAACTGGATCATTTCGTGATATTTTTCATACTGCTGCAAACATGCGTGTTATCAACTACGATTTGGAATGTGAATTCTTCGCCGGGTGCTATCTCAAAGGATGTTTCAATCAAGATGTGTATCCGAAAATTGCGCTTGATGGCACGCATCTCGGCGCGACTGGTTATGGCTACATTAGTTTCAATATGACCGTGAATCGTATTTCAATCTCCGAGATGGTTACTGCGTTCATGTTATGGACGTTCAATGGCTATGGATCTACTCTTGAGTATCCGTATATTAACCCGAACTATCACGACTTCTTGGTGCGTGATAAAATGCCGCAGTTTTCGAATGATTTCTTGCAAATGTACGCGGCGAATACATCGCACATTGGATGTGCGTTGTATAATCGGAATTTGTCTAGTCATTTGATTTTCTATCAGTTTTATTGTGTTTATCGGCAAGCTGTGTCTTTTGCGAAAAATTTTACGTTGTATAAAGTAGGTCCGCCTGCTTCTGCATGCAATGAGTGGGGTGAAAGGGAATCTACGATACATTCTGGTTTGTGCGGGAAAGTTAGACTATTATCGGAGGATCCGTTTAGACCGTTTGTTGATTTAAATTCTTCATCGAGTGTTACTTTTACTTTGGAGTTGTTTTTGGGGTTATGTTTTGTTTTCTTGGTTGCATAAAATATACATAACCTGTTTTTGTGAGTTACAGATAGAAATAACCTTATTTTTAATCTAGTTATTTGTGTGAAGGAGTAATCTTGATTAATTGCAATGGATAGGGGCATTTGGTGGCAACAGAATAAAAAGTGGTGAAAAACTCTGATTTTTTCATTTGTATCATTTATTAGCTCAAGAATTATTGAATGTTAAATGGTCTGAGCACATAAAATGATTGAGAAAGCAGTTTTAAGTCAGATTTCTAAACAGTAAGGTAACAGTTTAAACTTTTATGATATTTTGATGATAAAATGAATATGGACATGGACATATGAATCCGCATGCGCGAAATATGAAGCTACAAACGTAAAATCGAACGAATAAATGCAAACTGTCAATATACACGCAATCCTTACACAAATCAAGCCATCGTGATGAATTAAAAATAATATTTACTGACATTTTGTGTCATGATACATCAATTACAAGCAACAAAATCAAAATGAAGAAAAACACAATCTGAAACTATTCCTCTTGCTTCTAATGATTGAAAAATAGCATCACAAAGAAAATCTACAGAAAGAGCAAATTTTGAACAAGCTATTAAGAAGCTCTCTGCCGAATCATCCCCGGATTACATCCAAGATTATTGCGATGGCCCACAATGTCTATACGAGCACAGTCATGATAAACATACACTAAAAATATTACAATCTCTCCCTCGGAAGCCGCAGCACAATTACAAGCATACTGCGCTCGCCATCACAAAAATTTACCATGCAAAACACGCTGTCGGCGACGCGAAACCTGTGGAAACATCGACAGTCCCTACAAATCACTTTCAGATGCAGCTCGCTTTATCATTCGTGATAATATCAACTTGTTACGCGATATAATATCATCTGGAGCACATCGTGACCACTTTCCTACTGCTGCAAACATGCGTGTCATCAACTACGATCTGGAATGTGAATTCTTCGCTGGGTGCTATCTCAAAGGCTGTTTCAATCAAGATGTGTATCCGAAAATCGCGCTAGATGGCACGCATCTAGGCGCGACTGGTTATGGTTATGTTAGTTTCAATATGACCGTGAACCGTATTGATATACCCCAGATGATTATGGCTTTCACGGCGTGGACGTACAATGCATACGGAGCAAGCAGGAAATATCCGTATAACAATCCTAATTTCTACGATTTTTGCTGCATGATAAAATACCGAATTATTCGAATGATTTCTTGCAAATGTATGCAGCCAATACAACACACATTGGATGCGCATTGTACAATCGGAATTTATCTAGTCATTTGATTTTCTATCAGTTTTATTGTGTTTATCGGCAAGCTTTGATCTATACGAAAACTTTGAGTTGTATAAAATAGGTCCGCCTGCTTCTGCTTGTGAGGAATGGGGTGAAAAGTAAGTACATCATATTTTGGGCTGTGTGGAGAGGTTAGACTGTTATCTGATGATGAATTTGTACCGTTTATGGATTTAAATTCATCTAAACGTAATAATTTTCCTTAAAGTTAATATTTATGTTATATTTAACTTTATTGGTTATATAAAATATACATAACCTTGTTTTGTAAGTTACAAATCAAATAACCTTAATTTTAGGTTTGTTTCTTTAGTAAATAACAAAATTTAATGAAATGTTTTAGATTTTTGCTGATAGATGGCAGTGGAGTCAAAATGCGTGCATGTTCACCCCTAAAGATATCAAAATCAATATATGATGGTGGCGGCGGCGGCGGCAGTGGTTCAGGCGTTTGCCGCACTCACACGCCGCTCGATATGTGTGCGTGGCGCGATGTGCCGGCGGTAGGGGACGGCGCGACGTGTGCATAGCTCTGCGCGGGGTGGCGACAACGCGCAGTCTGTACGGACTGTGTGGCGGACGGTTTACGGTGGTGCGCGCCGCCGTCACATCTTAGATCTGTGAAAAATCACTGAAAACAAAACTCACACAAAAACAATTCACCAATTCAACAAACCAAACCTGCTTCGGTTGTAAAAAGGGTGCGTGCGTGTGGTGTGATGAAAATGTGGAGCACACACATCGCGCAAGATGTGTAAAGATACGGAAAACGTGCGCGTTGCTATAGATAAGACAGAAATTTAATTGTTAGTTGTTAGTTAGGCGTATTTGGTGTTAAATATTAAGGATATGTGTCGAGGGACTTGTTTTGCGCGGTTTTGAGACGGTGGCATGGCCGTCAATGGAAAGAAATTATTATTAGGTAAAGGTAAAGTGCGTGGGGTTCGTAGAGGTTGATTTCTGGACGTTAACGCAGGTGTGCTAAGAAAGGTGCAAGCCGCAGCGCGACGCTGAAAGGAAAATGCATTTACATTTCGAGCGAACCTTGAACGCGAAAAGCGACTGCTCGATATTGTCGCTCACATGGATGGGAAAGGTGCCAGATGAACTTCCAGAAGTGAGTATTTAGATCTAAATTGTTTTAAAATTAAAATTAAGTGAAAAAGTTGAAAAAATGAGAAAATTTTAGCAAAAACAAAAAAAATTAAAAATTTTCGAAAAAATGCAAAAAATTTATTTTAACTTTAAAAATTTATTATTTCTATAAAAGCTTTTATTTTTAAGTCTAAATAAAGCACTCAATAAAGGTTGATGCTCCGTAAATGTTAAAGTGTAAAAGTTCACAATTCCTCATTTATATTCCATACAATGCTGCAACTGCGAGCAGGAAGACTGAATATAAACTGTAAAACAATTTAACATTTTACTCCTTGCAAACTTTACACTCAAAACAAAACAAACAAAAACATGAACAGTATCTAATCCCTTCGAGTTCACATAATTTGTGTTTTCCCGAGCGCATTTTTCACAATACGAAACAAGAAAAACAAAAAAAGCAGAAGAAAAAGAACACAGTCGGTTTTACTTTTTACTTGACTCGATTTACATATTTTCAGGACGACAAAGTGCAGACAGTACACGCATAAACTATTTAAGTAGCAGGCTTGCATGCGAGAAAGCTCAGGCTTGGGAAATCCGATGGGAATGAAATGCCAACATTGCCAACAAACAGAATGCGGGTGCGGGAGGGCAAAAAGCAACAGTTGGAGTTGGAGAGAAAAATAACCTCAAACATTACCGTAAAGAATTAGATGAAATTTTTTGGTTAAAACTGATTTTTGATTAATTGCTTGGAAAAACTGAGATTTCTCTTACAATTAATAACACAATCATGAAATCTTTTGTTGTTACGAGTTTTTAGAGTAGTTAAAGCAGATAGAAATGAAAAGTTGAGTTTTATAATAATAGACGGTATGAATTTATGACTTTTGTGCTTTTAACTTCTTCATTTCGTGGATTTTTGTTTCGTTTTTGTATTTATGACGTGAAATAAAAGAACAGTATTGTGTTGCGTCGTTTTCCACATTGCCCCGCTGAAATTTCGCGAAAGTTTTGACTAACTTTGAAAAGTTGAGGAAAGTTTCAGTCCCCGAGGATCAATAAAATGGCGTGTGCAAAAACTTTTCAGTTTTCATCTGTTCGCTAAAAAATGCAAAAAATGATTAATTTCACTGTATTTTAATTATATGTAATTTTTCTGAAAAATTTATGAAGTGAGACAATGAAAATTTTAATTTTTAATCCCTGTGAGAAAATAATTAGTCGTAAATTTTCCAAACGACTTGTTTACTAATTCTCCACTTTGCGGTGTCTTTCCACCAAACAAACCGCTTTCTTTCCTAATCAAATAAACACTCACCAACTCAACTCTGCGGCCATTCACGCAAATAAACATAAATTTCGCACATAATGAACATTTACGTTCACTTTCGTTGTTTTGTAATTTTCACGCAACTCTTACCCCGGGGACAAAAACAACATTATTCCAGCATGTTTTAACTCATAATATAATTTAGAAGATACTTGTAGCAGCACGGTGCAAAGTGTAAAGGTGTAAAAGCAACCTCGGTCAAAGTGGAGACGTGGAAGCGTTGAAGGTAATTTTGAATACGACTGCGTATGCTTTCAAGTGGAATGTGGGAAACGTGAGTGGAAAGTTAGGAAGTGAAGGAAGAGGAAGGAGGGAGTATGTGTGCGTGTATAACTGTTAAAGTTTAAGTTGTAGGTGCGTGGAAATAAGAGGGTGGAAATTGTGGAAGGCAGGTACGAAGGTACTCGAGCAAGTCGTGGATGTCGTGGAGAATTCGTAGACGTACGAGTACCAATGAATACTAGACAAATAGGCAGCGGGTTACTTTCGTTAGTTAAAGTTTAAGTTAAAGTTTAGTTTGGCATGTAGACATGATTAGAAGATTAGAAAAGCACGAAAGTTACAAAGTTAATCTTAAACTAACAAACTAATCTAAGTTTTTAGAGTTTTATTTAAGTTGCAATTAAAAATTAATTGGTATTTTGTAGTTTTATTAAAAATTATAAATTTTTTATTCGATTAGAAATTTTTAAATGAATTTTCTTTGGTTTTATGAAATAAAAAGTGGTACTTTAGTCACGGACGCCCATAACCGTGAGTAAAGTACTTTAGTAACGGGTTTTAGTCACGAAGTGGAGCTTGCGCCTGCGCATTTGCCTACGGTGCAGCACAAGACTATATGAAATACCGTGCTACGCTTGCTATTAATCAATCTCGTGACAAAAACTGTCATTTAGCCACTTGAAACATTATATAATATAGCTTTAACCCTTGGCTCGCTCGCGAATATCTAAAATAATGAAGTTGCTTCCGTACGTGTCTGTAATCACAGAAGAAGTAACAATGAATTAGAATGGCGGGAAGTTTAAAATGGCTGAAAGTATGTATAGTCTATGGAAGTATAGTGTACAGTCTCCATAGTGTAGTCAATTGGATTTGATGTTGACGTAGCTGTCGGTAATACAGTGTGATAATACAGTGTGATGGTACTATAGTACTTAGGTTTGAGCTTCATTGCTGGAATGCTAGATGGCGTTAAAGTAGTCAAATAGCCAGATGCAGAGGTATTATTGGCTAAACATTTTTTTTATTTTATTTCAAAAATATTTTTTTTATTAAATAAAAAGTGGCCTATAACCATTCGGGGACCACTAAGAATATGTGTACAAATTTTCATAATGATTGGTTAAGTAGTTTTTGCGTGAAAGTGTAACAAACATCAGGACTTTCGCATTTATAATATTAGTAAAGATAAATTACATGTTTTTTTTTATAAATTTCTTTCAATTTTTGTTAAAATTCCCCCAAAAAGCAAAAATAATTCTTTTATCTTTTCTAATTTTTATGATATCATTAATTTAAGTTCTTCTAAATTTATTTCTTGAAATAACTTCTCTCTAGAAGTATTTTCCTCAATTTATTTTTATTAAATATAAATTTATATTAACGGTGTGTGTTTTTACTCACCGTAATTGAAGTAGTCTGAATACTCGTAGTGCTGCAATATATAGAGCGGGAAGTTTTGCTCTTTGCACAACTTTGCAGTTTGTATGTACTCGTCTCTGCGTAATTACGTTTCCCCTGCGAATTGTGAATCCTTAGAATTGAAAGACAAAACAGGACGCGCATCAGAACACCTTTGTGATGTTGTTGTGACAAATGAGTCATTGCTGCAGTAATGCGCTAATTAAAGCCACTATCTACAGATATACATACTAGTACGAGTACGAATACTAACAACACTTTTATACTCGTGGAAGTACACCTAAGAAAAGGAAAAGAGAAAATATAAGACGTAAGACGTAAGACGCAAGAAAAAAAAGTTGGGATTACACGCGACTGCAACGAATTGAAAACATTTCACGGCTTAGCATTACGAATCCTTAGAAATGTTAGAAAATGTAAGAATACGGAAGGATATTAAGGATAAACCTGTTAAGACAAATTAAAGAAATGGAACATTTGTTTACTATAATAAGGAAAATAGTGGAATTTATGTAAAAATATTAATTTTATGGCTAGAACACTAAATTCTAACTTCTATAATTTTATTTTTAGTTTTTTCACGGTTTTGAGACATAGAAAGTGGTATTTTAAACACGGATGGCCATGGTGGTGACTAAAGTACTTTAGTCATGTGTTTTAGTCACGGGTTTCAGCTGGTGCCTGCACATTTGCCTAAGCTATAGCACAAGATAGAAAATCTTTCTCAGAATAAAAAATCCAAAAATCCTCTGTAAAAATTTAATTGATTAACCGGTATAAATTTCCACAAACACTATGGTGCTGTCCGTCAAGCCAAAATTAATTTAAACGAAAAACTTTGCTCCTGTTTTCAGCTGAAATTAATTTAACAAACGAGTTTGACCCTGTCCTTTAATTAAATTAATATTTACTGACAATATCGGACTTGTTTTTATCAAAAAAATTAAATTGATTGAAACTAACTAATCGTTTAAGTGCAAAAAAGGTTTTAAAATGCTTGAAACCCATTATATCCAGTCTATGATGCAGAAAGATTAAATTATTCCTGTGATATAGGAAATTCAGCACGGTTTTTACACAAAAACTAATAGTTTAAATAAAATAGTATAGAATATGATATTATAAAGAGTTTTTTCTTTAGTTGAAAGAAAAAATTCTATAATTTCATGCTTCAATGAATTTATTCATGATTTTATTGAGAAACTTTAATGAATCTAAGTGATCCAAGTCTTCAAACTTGAGAAGCAATTACTTTTCTAATTACGACCATTACGACCCATCCAATCTTGAAGCGAGATTTGTCCTGCAGTCGACATTTCAATATCTCAACTTCTCAAGTGTTTTCATTCACTTTTTCCTTTTCTTTTTTTCTTTTATTTAGCGATAGATTCAACAATTTTTCACAATAGAAAATATCTATTCTGTAAATTAGTGAAATGTGACAATTCAAAGTCGATGTTGACGCATCATCACAAAGAATCGCGATAGGGTGGATTGTCCTTCCGATTGGGGTGTGAATTTACCCAAGCGTTAATGCCGCGCTTATCAGATGCGGGATACAAATCCGTGGTGAGATACCAAACGATGTGTGAACATGAATAACCTTATCAAACCACACCAATCCACACCAATCAAAAAAACCACCCTTATTTTATTTTTTGATTGTTTAACGAACTTTAACGAAGAAAATTTTGAATTATTTTTTGTTTTATATTTGCGTGTGTTCACATGAGTAATTTTTGATCATTAGGTGTCAGAGACACCATACATCCGGCATCCCTTCGTCCTTATCCCATCCCCCAGTTGGAAGTCGAGTGCTCGACGCCGGCTTAACGCCCGAGTCGGCGATTCTGGGGCCGAAAGGACCACTTGAAAATTGCACACTTCTCGCTAACGCCCAAAGCACACACGAACACAACAAAGCCACGGCTGGGAAAAGCAAAGGAAAACAGAAAGCAGGGATAACGCCAGCGGGGAAAGCGGAATTCAGGCGGATGCTAAAGTCGTGTCACTGGCAGCGCTGTGCGCCTGCAGCTGTTGAGCTTTCGAGCTTTTGCAAAATTTACTCACAAACGTAAAAGACTCATGTCGTAAATATTGTAAGGTAGACAACCAAACATACATACAATTATCATCTTATGATCTTTTTACTTTTTTGAGCTATTTAAGCTTATAATCTTGTTATTTCAAACAAAAATTTAGCGAATTATTATTTCCTGATGAGTTTTTGAGCTCCAAATACGAAAAATACGTTTTTTTGCGCTTTTCTTTCAATTTTTAACGAGTTTTTCTCAACGTCCGGTTTTAATGGACCTGAGTGTACAAAAACATAATCCCGAACACATATGTGCTGGGCCGTATTTGTCATAAAGCCAGATGGACGTGTCGTAAACAATTTGCACGATTATCTCTCCGCTCGTTTCATTAGGGTGCAATCGGCGGAAGCACACGACTCGCATTTTACATTTTTGACGCTTATTTGGATCGTGCCGTGCAGTTTTATATCAGTGAAAGCTCGCAAGGGTAAACAAGCTCGTATTACTCACAGAGAAAAATGAAATATATGAAAAACTAAAACTGGGTCAACGTATTAAAACCAAGGACGCAATGTTAAAATAAAATGTGAGATGAACACGAAAGGTTTTTTAATAGTAGGTAATATTTGCGCATGCGCATCACATTGTTTGTTTTTAGTGTTCGCTTGAGTTAGTTTTGATTAAATTTCAGCGACAGGTAGCAACCGATGAATTTCGCTCACATCAATTCTACGATTAAGTATTCTCGCATTTTCACGACGTGTAGAATCTTAGGGGTGTGAACAGCGGGCGCAAACAGCGCGAGAGCAAACAGGAAACGGCGTGCGAACCGAAAATGAAAAGCTCAAGGTTTTGCGGGTTTATACATTCGGCGGCGAGGCGAACATAAATCACGCTTGTTATTGCATAACAGGGTGCGAAATTGCGTGGCTACTTTTTGCGGGCCATGAGATTTTACATTTATAAAAAAAGAAAGAAAAAAACAGCGAAAACAGATTTAAACCTAAAAATGTGATTTTAAAATTTAAAATTTAGGAAAATATTTGCACACAACTTAAATGTGGCTAAAAGAAGTGACTAAACATTGTTAAACACTCGATTTATTAAATGCTTGCTAAATGCGCATGCGCAAACTCTGTCCCATGACTAAAAACTGTGACTAAAGTACTTTATTCACGACTTTGGCCGCCCGTGTTTAAAATATTACTATTTGTGTCTAGAAACCGTTGAAAAACTGACTCTTTAAAGGTGGAAGTTAAAAAAAAACAAATTTTAACCTAAAATTACTTTGATTTTAAAATTTAAAACTTCTAAAAATATTTGCACACAACAAAAAAAATATTGAAGAAGTTTAGAGATTTAGAGGGGTTATGTTGATGTATGTTTATTTTACGTTATCACACCCCGCAGGTACATGCAATATATCCTCACATGACGCACGAGACGCATAAAAAATCTACGTCACTAAACAACCCCTGAATTTATATAACACCCTATTCATGTTTTTTTTTATGCTGGAAAACAAACAGAAATTAATTTATTCTGGAGATTTATTTTTCGTGTGTAGTCGCCAATGAGTTGCGTAATGTGCAACATAACGAGACGAGCGCTAATTGCGGGAGCGCACGAGTGCGGCGTTCATTAATGCAATTATTCTCGGTGCCAGTCCGCACTGAAATTGGGAGGTGCAGTTTGCATGCGGTGCAAAATAAACCACAAGACCACCTCATACCATAAAACAAATATATCAAGGTATTGCATAACCGCATTACAAAAATAAATAGTAAAAGTATTAAAGAATATATTAAGTACTAGCTTTAATCCGCGGCTTCGCTCGCGAATATCTAAAATAATAAAGTTGCTTCCGTACGCGTCTATAGCCACAGAAGAAGTAACAATGAAGTAGAATGGCGGGAAGTTTAAAATGGCTGAAAGTATAGTCTATGGAAGTATAGTGTACAGTCTCCATAGTGTAGTCAATTGGATTTGATGTTGACGTAGCTGTCGGTAATACAGTGTGATAATACAGTGTGATGGTACTATAGTACTTAGGTTTGAGCTTCATTGCTGGAATGCTAGATGGCGTTAAAGTAGTCAAATAGCCAGATGCAGAGGTATTATTGGCTAAACAATTTCTTTATTTTATTATAAAATAATTTTTTTATTAAATAAAAAGTAGCCTATAACCTTCCGGGGACCACTAAGAATATGTGTATAAATTTTCATGATGATCGGTTAAGTAGTTTTTGCGTGAAAGTGTAACAAACATCAGGACTTTCGCATGTATAATATTAGTAGGGATCAAGTGGCTAAACGGGTGTTTTAGTTACGAGATTGATGGTCTTGTGCTTCACCGTAGGCAAATATTCAGCCGTAGGCTTCACCCCGTCACTAAAACCCGTGACTAAAGTACTTTAGTCATAACTTTGGCAATCCGTGTTTAAAATACCATTTTTATCTCTCAAAACCACAAAATACTGATAAAAACCATATAAAAACGAAATTTATAGTAATTTAAAGGTTTATATTGCCGCTATGTGTGTAATCAATATGATTGAACAATATCTACACAATATAATTCCACAAAACAATTTATTTGCTTGAATAGTCATCATTACAACAAGATTAAATTTATCCCTCTGTTGAATTTAATCGGATTTACTCAAAGAACATAAATCAATTGTTTGACGTTGGTTATGTAGTGGAAGATTTAAGATTGAGCAATATATTTGTATTGGCAATTGCACAAAAACCAATTTTCCGCTATTGTTTCCAGCAGCCGAATTAAAATAAAACACTCCACAGGACGCAGTACTCAACCGGATACAATCAGAATACATAAACGAAAGTGTTTTGTTATTAAATTTATCAAAATGAAGAATGAAAAAGCTTTCATTGTTAATAAGGTTAGTTATGATTCACTTAACTTACCCTTGCTCGTCTTTGGCAAGTATGGCGGAATCCCCTTTCTGCTGGTCAACTCCGATGGGAACGTAACAAATGTTCCGACTGTCTGGAGGCAGAGAAACAAGGAAACAAGGCGCGGTCGGTATTATTTCCTTCCATTTACGAAACACTTGGAGCAGGACAATGGAAATTGCAATGAGAATAGAGTAGAAAGGTCCTGGAGGGATCATATTTAATAACTGGCAAAATTATTGCTTCAAAGAAATCTATAATATAAAAATAAATCAAAAAATCTGTTGGTAAGCGCATAACTTAACAACGCTTTGACCAATTTGGCCAATTCTTTTTTAAAATGTTTGTTAAAGTCCAAGGATGGTTTTACGTCGAGAAAATTTTGAATAATTGTCGGAAAACCCTAAAACAGCCCTTTTCTATAGAATAAAAGTTGGCATTGAGATTCAATCATAGTTATAGTTAAATAGTTGAATCCTAGATGGCGCGCTGAAGTGCATTATTAGCAATTCTTTATATAATTAATTTCTTTAAAATAAAATGACGAATCGTATTGATAGAATTGACTCATTTCTTTGTTTTCTATTTTCCCGTATTTTCCACCTTTACATTAAGTTTCCCACTAGCATTTGGCGAGGCCATTACTATTCTAGTTCGAATTTCCTTCTTTGTTTTCGCCTTTGTCTACTAGATATCTTGTGATACTAAAGTATTAGACGTACTCGTATTACAAGGGAGTGAAGTGGTTTCGTCCGAAAGTAGAACTAACGAGCAAACAATGAATGCCACGAAACGAGCAAACAACTTCACCCACATCTATTTACTTCTATCTCTAATATCTTAAGAGAAATAAAAAAAAGAGAAAAAAAAGTTTCTGTTTTTGTTATTGTGTGTTGAACATATTGAGGTTAGATGAATATACATAACCTCACTCACCTACTTGTAGAAATTCATGTGTAATATCTACGTTCATAAATCTAAATTGATTTATTGCGTCAATAAAACTTGCAGACAGGGAAACATGTAACATCCCCTCTAGTTAGTTGCATCAAAGCACCCACGCTGAATGAATGCACTTTATCTACCAGTATAAATTGTATAAATTGCGTTTTCCTTCGTTCTTCGCTTGCCAGTTCCCGGAATACGTTCCACACGCGCGCAAACACGTACGTTGAGTTATACATGAAAAAGATCAACAATCAGATGTGATTTTATTATCTTCTTTGTTACATTCGTAGAATAGATATCAGCACTTCCCCGAACCACGACTACCTGATACCAATCAAGAAATAATTGAAAGTTCTATTTTTATTGGGGTTTAAGAAGCTTAGTTATTGGGAAAATAATAATTTTACGGTTTTAGAGACATAAAAGTGGTATTTTAAATACAGAAGGGCAAAACCATGACTAAAATACTTTAGTCACGGATTTTAGTCACGAGGTGAATAAAACACTCGCTTTTAATCAATTTCGTGACTAAAACTTTCGTTTAGCTACTTGATACTTAATATATTATTATAGAGAATAAAATTAAGTGAAACTCGGTTATAAGGTGGATTTTTTTCACATTTGCATTGAAAATATCACGTTGTGAAAGAGGGTGACGTGTAATGCACGTTTAATGTTATTGAATTACTCGCTGCGAGCAAAGGGTCGCGAGGGTAAAAAAATTGGTCACGTATGCAAACTGCATGATACACGCATGAAAAACATGATACATGATATTCAGAGGGTAAAAATGATCAAATAAGATTCTCCACTCCACAACTGCATTTTAATCTCATGTTAATAAAAAAATAAAAAAATATTTTTTTCTTTTTTCTAGGTTGTTATTAAAATGATTATTATTATGATTTGAAAATATTATAACTCAGATTAAGACCTAGATACGCATTTAACTAGTTTAACTTTAACTGATGGTGGTTACCCGAAGGGCAGCGTGGCACGCAAATTATGCAAACTTTTACGAGTTTTACGCTTTGAGCTTTTTCGCCAAGAAGCCGCGAGCTTTTAAGTGCGCCGTGTGCTCAAGAAATTCATTAGCGTGCTAAAAATAACTCCGCACTAGAGAAAACCTGGAGAAGTCTAGTGGATAAAGAGCAAATGCCCACAAATGCAAAGCACGCAGAATAAATAAAAAATTAAAAATTCAATGCAATTTTTTCTCTACATCACATCGAAAACAAACAGAAAAAAATTATGCTTGGTAGACGATTTTTTTGACCTTGAAATTCAACAAATTCTGATGATTCAGATGAAGATTCAAGATTCAAGACTACTGGGCAAAAAGATAATAAATTTTCTCATGTTTACTCTTAGGTTGTTTGGCCCACGACACGAATGACGTTGGTAATATACAGAGTGTTAAATAAAACACCTTCAAAAACTTATTTTTGCGAGTATATTCAATATAAACATTTAGTATTGGGTATAATGTTTCAAGGACAAACAAAAAGAAGGACATTGTAAGGATGTGTCGAAGGGGGTGGAGATTGGCGAAGGTCTCGATATTTTTCTCGTCTTGCCCGTGCCTTGCCAATAATTCAAAGGTTACCATCCACCTCCGGTGAACAGCGCATAGATTCATAACTTTGAAGGTCAAATAAGTTACTGTACTGACTATACAACCATAAAATTAAATGTTTTACTGTTTTTAGACGTTTAGTTAGTTAAAACATTTATAACTCAAGAACGGCTGGACGGATTTTCATGATATATGATTTGTTAGATTCATATTTGCTCCAAATAGAAGAATAATTATTAAAATTTTAGAAATAATGTTTTAAAAGGTGTTAAATAAGGGATTAAAATTTATATAGGGATTTATTAATAGTTATAGTTAAATAATTGATTCATAGATGGCGCTGCAATGCAATAATAGCTTTTCTTTCTTATTTTATTAAAAAAAGTCGATAAATAGGAATGAAAAATATAATAAAATTTTACTTAAAATATTCAAATGGAACTGCGTCTTATATTTTGCTGTTTACAACATGAATTTTCGACTGTTGCTAAGCTTATACAAATTAATCAAAGAAATGACTTGTGTAATACTCAATGTAAAGGCAATTTCGCTGTGAATCAAAACGATAATTAAGCAAATAATTACTTAATTTGCCCGCGACTCTTGTGGCCATTCAATTTCGCTTCTTTCTCCTCATCTGCACGCCTCCGCCCACTCGATTTCGTTAATTAAGAAGATTGCGTCCTCAGCGCGTCGTTTCATTAACTTGTTAATTATCTCCGTGTTTTCTTCGCAATGGCATTGTTGGTTTGTTGGTTGCCTAGCTGACTTATGAAACCCACAATATTCATTATTCTTTTGAAGCGTGTTGTGGAAATTTTTCGTAAATATGGAATTGTGGAATATTTTCGACTGAAATGCAAAAATATGTATATTGTTTGTCGATGGAGGGTTGAAAAGGAGTTGATAAGGGGTGGAATATGATGGATGATGAAGAATATATACTATTTTTTCTCGTTTGCAAGGGTTGTGGGGTTTGGAAGAGTGATGATTGAAATGGCGGTTGCAATTCTTTATAAAACGGCATTTTGTGGAACTGGGAAAGTTAAATTGTTAATTTCCGGTTTACACTTTATTTTCTTATTGAAAAATCAATATAGTTTTACGTTTTCAACCCTTAAATGCAAAAGTCGTTATTTTTTGTGTTTTTCCATAGAAAAATTCAATATTATTCAATTCCGCATTGTGTTTTCTTATTTTAAGAGGGTGAATTGTATAGAATAGGGTGGAATATATTAAATATATCTTAGGGGTAGTTTTCAACGTGTTATTATACATGAATGCATCAAAATATCTTGGTTTTTAATAGAAAAAATGTAAAATATTTAAAAAAACACTTAAAAAAATTTCTTTTGAGTTTTTTGTTTGATCTTTGATGTATTATGCTAATATATTTTGCACCCCTTGTCAATTAACCCTCCCAACAACCCATATCCATCACTTTTACTCTCATTGACACTCAAAACCTTTAAATTTAGACTTGTATTTTGTTTCTAACATATTGACAACTCAATTTTGACCTTGCTACCCCCATAAATCTGCAACACAAATTTTATACCATCCCCTATTCGTAAATAGTGTATCTCACCAGTACTGTCATTACATTTCCAGTAGAATAGTATAAGTATTCGATCACTTGTACTTTTCAGTGTGTAATGTTTGACTCAACAACTTGCACCCTCTGAACTTCTCTTATCCACCCGCCTTAGGGGTGCATTCACATACGCATGTCAAATAATCCACCCTCTAATTGCGTTGGACGCGGTATCTTTAATAGTTAATTGCACTTTCGGGACTGTTGAGTGTTTATATGGCGCATCGACCCTCTTCCCCTTTTTTTTTCTTCTTGATACAAAGGGGATGAATAGAAAGATCAGATGTTAAATGCCAAATTGCACTGGAATCTAATTTAGCGTAGTTTTACGCTTGGTATTATAATAGTAAAAATTTGTGGTTATGTAGAGAGAGTCATTTGCAGTGTGCGTTGTTTTAAGCTAATTAAAAGCAACGTAATGTCGTAATTAGTGGGTTTGTTTAGCCGCGCGTTCCGTTTTCTCATTTTCGTTTTGCTCTAATTACCAACGACAACTACCCCTAACGAGTAATCTTTCATTAATTCCATTTGTGCGCATGTCAAGTTATTAGAAATTCAAGAATAAACCCGGCAAGCATTTGCACAATGAATGAATTAATTAATTCTGCTGAATATATGTTAATTATGTAGTGTTTGTTTATTGTTATTAGTATTGTGCAACGTAAATAACGTAAATATGAAAATAAACTATTCATATGTTCATTACTATATTATTGCTATGCATTACTGTCTGATGGCGGTAGTGTGTTCTGAAAATATGATTAAAAAGTTGCCTACCACTTCCAACATATCTATAATATAAAAATAAATCGCAAAATCTGTTGGTAAGCGCATAACTCAACAACGCCTCGACCAATTTGGCCAATTCTTTTTAAATGTTTGTTAAAGTCCAAGGATGGTTTTTACGGCGAGAAAAATTCGAATAATTGCCGGGAAAACCCTAAAGACAGCTCTTTTCTATAGGATAAAAGTTGGCATTGAGATTCAATCATAGTTATAGTTAAATAGTTGAATCCGAGATGGCGCGCTGAAGTGCATTATTAGCAATTCTTTATATAATTAATTTCTTTAAAATAAAATTGCAAATCTTATTGATAGAATTGACACATACTATGTCTAGAACAAAAGAGTATAAACAAATTACATTTTTATTAAACAATACCGGGAAAATCTCGCGGAAAAAAACTATGAATAAAAGTAATGAATAAAAACTTGTAGATGTAAAATGAAAACTTACTAGAAATTCACATGACGCAAAATCAAATGATTTCCAATTAGTTTTCAATTTCCGTTCATTATCTGCAATTACCACTCCGCCGGGCATTGCACATTGCGTTAGGTGTAATTTCCGGTTTAAGTCCTGCGTCTAGGACTTGATTTGCAGTGAAAATAAAAACGCAAGCTTTTTCTTCGCTTACAAAGACGGAAATAAACGAGTTATGTGCGTGATCGGTTGGATGATAGATAGGTAGCAATAAATTGGCAATACATCATCGATCGTGGCTGCGTGGCACGTGTAGGGTAGTTTTATTCCCTTTATGAAACACCATCCAATCCTATTGACTTCTATTCAATTTCCAATTATTTCACATTTTACAATAAATTTATATTTATACAAAAAAAATTCAATAAAATATTTAATATTTTTGCATTTTGCAGCATCGTTAATTGAACAAAACATCCCTCGGTAATTTGATGAAATATTTATATCAGGCTATTTTTATCCGGGTGTGTGGAGGTGGCGAACGCCGAACAGGAACAACGTCACTATGGTGCAATGACGTCGGAACGATCGGAAGCTTCTAACCGAGGTTGAAAACACGAAAACACGCCATTTTTTTTCGTGAATATCCTCATGCGATTTATGTCATGCTCGATACTTAAATTTAAACATCAATTTGACAAGCTGGATTCAATATTTATTGCTACCGTGTACGGTTGAACTAGTTTTGACTTCCTAACCGTGATTTACATCAATTCCGCTTTTATTTGGGACGCAGGTGGCACTTATGTTATTTCGTGCTATTATTTACATTAATCATTCTTATCACGCATCTTATCGCGATCCAATCGTGTAGTATTATGTTTGGCAACAATTCATGTCAAACTCCTTCTTTAAATACAAGCAAAATCAAAATATTTACTGAAATTGTTGGTTTTTAGGTTATGTATAGACAAATAAACTATTTTAACTCCAAAAATATGTAATATTAATGCAAATTGTAATTAATTTCTTAAATAACGCAATATTTCATGTATAATTAATGATTTGTTAAAATTTGCAGTGTGCAGTACACGCGCCATTTTAAATTGCTAGTTTCACCTCCCATTTTGCAAGATAATTGATGCTATTAATAATTTACGTGTAACAATCAGTCATTTTAGTCCCTTCCCTGATGTTTCTTTGTTCACCTGCGCCTACCCCTCTTTACGCTCAAGTGGACATTCAATTTGCTACGTTTTTAATCGAATTTTAACCCTCTACGTCTGTTTTTTTGGCGCCACCACTTTTAACATTTTAAAACATGCATTACTGCGCGTCTCAGATAGATTGATTGCTCAGCTTGACGTGAATTTATGAATTTATGATGATGATGACTTTTGCAGTTTAAGGGAGGGTTTTACCCTCAACACAACCCTTATATTTTGCGGTTTTGCACTATAATCAAGCATGGAAAACAAAATTTTTATTAAATTCTTTGTTTTACTGCGGAATTCAATCGAATAGAATTGAAAACGTGCAAATCGTGTAAAACGGACGTGTTTTACGTGTTGCAGGACGAAGGGTGGAAGCTGAATCGCACGAATTACTATCAGGAGGGATGGCTGGCGACCGGAAACATTCGCGGCATCGTCGGCGTCACGTTCACCACCAGCCATTGCAAGAAAAACGTCGAGTTTCCCCTACGTACGAATTACAATCTACGCGGACATCGATCCGAAGTAAGTCTACACAAAAATTATTCCGAATTAAATCAAATCAACCCTTAAAACACTAAAAAACAAAATAAACATTTACTAGGTTATTCTTGTGAAATGGAATGAACCTTATCAAAAACTAGCGTCGTGCGACAGCTCAGGGATCATTTTCGTCTGGATAAAATACGAAGGACGTTGGTCCATTGAGTTGATCAACGATAGGAACACCCCAGTGACGCATTTCTCATGGTCCCACGACGGTCGCATGGCCTTGATATGCTATCAGGTATTTACTCTACTTTACACCCTCATAAACCATACAAAAGTCATAAATTTTCTAATATCTCAACATCCTGACTCATGATTCATATTTCCTTTGCATTTTCAAGGACGGTTTTGTCTTGGTGGGATCTGTAGCAGGCCAACGTTATTGGTCCTCAATGTTAAACTTGGAAGCAACTATAACCTGCGGTATTTGGACCCCGGATGACCAACAAGTCTATTTTGGTACCACTAGTGGTCAGATAATTGTAATGGATGTTCATGGGGCAATGGTTTCACAAGTTCAATTAAGTTCGGATGTGGGTATTGTTTCAATGGCGTGGTCCTGTGAGAAATTCAAAATGGAGGAGGGTGATGAGAATGACCCAGGGGTTACTAATGCAGCGGAGAGGAAATTTGTCTTGGCTGTCAGTTTACAAAATGGGTTCATCTATCTGCTAAAGACTTTTGATGATGTTTCTCCAATCCAAATGGATACCAAGCTCCAGGGACCAGTTTGTATGGAATGGAGTAATTCCAGGGAGTTGTTAGCTGTTGCTGGTGTTACACTTGGTAGTAAATCATCACCAAATCAGAATCAGAATGCGAATCAAGGTCAAGGTCAAACACAACCCAATCAGGAATATGCTAATATGTTGAAGTTTTATAACGAGAAGGGTATTCTTTTGTATTGTATTAGTATACCTTACACCCAAGCCCCGGTAACGGCTTTAACTTGGGGTCACAATGACAAACGTCTTTTCTTGGCTACTGGTACGCAGATTCACATTGCTTGGGTTTCGAGAAGAATAGCAACCCTGCAATTGCTTTGTCGACTGAGGATCCATGATTCCATTTTGGGTGAGGGCCAGATTGTCGCGTTGCCACTGCCGCCGAGGATACGAAATCTCATTGGGAATCTATTTGCTCAAACAATTAGGGTAAGTTAAACTTTCATCAAAATTCAATTTACACATAATGCCAATCACAATCCAACCCTCCATTGTTCTAGTGTTGTGTGCCTGAACCGTCAGCACTGCGTGAGTTCGTCTCTCGACCACCCGTCGGGTCAGTACGACTTCATTGTACAATGATCCGCCATGACGAAGACAGCAACATATCTTCAGGCACCTGCTACACCCTGTATCTGGAATATCTTGGGGGACTTGTCCCTTTACTCAAAGGCAAACGTACGAGTAAAATACGACCGGAGTTTGTTATTTTTGACCCGCAGGTTGAAGGTAGGACCAAAATTTTTAAGTTTTTGTTTGATTTTAATGGTTTTTTGGTAGATTTCAGTGCGATTTCGTTGAATCACTGGTCTTCCGAATCGAAAAGTTCCGGTTCTTCAAGTCAATCAACAAGTGGGGGTAATTTGGCCAGCGATTCGTCGGACAGCGATCGGGACGAAGGATGCACGAGCTCACCGCGTCTGCAACGCCGACGCAAACGGCGTAATAAATCACGCTCGCGGAACAATTACGGCGACCGTTCGGGCCAGAGTTCCGGTGATGCAGACCCTGAAGACCTCGCTTATGTTGACACATTACCGGAAGTATGTCTTGATCTCTTTTTTACACCCTAATTGAGAATTAATTTCATGTGGTTTTATAGCATGTGAGATTAGTGGAAGTAACCTCAAATATATGGGGCACCAAATTTAAGATTCATGGGTTGGTCAATTCCGTACCAGCTAATTTGGGTCAAGTGACCTATAAGACATCTCTTCTACATTTGCAACCTAGGCAGATGACTTTGGTAATGACTGAATTACGAGATGATTTCCCAGTTGGTCCTGACCCTACCTTCAATCCAAATCTCTTCTCGGAAGATGAAGAGGAAATCTGTCAGGCTGAGGAGAAGGCTAGGTTACGGCGGGTGTCTATTGATAATTGTCCACCAATAGCGCCGATGTCCCCACGCGGTAGTCGTTTTACAAAACCCACAAAAGGGACTTACTCAGGTGATAATACGTTATCCTCGACGACACGTCCAGGCTCGGGCCCTAGTGCAGTGGTACCTGCTTTAGCGAAAGCCGAATCATACGATGATGAAATTACAGAGGCTAGGTGTCTCTGCACCAATGGGAGTAATTCTAGTAGCAGTACAGAATCCGTCCGAGAAGGAATCATCACCAGCCAGCCACTGCATCACCATCATCAACTGCAACCGCTCATCACTACTCATCAACCACCGAAACATCCTACAAGTAGTGCACAAATATCTACGACTAGTTTTGTTGGCCAGCTTAGAAACTGTAATCTAACAATGGCCCTGGGAACTAGTGGTAGTTGTACACATTCCGGTCAAGTACAGAATCAACGCCATATTGCAATCTCGCCGCTTTGCTGTGACGGTGCAGTACCGGCTTTGCAATCGCCAAAAAACGCCGTTGCACCTTCGGATATCATATTCGAACGGCCCTACAACAACGTGGACTATAATCCATCCAGAAACGACTATCAGTGTCCGACGAGAAACCTAACTCTGAATTTAAACTCGGAGAAAATTAAAAATCATTCGGGTAGACCACCAACTGGAAGTGGTTTACAAGTGGGGCGGGTTCACACAAGGATAAGAACCGCCCAAGTCCAAACACCATCGGTGCCACAATCAACCCAAATATTCAGGGGCCTTCACAAGGATTGAAAGAGATCCTATTCATAGATGAGGAGTCCAGCACGCCGGGACCTTCCACCACCACCACAACAATTGCTAGCAGTATTCCAATAAGTAATACCACCGTTGATACTTTAATCCGCACAGGACCAGGTTCAGTGTCAAATTCAAACACAGCACTTGGTTCCGGACCTGCGCCGATTGCCGACGCAATGGTACGGAGTTGTAGTGTTGGGTATTTGGATTTAGTTGATGCCCAAATTGTTCCCAATGATGTAGCATTACTAATGCTTCGGAAAGATGCTCCGAAACGTTTGGTACTCGTCAATCGTAAACATCGTCATCATAAGAAACAAACAAAGAAATCCCAGCAGACGGAGTTGAGAGAATGTCGCATGAACAAAACCCCGAATTTGAAGAACTGTGGGAAGTCTAAATCGTTAGATTCAAGCGACATTTTCCCACCTAACAATGACATCAAAGTCCAGCACAAAACCAAGGAGATTATTCCTGAGGTAATTGTTGATACTAAGAAATCAACAGCAGTTTCCGAAGAATCTGTGCAGATTACCAATCTGGGGAATTTATCTACAGTTAACAATAACAATCTAATTAATACTAACAATAATAATAATAATAACAAGAAGGAGCCTTCAAAGTTGAGTATATTTGTAAAGAGTCCATTGTCACGAAGGAAGAAAGACACATCTGATACGGAAAAGAATAATAAAAGTCGTAGTAGAAGTAAACAGAAGAAGAATGACAAGGGGGTAGACAGCCCAACGCACAAAAGTGGCATGTCTTTGCATACACACGCACTGGCAACGTTGGAGAATTTACTAACAAGGTTAAGGGAGGATGATGGGAGGTCCACACCACCAAATTCGCCTAGGTTACCAAGGAGTCAACCTGCATCGCCTGCGCCTTCTAAAAAAGGTAACAGATTTTTTTTCCAACATAAATTATGTTTAATTGTTTGATGTTTAGGTAAACGACCTCAAAGTGCATCTCCAATAAGAAAGAATCTTCTTTCATCGCCGTTATTAGGTCGTAGAAATCGGAAGAATAAAAATCTGGAAAGTTCGGATGATGAGGTGACTGCCTCTGGTGATGAAGTTTGTAATGGGACAAATTATAAAGATTTAGAAACGTTCCAAAAGGCTCAGTTACGTCAAAAAGTAATTTCAGAAAATTTAAACACAAAATTTTTTTGCTTAAATTTTTGTGTTTTTTTAGTTAAAACGTGGTAAAATTGAACCAAACGGAAGCAACTGCAACAATCACGTGGTGCCTCAACGACGAGAGTTTGTAATGCACAATAAAGCGCCCATGTGGAACGAAAACAGTCAAGTGTATCAACTTGATTTTGGCGGACGCGTAACCCAAGAGTCTGCTAAAAATTTCCAAATTGAATTTCGTGGAAAACAGGTTTAAAATGAATAATTTTTAAGTTAGTAGTTTCTAAACATGGTTATGTTGTGTTTTAGGTTATGCAATTTGGAAGAATTGATGGAAACGCTTACACATTGGACTTTCAATATCCATTCTCAGCCCTACAGGCATTCGCAGTCGCGTTGGCAAACGTGACACAACGATTAAAATAAAAAACTTTCATTTTACAGAAACATCCAACCCCTAGTTGAACATATCGTATCATTAATATCGCTAACAACATAATTCAACACTACCCAAACGCATACGAAACGTAACATTTTATTCGTTTAATTTTTTTGGAAAATAAATAAGAAAAACGCTAAGACGGTGCCAAGAAAATTGCTTAAAACTAAATTTTACTCCCCCGGATGATAAGTACCTATAGAGTTAAGATTAAACGTAAACTAAACTCGTAAATTTGTACTTAAATCACTATAACACTACAAAATGGCGTTGACGCAAATCTCGTTACACGAATTTTTGCTACAAGTTCGTCAGAAAAGTTTTTAATAAAGACATAACCTTTTTAAAAGGTACGATTAGCGCTTTAACATAACCTAGGTTAAAAGATTTTGATATTTTTTGATTTTTTCATGTTTTGATATTGGATTCAATTGTTTTCGAAAGACATAACGAATTGTAGGAAACCGAGTGAACGATACGAACATATTTTAATACTCAGATGAACAAACCGTCCGCTTGGTGAACAAAAAACAAATTTTTAACACAAAATTGATTAAAATTAAACAAAAAAAGATGGTGGATGCTTCAGTAATGTGTAATGCTTTAATTTGTCTTTATTCACGACTATATTAAATATACTATATTATAGTCGTGAATAAAGTATAGTATTCTATGCTATCTATAATAATTTTTGCTTCAAAGCCAAACCAATTCTAATTTTAACATAAAAGACATGCAAACTCGCCAGTTTTACTCATTATTACTAATTTATTAGCTTCATCAACGTTGAATAGTCTTAATTGTTGATTTAACTAAACTAACTTAACCTCAAACTCCTTGAGATGTACATCTAGTTCGATTCTATTAGAAATTTGAAGTTTTTCGTTTTGAGAACCTAAGAAGAAATTCTGTTATACAATGTAGCTCAAATTTTGTTAACAAAACAAACACTATTGTAAGAATAAAATCTTTGTATGATATAATTACCGAAGTGAAGGCGATTACTGAAGTTTAAATAGTCGTAATGATCGTCTACGTAAACAAGTTAGTAATGTTAAGACGCATTTTTAATGAGATTCAAATCCAAACAGGAACGCTGTTTAAAAATACTGTCTAATCGGAGTACAACAAACTCGTATTATGATTGAAATGTGTATTTTTATTTGTTCATTTTTCAAGAATAAACAACACATTCAAACCAAGCCGACATCCAGAGTCCATAATTACTTCATCATTTGTCACGTAAACCAATGAACCAAAACGCTTGATAAAACGATGCCCTTGTTAAAAAACGACTAGTTTTTTGTCGTAGTTGAGACGAGTTGGTACTATTTATAAAAATGGTTTTAATATTTGTGTTGCAGATCGTTTTTTCGATGTTTTTTCTGTTTTTATTTGTTTCCATTGTGTGGTGGATAAATGCATGGAGATATTCAAGAGGTTTAAAGGATGTTAAAGGGCCTAAACCATTTCCTATAATAGGAAATGTCACTGAACTTGACACAACAAGTAAATTTTTATTTAGTTTTTTTGTGATTTTTTTAAATTTTTTGTTTTTTCAGCGCTTTTTTGGCAAATTAATGAATGGCATAAAGAATATGGATACTTAGCGAAAGCTTTCATTGGTTTTGATTTTGTGGTGTCCTTGGCAGACCCAGAATACTTGGAGTTTGTTTGTACCAATCCTCTAACCTCACATAAAGGCTATTATTATAGATATCTACACAATTGGTTAAATTTAGGATTGTTAACAAGCGCAGATCAAAAATGGCACAAAAGAAGGAAACTTATTACACCGGCATATCATTTCAAGATATTAGAACAGTTTGTTCCTGTTTTTGATAAAACCGGAAACATACTCATGGATAAATTACGAGAAAACGTCGGGAAATTATCATTTAATGTACAAGACTTAATTTCATTGTGTACTCTTGATATAATCAATGGTAATATTTTTTATTAACAAATTTTATTGATTTATAATAATTTATGTTTAGAAACTGCAATGGGAATATCAGTCAACGCACAATTAAACGCCAACACAGATTATGTCAATGCAATCAAAGTATTAACACACATCGTGACAGAGCGTGGAATAAAAATATACAAACATTTCGATTTGTTGTACTTCTTCACTAAAGACTACAGAATTGAGAAGAAATGTTTGAAAATAGTTCATAATTATTCGTTATCCGTAATTGAATCACGACGTAAAGAATTACAAAAGAATTCGGAGTCAAATTCATTTAATCCTAATGCTATTGATGAATTTGGGCGTAGGAAACGCATTGCGTTTTTAGATCTTTTACTGCAATCAACAATTGATGGTCAACCATTGACTGATGAAGATATTCGCGAAGAAGTGGACACATTCATGTTCGAAGGGCATGATACAACAGCATCCGGGATTAGTTTTTGGTTGCATTTGATCAGTAAACATCCGGAAATACAAGAAAAATTGATTCTGGAACAGCAAAATATATTTGGAGACGATCCATTTAGACCTACAACCTTGTCTGACCTTCAAAACATGAATTATATGGAAATGACAATTAAAGAGACATTGAGGTTATATCCGTCAGTTCCAATGATGCTGAGGGATTGCATTCAAGACATCAAATTTCGTAAAAAAAAGAAAAAAAGCAAAAAAAAAATGTTTTTAATTATTTTATTTTTAGGTGATATGACATTCAAGAAAGGAACGCAATTATTAATCTTTCCGTTTTATTTACATCGTCGCCCTGACATATTTCCGGATCCGGAAAAGTTTATCCCGGAAAGATTCCAGGCGGAAAATATCAACAAAAGACATGCGTTTAGTTATTTAGCATTCAGCGCCGGAAGTCGTAACTGCATCGGTCAGAAATTCGCCATGTTGGAAATGAAGTGTATCTTAGGAAAAATTTTACGAAATTTTGAGATACATCCAAGTTATCCAGCGCACGAGGTCAAAATTCAAGCGGATATTATCATCGCATCGAAAAACGGTTACCGAATTCAATTAAAACATAGAAAATGATAAAAATAGATTATGACACCATTTTTATTACCAAATATTTTATAAATACATAAAAATATACTCTCTTAAATTACTGACTATTAAAATAAAATTATACATTCCAAAATAGACTCAATAATAACTATTTTTTAATTTTGGAGATTGTACTATTGGTTTTACTCGTATTTTTACTGTTCACGGGCCTCAATTGACTTTTACTTGTCAGATTCACAACACGATTTACTGTTGGTTTTGTCATTGTTGTTGTTGTTGATGTTTTAGTAGTATTTGTGGTTTTCTTCGTTTCTTCCTCTCGTGCAGGCATTATTGTCTTGATTTTCTCGATTACGCTCTGACTCTTACAATAAATACTTGTATTGTTGGCACCGCAATCCGTTTTCTGTGAATTTGACAGTTGATTCAAATCAGTTGCTACTATCGTTGATGGAAGTTTGGTTTGCGTTTGGTTTTTGTTGAATTTCTGCTCGAAATTCTCAATGGATTCCAATACGTGTGAGGTTAACGCGTTTAGACTTTCCGTGGCTGTAAGAATTTTAATTATAACCTTAATACATAACCTAAAATAAGGTTAATGGATTACTTACCTTTATCAATCAACATTTTGCCTTTACGTTTCTTTTTTCTTTTGTTATGATTATCATCATCTTCTTCATCGTCGTCATCATCATCTGATTGACCAAATTTATCAACCATGGCAGTCATCATGCCTACACTTTCTTTACCCTTGTGTTTTAGACTCGGAATTATCAACAGTAAAAATAAAATTGTGAAAAAAGCTAAGAATTTCTTGAAAATAAAGAATTTTAAGATTAATTTCCCGATTGTGAAGAGATCTAGTTTAAACCATTTGATCTTGTCTAAAATTCCGAGGAAAGCATGAGGTGTAACTAGGTTATGTAAGAAATCCGGTATAATTGAAGGTGGTTCCGGTTCGTAGTACTCGTGAGCTACCAAAGGTGGTAATTTGTGATGAGGTGGACCGTATACTCCAATATGATGTGTTGGTGGTCCGTAAACTGGGCTAGGAGGGCCATAGACCGGCATTTTTTTGGGAAAACTCCTAAAAATCCCTTTTTTACTTCAAAAACCTTAAAATTAAAAAAAAATTACTTACACCGGTACAGGTGGTCCATAAGTCTGTACAGGACTTGCTGTTGGATATCCCACTTCCGGTATGGGTACACCTGCTGCAGGTGGACCATAACTACTAACAGGAGGTGTACCATAACTCCCCAAACCACTTAAACCATCATTTCCCGCTGAATTCGCACCGGAAACATCAATGTAATGTTCATGGTACTCCGGTTGGTAATGATGCTCCACATCAAGATGATCTGCATGTTGGGCATGTTCAGCATTCACCTCATGAAAATGTTCATCAATTAAATCTTGAGTATGAGTATGATCATCGTGACTCTTCTGAACATAAACCGGATGTACATCTATGTGTTGATCAGTGTTAGCATCAACATAAACCACTTTTTCGCCCGTTGGACGATTCTCAAAGTGGTTGTTGAGGTCATGGGTCAACTTATAAGCACTTAGATATGAATCACTATCAATGGTAGCACTGTACACATTCACGGTGATAAGAACCAAAGAATAAAACAATTTGAGTCTGGGTGCCATTTTGTTGTAGTCGTCGTGGTTGTAAATGAACGACTGAACTGAACTGAAACCTTTGTTGCCGCTAAACCCACCTCATGCTTTCCACCTCACGTAGTGCTTGTGCGAAATTTGTGTCAGCAGGGTGTCGACCGAAATGCGGCCAAAAATAAAGAAAGGTTGCCAAAGTTTGGTATGCATCGCGTGCGCGACCGGTAGTCGATTGTTCAAACGCCATATTAAACGGTGACATAAACCGCAAAAACGTCCCAAATGAATATACGCATCGCATAAATAATAATTGGGTTCAATGGATCTTCGTGGTCACAAGCAGAACATAAGACTATTAATATTACACCGAGTGTTTTCACAAAAACCAACAAACATTATAATCTCATAGTAAAATTCTTTCAATAGGAAAAAAATTGTAGAGTTTCATTGTTTGGTGTTTGACTTGCAGACAAATGACTGAAGACGTGTGCGTACGAGCGCATGGCGACGCATAACAATCGGTGTGTCCTAGTCTGATTCCTCATCATGCCATCAATGTCGGATATATATTCCAACATGCTACTGAGTATTGTAAAAGTATAAGTTTCCATTTCGACGATGATTTTCATTTGAATGCCATTGGTTTCTCTGGATTTCTTTTGTGAGGAATTCCTCGAAGTTTATAGTAGGCTAAGTTTATCATAATAAAATAGTTTTATTTTCATTCCGAATAAGAGTTGTTTTATGGTCACCAATAATGGCTTAATTGTAATAAATAAATACGAATGCAAATGATTTTGTTGTTCGTGACAATTGAATTCGTGTTGTATGCAGAAGCGAGAAACGGTAAATTAGCGTATATTAATTTGTCGGTCGAATGTGACTTACATGTTAATGATTCTGGATTATTTCGTTGACACAATTAGCTTTATTATAGGTTTTAATATTTTATTTGTTATTATTTTTGGTTCTGTAATCAAAATTTGAATATTAGATCATAAATAGTCATAGTGTTTAAAAATTTCTTTAGTTGGTTATAACATAACCTAGTTTTGACTAAAATTTGATTATAGGTTATCAGTGTATCTATTACTATCCACAACTATTATATAAATCATTATACAATTTTGCATATATACAACATGTTATTTAGTTAATTCCACTAAAAATTCGTATTTGTTATTTAACATATTGTTGAGCATTGAAGCATAAATCTCCTGCCCTTTATGATTAACCTCAAAACACGGCAGGGTTTCACATCTCTTAATCCAGTTGACAATATTTGGAAACTTTTGTTTATCAAAGGGTGCAACAATCGAAATGCATAAAATCGATGTAATCAGTGAGAAATCAGCAATTGTTGGTGTTTCACTTCCGGTAACCCAGTTATTTCCCTGAAGATACATGTTTAACGACGTGTACATTTTTTCGGCAGCTTCCATTTGCATTTTGGTAGGGCCAGTTTGCATTTTGGCATACATGGGTCTCTGTATTACATAAAATATTTGTTAATAATCATTTTAGATATTAATTGAAGGTATAGAACTTACTACTATGGATTTATGTAAACTGTAAACAGTTCCACAATCAAAGTGTAACATTTGATCAACCATAGATCGTTTTGCAAGGTTTTTCGGATATAAAGTGTCGTCTTTTCCAAATTTTGAAACAAGATACGCCATGATTGCATGACTATCGCCAATTGTAGTACCGTCATTGTCCACGAAAGTAGGCGTCGAATGATTTGGATTCAACTAGAGTATGATTATTAGTTTTATACACTTTTAATTGATTTTCTGTTGCATTACCTTTAAGAATGATGGGTTAAAGTGCTCATTCTTAAACAAATTGGTTTCTACTAACTCTAAATTGATACCAAGTGCTTTTGCTGTAAGCATTACAGCCCTACATGGAGGACTTAACTCCATTATATAAAGTTTACCAACAGTAGGCGCCATTTTTATTTAAATTTTAGAAAAAAAACTTTTACACTTGTCTAGTTCACGGTGTAGTAACAACTGGTTTTATCAAGTCACATATGCTGTATTTCATAATATTGATAAGAATGTACATTATATTGACTAAATATTTACCTTGAAATGCTTGACCTTGTTAATGCACTTCAAAATATTCCAAGCCATTGAGGTGTATTGAACTAAACGAATTACATAAAGCACAAAAATCGATTCATCATGTATTTGCTCATTGAATATGATAAGATACATTTATTTGCTGAATTCTAGATAAAAATCGTGTTTGTTATTCAACATGTCATTCAACATGGACGCATATACATCTTGTCCTTTTTGTTCACACTGAAGTACGGTAATGCTTCACATCTCTTAATCCAGTTGACAATGTTTGGAAACTTCTGTTTATCGAACGGTGCGACAATCGAAATACATAGAATCGATGTAATCAGTGAGAAATCAGCAATTGTTGGTGTTTCACCTTCTACAACCCATTTATTTCCTTCAAGATACCTATTCAACGATGAATACATTCTTTCAGCAGCCATTTTGTGATAGTCAGAAGGTCCTGTTGCTGTTTTGCCATACATAGGGCCCTATATTATAATATATAATATTAGTTAGTTATTGATTTCCAAGAAATGAATTAATATCTTACCACTATAAATAGATGCAAAGCATACACAGTCCCACAATCAAAATGTAATCTTTGATCTACCGCTGACCGTTTTTTAAGGTCTTTCGGGTATAACGCATCGTTTTTACCAAATTTAGAAACAAGATACGTCATGATTGCGTGACTGTCACCGACTGATGTTCCATCATTGTCCAAAAATGTGGGTACGGTATGATTTGGATTTAACTATAACATAAAAGTAAGTTTAAATTATCTGCTTTAGATCACGTTTAGGTAGTTACCTTCAAAAATTCCGGTTGCATCTGAGCAGCTTTGAATAAATTAGTTTCCACTAACTCTATTTCAATCCCCAGAGCCTTTGCCGTTAACATTACAGCACGACAAGGAGGGCTTAACTCCATTACAAAGAGTTTACCTACAGTTGGTGCCATTTTTGTTAAATGTTTCGTTACACTGTCATGTATCAACTGAGCGATATCTACACAACTCCAGTTATATAGCTAACACTTCATATAGGAACCATGTCATTAAATTATGACTAAACAATTTTATAATCAACTTCGGTGTTTATTATGAGAGGAAGGAACCAAAACTAGTGATATAATTATAATTCCCTGTATATTTTTAAACATGCCCTGTTTTTCTGCCGTTTAAATATTTTATAAATTCTGTATTCATTCGAGTTTGAAATATTTTTATCATATAAACAACCATTTTAGTCTGAAATTATATAATGTTGTTGTTGAGTTATTGCAATTGTTTTCATTTCCGAAAATCGGTATCATTACCTGTATCATTCAGAGATGGCACTAGCATGAACTAAAAATCATAAAATAGAATTGTATTGTTTATTTCTGTATTTATCGGCAAACGTGAGCATACAGCATGAGAATTGTGTTTGTTTTGATCACAACTTGTTTTCTTATCGCTTCCGCAGCGTGGAATGCAACGCATGAAATTCCCGAGAGTCGTCCGTTGCCATTTTCTAACGCCGCATGTTGAGGCATCTTAGTTTTGTTTTGATCGCAGGTAACATGCCTATTACAATTCGCGCACAAGGTCGCGTGCTATCGACGCACTGGCTTTGCGCATCTATTGCTTTCTTATCATAAACCGTCGCGTCGTTTCTTGCACAGTTTGGAGCAAGTTTCGTGTCGGTCTCTAGTTGATCCAGGCGTATTTTACGCGACTCGTAATGCTATTTACTATTTGCGCGTTTCTTCTCCGGTTAGTTTTGATTGCGCTGAAAGTGTATATTGGCACTCACAAGGTGTCCATTATGATTTATTCATCATTAAGATGGCCCATCGTGCTGGTGTAAGTACCTTGTTTTATGAGTACTCCGCTGTGTGAATATAATATTACTTAATAATATGAAATATTTTTGTTTTAACTTATATTTTCTTATCTTATTTACAGTATTTACCTTGGAGTCCGATGAGTTCTGTATTGGTAAGTTTATAATAATTATATTTTTCATTATAATTTCTGCGTCGTCCATTAGTTTGTATTTACGTAGTTTTTTATCGCGTTACACCGCGGGTTGCAAAGACGCAGGATAGTCTCATTACATTCCTCTCAATCTTCATCGCAATCGAAGAAGTTGTCCTCTGAGACTCTGAGAAAATGTCAATTTTAGCCCTTTTAAATACGATTTCAGAACTTTTACATCCCGAATTTTAATTATTTTCTTGTCTTATCTTATAGAGAATTTTCCAAGCTTTTATAATCTTTTATGGGCTAGTCGCTGGCCTTTTTAGTTTAAAAGCCCATTTCTTCTTAAAAATTATTTTCTCATCTCTTAGATTTCCAATTTAACCAGCTTAGCTAATAGAGAATGCGAATAATATTTACCGCGACCCTCGTACGGTGCCCTGAACACGAGTCACTTCTACCGCTGCTTTCGTAGGGTGCCCTGAACACGAGTCACTTCTACCGCTACCTTCGTACGGTGCCCTGAAGACGAGTCACTTGTACCGCGACCCTCGTACGGTGCCCTGAACACGAGTCATTTCTACCGCTACTTTCGTACGGTGCCCTGCTCACGAGTCACTTCTACCGCGACCCGATAACAACGATTCCTGCTAGCCCCGTACTTGGCCGATTTTTAAATATATTTTCCGTTTAATTCTGAGGTTCAAATTTGGTGTTTATTCGAATATGAAATTATGTTAACATATAAACAACCATTTTTGTCGCATATTATACAATGAACATAGTTGTTGAGTTATTGCAATTGTTTTCATTTTCAAAAATCGGTATCATTACCTATATCTTTCAGAGATGGCACTGGCATGAACTAAAAATCACAAAATAGAATTGTATTGTTTTTTATATTTATCGGCAAACATGGGCATTCGGCATGAGAATTGTGTTTGTTTTGAACACAATTTACTTTCTTATCGCTTCCGCCGGCATGCACCACGGTTTAGTTCAGCTTAGATCGCAGGTAACGTACCTATTGCAATTCGTGCATAAGATCGCGTGCCTTCGACGCACTGACCTTGCGCATCTCTGGCTTTGTTATCGTAAACTATTGCGTCGTTGCGATGCTTTGCAGCCAGTTTCGTGCCGGTCGATGGCTAATTCAGTCGTGATTCGATCGACTCGTGTAGTTTGTTCGGACTTCTGCTTTCTAATTTTGCATTATATTCGATAATCAATCGACTCTTTAATTGAAACTACTATAGTAATGTTATAGTGGTAAAATATTTGATCGCATTTCGTGTGCATATTTATGCAACTTACAAGGCCTTCCTGTAAATCTATTCATCATTATCCTTGTGTAAGTAACTAATTTATAATTTAACAACACATATTGTATTTTCTCTATGAGGTATAAATATATTATTCTTAAATCTTATGAAATACTTCAACTTCTTGTTTATTAATTTCTTTATCATTTTCATAAATAACTTATGTGATTATCTCAGAATTTGACCCCAAAATTGCATTTTATGTTCGAAGGACTAATTTTTGCTGGTTTTAGGGATTTTGCTACTGAGTCTGACATCGTAGAAGGAGCATTCTTTCATCAGATTGTAAGTATTTAATTTCTTTATCATTTCCTTAATTAACATTTGTGATTAGCTCACAATTTGAGCCCCAAAATTGCATTTTTATGTTCGAAGGACTAATTTTTTCTGGTTTTAGGGATTTTGCTACTGAGTTTGACATCGTAGGAGGATCATTCTTTCATCAGATTGTAAGTATTTAATTTCTTTATCATTTTCCTAATTAACTTTCGTGATTATCTCCCAATGTGACCCCAAAATTGCATTTTTATGTTCGAAGGACTAATTTTTGCTGGTTTTAGGGATTTTGCTACTGAGTCTGACATCGTAGAAGGAGCATTCTTTCATCAGATTGTAAGTATTTAATTTCTTTATCATTTTCCTAATTAACTTTTGTGATTATCTCCCAATTTGATCCCCAAAATTGCATTTTTATGTTCGAAGGACTAATTTTTGCTGGTTTTAGGGATTTTGCTACTGAGTCTGACATCGTAGAAGGAGCATTCTTTCATCAGATTGTAAGTATTTAATTTCTTTATCATTTTCCTAATTAACTTTTGTGATTATCTCCCAATTTGATCCCCAAAATTGCATTTTTATGTTCGAAGGACTAATTTTTGCTGGTTCTAGGGATTTTGCTACTGAGTCTGACATCGTAGAAGGAGCATTCTTTCATCAGATTGTAAGTATTTAATTTCTTTATCATTTTCCTAATTAACTTTTGTGATTATCTCCCAATTTGATCCCCAAAATTGCATTTTTATGTTCGAAGGACTAATTTTTGCTGGTTTTAGGGATTTTGCTACTGAGTCTGACATCGTAGAAGGAGCATTCTTTCATCAGATTGTAAGTATTTAATTTCTTTATCATTTTCCTAATTAACTTTTGTGATTATCTCCTATTTGACCCCAAAATTGCATTTTTATGTTCGAAGGACTAATTTTTGCTGGTTTTAGGGATTTTGCTACTGAGTCTGACATCGTAGAAGGACTATTCTTTCATCAGATTGTAACTATTTAATTTCTTTATCATTTCTTTAATTAACATTTGTGATTAGCTCACAATTTGAGCCCCAAAATTGCATTTTTATGTTCGAAGGACTAATTTTTGCTGGTTTTAGGGATTTTGCTACTGAGTCTGACATCGTAGAAGGAGCATTCTTTCATCAGATTGTAAGTATTTAATTTCTTTATCATTTTCCTAATTAACTTTTGTGATTATCTCCCAATTTGATCCCCAAAATTGCATTTTTATGTTCGAAGGACTAATTTTTGCTGGTTTTAGGGATTTTGCTACTGAGTCTGACATCGTAGAAGGAGCATTCTTTCATCAGATTGTAAGTATTTAATTTCTTTATCATTTTCCTAATTAACTTTTGTGATTATCTCCCAATTTGATCCCCAAAATTGCATTTTTATGTTCGAAGGACTAATTTTTGCTGGTTTTAGGGATTTTGCTACTGAGTCTGACATCGTAGAAGGAGCATTCTTTCATCAGATTGTAAGTATTTAATTTCTTTATCATTTTCCTAATTAACTTTTGTGATTATCTCCCAATTTGATCCCCAAAATTGCATTTTTATGTTCGAAGGACTAATTTTTGCTGGTTTTAGGGATTTTGCTACTGAGTCTGACATCGTAGAAGGAGCATTCTTTCATCAGATTGTAAGTATTTAATTTCTTTATCATTTTCCTAATTAACTTTTGTGATTATCTCCCAATTTGATCCCCAAAATTGCATTTTTATGTTCGAAGGACTAATTTTTGCTGGTTTTAGGGATTTTGCTACTGAGTCTGACATCGTAGAAGGAGCATTCTTTCATCAGATTGTAAGTATTTAATTTCTTTATCATTTTCCTAATTAACTTTTGTGATTATCTCCCAATTTGATCCCCAAAATTGCATTTTTATGTTCGAAGGACTAATTTTTGCTGGTTTTAGGGATTTTGCTACTGAGTCTGACATCGTAGAAGGAGCATTCTTTCATCAGATTGTAAGTATTTAATTTCTTTATCATTTTCCTAATTAACTTTTGTGATTATCTCCCTATTTGACCCCAAAATTGCATTTTTATGTTCGAAGGACTAATTTTTGCTGGTTTTAGGGATTTTGCACCTGAGTTTGACATCATAGAAGGACCATTTTTGTATATTTTAAATAACTTTTGGGATTATTATACAAATTGATTTCTAAAATTTATGCTTGTGCGTTTTCTTTAATAAAGAGTATTTTTAAGTTTTCGAATTATAATTATTTCTCTTATTTCTACCTGATCACATATTTACTGATCCCTTAAACCATTTATTTTGAAAAGTGCACGCAAGTGCCATCTATCAGTGGGAAACGACAACAACCGAAGTTTTGAACTTCGGCCCGTCGCCACTAGAGGCAGCACATTACTAGTTGCCGCAAAAACTTTATCAGCCTCCTCAACTTTCTGCGATCCTAATATTCAATCTTTATTTTGTCGACTCTGAGAGGCAAAATGACACAAAATTTGGACTCGAAACAGTCGAAACTCGACTTTTGGTATTCGGATCGCAGAAAGTGAGAGGAGGCTGATAAAGTTTCGGCGGTAAATAGTAGAGGCGGGAAAAATTAATGTTTAAAAATCTTCTTTCAGCAAGTGCAGCTTCTGTATATTCGGAATTTTTAAATTCTGTGTTCGGATTCTGTAAGCAAAAATTCTATATCGACTTTTATGTAATTACTTTCTTAACATTGATCGTTTAGGCCCTATTTGCATGTTTTTTAATAAATTGTTTTTACATGCCAATAGGGCCTTAATCCATAAGTGTGTTTAATATTCATAAATTAGGCTATTCCGACGGGATACACGTGTTTTATTATAATTGCAAATAGGGCCTAAACGGTTAATGCTAGCAACAAAATTTACTAAAATTATCGATGTAGAATTAAACTATCTATCAGTAGCCGAAAACCGAATTTCTAAATTCAAACTTTTAATTATCAACATAAAAGAGAAATCTTTTCCCTTTTATGGACAACTAAAAGGGCGAGAATAAAAATAAGTACATATTTTTGATCCTTGAAGAATTCTGGACCGGATGGCATCCTTATTGAAAAACAATAAAAATGGGACAAAAAATTTTAGAGAAAAGATTTTGTTATAAAACAACTTTTTATGTCGAAAATTAAATATTCAAATTTTTAAATTCTGATTTCGGATTCGGATAGACAATTTAATTCTATATCAATTATTCTAGTAACATTTTTGCTAATGTTAATCGTTTAGGCCCTATTTGCATTTTTAATGAAACACGCGTATTCCGTCGGGAGAGTCTAATTTTCTAAGATTAAATGGTAGTTATCTCGACAACTAAAAGGGCTAGAAAATAAAGAACTGCATATTCTTGATCCTTGAAAATTCTGAGCAAGATGGCATCATTATTGAAAAACGACAAAAATGGCACAAAAATTTTTAAAGAAAATATTTTGTTATAAAAAAGGCAAAAGATTTCTCTTTTTTATGTTGGAAATTAAATATTGGAATTTTTAAATTCTGATTTCGGATTCTCATAAACAATTTAATTCTATATCAATTATTCTAGTAATATTTTTGCTAACGTTAATCGTTTAGGCCCTATTTGCAATTTTAATGAAACATGTGCATGCCGTCGGAATAGTTAAATTTAAAAGATTAAATGGTAATTATCTCGACAACTAAAAGGAAAAATTTCCTACAAGATGGCATCCTAATTCAGAAATGATGAAAACAGCACAAAAATTTTTAAAGAAAAGATTTTGTTATAAAAAGGGAAAAGATTTCTCTTTTTTATGTTGAAAATTAAAAGTTGGAATTTTTAAATTCTGTTTTCGGATTATGATTGATATTTTAATTCTACATCGATTATTTCAGTGAAGTTTTTTGCTAGCATTAACGGTTTAGGCCCATTTTGCAATTATATAGAAAAAACTAATTATGTACCGAAACAAATTGAAATAATACATATAATAATCTGGTGGGAGTTGTCTATGTTCATTTTCTGCGTTCCTAATACTACAGACTGATGAACAGCAACAGCAAGCAAATTTCTCGACAAAATTTGTTGAGAAATCCAGTGAAATTATACACAAAATTCTTTTGAATATTAGGATCGCAGAAAGTGCAGTAGGCTGAATTTCCAGTAATCTCCAATTGCGACGTAGTTTAGTTACTCATAGACAGATGGCACTAGTGATACCTTTTTTAAATTAATATTGATACAATATAAAATTGATTTTGAACTCTCTCCCATATCTAGCAATTATATTGCCATCATAGTTTAAGAGATTTATGGAGCAATTAAAGAATGTTGCGAGCTATTCTCAAACGGAGAATTTGGGACAAATAAAAGACTAAAATTTATAAAAATATAAAACTACAATTTTATTAAAAGATGTAGAATATACAACCAACTCAATTTCTCAATATATACAGCATGTTTAACAATACAATCATGAAAACAAGGTAATAATAGGCAATTATGTAATGCTCTTTTGAGAATTTTTAACAAAATAAACAAAAATGATATCAATAACAGCTTTCAAATGTTGTACATTCTTTCAATCGTATTTGGAAATATCATCAACACCGGCAATCCAATCTTCAATTTCTTGGACACTATAAACGAGAATAAATAACAGAATAGTAAAATATAAAATATTATAAATTGCCAATATAGTACAGTCATTTGGTGCTAAAAAACGTGGTTGCTTGGAAAATAGTGTTGGATTGTTGAAAATTGGTATTCATATAGATTTCGATGTGCTCTTTACGAATTTAAACTTTGCCACCTCGTATCTTGTGCGCTCGCGCCACCATCTTGGAAAAATGGTGCCTAAGAACAGTTTTTTGACCATATCTCCTTTCCGACTCATTTTACAATAAACATATCTATATAATAAATTAGACTAGAGAAAATTCCTATAATTTATGTAAGTACCTTTTTCTTGTAAAATTAGTAGTTTTGGCGTACGGGCGCCGCAAAGTCTACTTCAACATTCGTTTTGTCAAAAACTCATTTCCACGTCATCATGACTTTGCAATTTTTGCTTGCTATGATTTGAGGGTGCTCCGGCTCCCCTCGCTTGTTGAAAGTTTCGCCGGCCGAGTATACTTTTGTTTTAGTATTTCTTCTTTGAGTCATTATTACATATTTGTCGTTCTGAATAGTCGTGTCGTTTGCATTTTTGACGCCATGGCAGATAACGTAAATTGTTTTATTTGTGAAACTCCACTGCAAGATAGTGAAGTGATTGAAGTGAAAGAAAGAGGATTGAAGACTTTTCGTAAGTCAAGCGTTAATTGTTATAGGCGAAGATGTAGATCTTCTTATTCTTTTAACGGCGCTATCAATGCATTCAAACATATATTTACTAAAACCAGGGAAAGGAAAAATTTTGCAACAAATCTATTCAACCAAAAGCATCATCGATCAAACGGCGGCAGATCACATATTATTTTTACACGCTTTTAGTGGCTGTGATACAACATCTGCACTTTTCATCAAGGAAAATTAAAATTTATCAATGTACACCGAAAAATCCAGATTTAAACGAAGTTGTCCAGGTATTCAAAACCCAAAGGCTTGTCCAGAGATCATTGCTACAGCTGGCGAACGCTTTCTTCTTAAATTATATAGTTACAGTGATGTGAAAACTATGCAAAATATGTCTTTAAACATCTATAGATATGCCAGCTTCACAAAATCATACAAAATACAAAAGTAAATTTAATATTGCATCGCTACCACCAACAGAAGCCGCAGCCCGACAACATTCATTCAGAACTTATCACCAAGTTCAGCAGTGGTATGGGAATGAACTAAATGCAGAACAATGGGGATGGAAAAAAAGCAAGAATGGGCTAATTCCTGTCACTACACTCGAGCCCCCAGCTCCCGAAACATTGTTAAAACTAATATCTTGCAAATGTAAAAAGGGATGTCAGAAAGCCTGCGGCTGCAGAAAGGCTGGATTGAAGTGCTCCGTTATCTGTACAAATTGCAGTGGTGCCTGTGATAATTCGCAAATTCCATCACAAGATAGCGATGAAGAGGAAGAATCGATTACTGTTTTTGAGCACACGTACGATGAACTCGAGAACCAAGATAGCATTGAAAACGATAATCCCATCGCGGATAGTATGGCAGCAAATTTTACCTGTGATATTTCGATCGGTCCTGAAAACAATTAACGCACAACACCTGGCCCATCGCGAAGAGCGAATCGGAAGATAATCTATTAAATTTTGGAATAGTGCGTGTGGATTAGGCCTACTGGGGATACCACGATAAAAAAACGCGCCACGTACTCTACCTCATGGTGGTGTGGAAATGAGTTTTGGCAAATACGAATGTTGAAGTAGACTTTGCGGCGCCCGTACGCTAAAACTATTAATTTTACAAGAAAAGGTACTTACATAAATTATAGGAAATTTTCTCTAGTTTAATTTATTATATAGATATGTTTATTGCAAAATGAGTCGGAAAGGAGATATGGTCAAAAACTGTTCTTAGGCACCATTTTTCCAAGATGGTGGCGCGAGCGCACAAGATACGAGGTGGCAAAGTTTAAATTCGTAAAGAGCACCTCGAAATCTATATGAATACCAATTTTCAACAATCCAATACTATTTTCTAGGCAAAACTACCAAATGACTGGACTAATATATAACATACGTTCTTGGAACTTTAGTCCAATTGACACATCCGTCTTCAGTAATCAAAAAATCAATACGCACTCCACCAGTACCACCAACTTCTCCAGTTGGTCCTTACTCATAAACTTGGTCATCTCAGGATAAGCCAATGCTTCATCCAACAACTGGAAAATATTTATGTAAATGAAATATACATATACATAAATTATATTAATTATTCTTACAGGATCCATAAAGACTCCCATTTAGGGCACCGTGCGAAGGTAGCGGTAGAAGTGACTACCATTCAAGGCACCGTACAAAGGTAGCGGTAGAAGGTACGGCGAATACTGAAAAAAAGAAACATAAGTTAATCCAATTTGCATAAGTATGCATACAGAATACGATCAAGAATTACCATTTTTGTTCAATAATGTACATTATTATAGTTTATTTAGTATAGTTTAGTTTAGTTTAGTATAGTTTAGATACTAGAATGTGCTGCATGCAATAAAAGGCATCGGCTTGAGAGGATGACAACCAAAGTAAATTTTCTAATTTTTTCGACATTCTCAAAAACTAAACGTGATACAAAGGAATTGATAGAAAATTTTAAAACTACGGAAAATTTAAAAAAAAATTAACTACTTAACATAAAAATCCAGAAAATGAAATTTTAAGTTACAAGAAAAAATGAGCTTGATAAACTATCAGATAAAAATATAAAATAATTATATTTCCTAGCTTGATACTCTTTTGATAATTTTTGAAAATTCATATCTTTTTAACTAAAAGCCACAGCAACCAACAAATTGCTGATTAAGATAGATTGGAAAATTCTGTATCAGAAAAACATATAAAACAATAATATTTCCTGCACTAAAAGGTCGAAAAACGCGACTAAAAGTGCTAAAAGTGACATTTTTCAATTTTTGCCCATTTTATTCAAACACGAATATCTCGTAAAGTAAAAGAGATAAATAGGATCTGATCGCAGCGTCTTAATCTATGGACCATTCTCAATCAGATAGGATAGTTAAAACGGAAATTAGAGAGATGAAATTTTCATTCTTAAAAAAAATTGCCAAGGGGGTGCTTGATACTTTTTTGACAATTTTGAAAATTCATCTCTTTAACTAAAAGCCACAGCAATCAACAAATTGCTGATTATGATAGATTGGAAAATTCTGTATCAGATAAAAATATAAAACTACAGTAGAATCTTGATAACTCGAATGTCAAGGGAAACCAAAAAAAATTCGAGATAGCAAGTTTTCGACTTAACAAGAATTTCGAGATATGAAGAGTTAACTCATCAAATTTCGACATAAAAAGGCACAATTTCATAGAACATTTATTACGACAAATTATATTAGGTAACATAAAATGAGAGTCAAGTACATAATTATAATGAATGAACCTACACTGTATGTTTTAAATAATTGATAAAAAATCTGTTATCTTCGTTTGATTCAAGCCATTTACAGATTTTTTATCGATTATTTTTTCTAGTTCATATAGTGAACCGAATATATGATACTCGATATCATTACATCTTTCAATGTAAGTTCGTAGTGTATCAATTGCTGTATTATACTCATTTTGTTGCTTGTTAACAGCCAAACAAATATGTACTGACTGAGCCAAGTAACCAAAAGTGACCAAAAATGAAGAAACATAACATCTGTGTTTCTTAGAAATTAGAAAGTTTATTGAATGAATTCATTCCTTACACGTGTGCAAAACAAAAACAATAGATAAGAGGCCCCGAGCCCCGAACATTCCTTTTTGATTTTATTGCCACGAGTTTTAAGCTCCGGGAATCTCGAGTTTTGAGCTCCGGGAATCTCGAGTAAGAAATCATAAAATTTTATGAACTTCGACTTACTGAGGTAGTATTTGCAGTTCGAGTTACTGAGTATTAAAATGTACGAGTAATGCCTCACAGGGAAATAACTTATTGTTCGAGTTACTGAGTCTAAAAAATTCGAGTTAGAGCGTCGTTCGGGGTTCAGCGAAAGGGAATAGCATATCTTTTCGATTTACTGAGGATTATGACTTAACAAGGTTCGAGTTATCAAGATTCTACTGTACTTATATTTCCTGCAGTAACAGGTCGAAAAACGCAACTAAAAGTGCTAAAAGTGACAATTTTCAATTTTTGCCCATTTTATTCAAACGCGAATATCTCGTAAACTAAAAGAGATAAATAGGATCTGATCGCAGCGTCTTAATCTACGGACTATTCTCTATCAGATAGGATAGTTAAAAAGGAAATCTGAGAGATGCTTGATAATTTTTTTCAACGATTTTTGATAGTGAATATCATCCAAACTAACAGAGATGGAAATCAGCGAGTGCGAGATTATAAAAGATTGGAAAATTCTCTATCTGATAAGATATTTGAATAATTAATATTTTTGGGGTAAAAGGTCTAAAAACGTGGTTAAAAGTATTAAAAATATGATTGAATTATAGACTTACCTATGCTGAACTCATCGGACTCCAAGGCACGGCAAATACTGTAAAAATATAAGAAAACATAAGTTAAAACCAAAATCTTTCATATTATTAAGTAATATTACATTCACACAGCGGAGAAACAATCAAACAATCTGTGCTGTTTAGTTAAATTTGGAAACCTTGTGAGTGGCAATATACACTTTCAGCGCGATCAAAAACTACCCGGGCAATAAATGCGCAAGTAGATAACATTACAATAGTCACAAGTTAAAATTAAATAGTCGATTAATGATCAAATACGAGTATAATGAAAAATAGAAGTCAGATCAAACAACACGAGTCGCGTAAAACACATCTAGAAAACCAGAGACCGGTACGAAACTGGCTGCAAACTGTGCATGCAACGACGCGACGGTTATTGATAAGAAAGTAATAGATGCGCAAAGACAGTGCGTCGATGGCACGCGATCTTGTGCGCGAATTTAGCACGTTACCTGCGATGAAAACTAAACTAAGATGCGTTAACATGCGGCGTGAGGGGATGGCAACGGACGACACTCGTGAATAATCTCATGCGTTGCATTCCACGCTGCGGAAGCGATAAGAAAATAAATTGTGTTCAAAACAAACACAACGCTCATGCTGAATTAAAATGAATTTAAATCAGTGCAAATAGATTAAAATTAGATGGACAATGGACGTAATTTACCGAATTACAATAATTACAATACAATTACAATAAAACGATAACAGTTGCGAGAATATGTTGTTGAATTAAAAGTTACTTACGCAAGGATAATACATTTGATGAATACATTTACATAGGTGCGAACCTATAACCAATTCATCAAACAACCGAAATCGAACCTTGTAACTTGCATAAGTATGCACACGAAACACAATCAAATATCTACCACTTTTGTACAATAATGTATAGTACATTAAACGCGCAAATAATAAAAAACAAGTTAGTCGCAAGTTACAATTAAATAGTAGACTGCTGACCGATTATAATGCAAATTTAGAACATAGAAGACAGAACAAGCAATACGAGTAGATCAAAACACGTCTAGAGCGACCCGCACGGAACTGGCTGCAAAGCATCGATAGCGCATGCCGTAGTCGAGCAAGCAACGACGCGACAGTTTACGATAAGAAAGCAAGAGATGCGCAAGGCCAGTGCGTCGAAGGCACGCGACATTGGGCACGAATTGCAATAGGCACGATACCTGTGATAAGAACTAAACTAGGATATGCTGCATGCGGCGTAAGAGGATGCGTTGCATTCCACGCTGCGGAAGCGATAAGAAAATAAATTGCGTTCAAAACAAACACAATTCTCCTGCAGAATGCCCACGTTTGCCGATAAATACAACAATAAACAATACCATTCTATTTTATGATTTTTAGTCCATGCTAGTGCCATCTCTGAATGGTACAGGTAATGAGACCAATTTTCGAAAATGAAATAAATGGCTGTTTATATGTTTTAAAAAATCAACCTCGAATGAACACAGAATTTGTAAAATATTTAAACGACAGAAAAACTAGGCATGTATAAAAATATACAGATAATTATAATTATATCGCTAATTTTGGTCCCCTCCTTACATAATAAACACCAAGGTCGATTGTGGAATGGTTTAGTCATAATTTAATGGCATGGTTCCTATATGAAGTGCTAGCTAAATAACCGGAGTTGTTTAGATATAGCTCAGTTGATACATGACACTGTAACGAGACATTTAACAAAAATGGCATCAACTGTTGGTAAACTCTTTGTAATGGAGTTGAGCCCTCCTTGTCGTGCGGTAATGTTAACAGCAAAGGCTCTTGGTATTGAAATAGAATTAGTGGAAACTAATTTATTCAAAGCTGCTCAGATGCAACCGGAATTTTTAAAGGTAACTAGCTAAACGTGATCTAAAGATAATTTGAACTTTATTTTGTTATAGTTGAATCCAAATCATACGGTACCCACATTCTTGGACAATGATGGTACATCAGTTGGCGATAGTCACGCAATCATGACGTATCTTGTTTCTAAATTTGGTAAAACGATGCGTTATACCCGAAAGACCTTAAAAAACGGTCAGCAGTAGATCAAAGATTACATTTTGATTGTGGGACTGTGTATGCTTTGCATCTGTTTATAGTGGTAAGATATTAATTCATTTCTTGGAAATAAATAACTAACTAATATTATATATTATAATATAGGGCCCTATGTATGGCAAAACAGCAACAGGACCTTCTGACTATCACAAAATGGCTGCTGAAAGAATGTATTCATCGTTGAATAGGTATCTTGAAGGAAATAAATGGGTTGTAGAAGGTGAAACACCAACAATTGCTGATTTCTCACTGATTACATCGATTCTATGTATTTCGATTGTCGCACCGTTCGATAAACAGAAGTTTCCAAACATTGTCAACTGGATTAAGAGATGTGAAGCATTACCGTACTTCAGTGTGAACAAAAGAGGACAAGATGTATATGCGTCCATGTTGAATGACATGTTGAATAACAAACACGATTTTTATCTAGAATTCAGCAAATAAATGTATCTTATCATATTCAATGAGCAAATACATGATGAAGTAATTTTTGTGCTTTATGTAATTCGTTTAGTTCAATATAACTGACTTATATTTACAAATTTGCCTAGTTATAACAACCATCATATCAGTTTGTCCACAATCTAAATATTATTTAAGCAAACTTATCCATGAAAGAATAATCATTATTCATCATGCATTTGAGAATACTTGTGTAGAGATCTTGCCCTTCTTATTAACTTCCTGGTAGTGTGGTATACCATCACATCGCTTCAACCATGCAACCACATTGCCACACGTAGCTTTATCCATTGGAGCCACAACATTAATGGCATTAACAGAAGTAGCCAGAGAAAAGTCTGCAATCGTTGGAGAAGCGGTTTTGGCGATCCAGGTATTACCTTCAAGGAATGTGTTTAAAACATTATACATGCTTTTAGCTGAATCCAGTTGTCTTTGGGAGATGCCTTCACTTTGTCGCATCCACATTGGAAACTAAAGACAATATAATAAATAATCAATGGGAAACTATTACATGCTTATTAATAAAACATACCACAATAGAGACGTGCAAACTGTAAACATTCCCACTATCATAATGTAATCGTTGATCAACCGCCGCACGTTTGGCTAGGTCTTTCGGATACAATGAATCATTCTTTCCATATTTACCAACAAGGAATGCCATGATAGCATGACTGTCACCCATTGCAGTACCATCATTGTCTTTGTATGTCGGTAGAGCATGAGCCGGGTTCATCTAAATACAACAAACATTACTAAACACTCAAGAAAACCGAATATTAATATAAAAGCAATAATACCTTTAAAAATTCAGGTGTTGCAGTTTCACCAGCCATGATATTGGTCTCAATCAATTCCAATTCGATGCCCAACGACTTAGCAGTGAGGATTACCGCCCTACAGGGTGGGCTGAGATCAGTCATGTATAATTTACCAACCGCCATGATAAAATCACTTAAAAATCAAACAACCAACAAAAGTAATACACAAGTAGTGTCAGCTTCGTACTGAGCAATGGTACTGAGTCGAATCATGTGCGTGCGAGTTGTTTTAATCAAATTGTTTATATCTCCCACACGGAATTCAACTGGCCTTGAGATATGTTTGTATTCAATTGAACTTGGTATGCAATTTGGTATGTTGATGCTGGAATTCAAAACCGCTGTTTCATTCGCGATAAACTTGACCTCGCTTTGCAATTGGGCAAATTACATAAGAATCATTCGTTTTAATGTTGTGTTCGAAATTTTGTTAAGTCACGCAAGTTAAATATACTCAGCATTATATTCATGCCAACATTGCGTCAATGTTTTTAACAGCTGTAAAACAATATTTTAATTGATAGAAGAGAATTTGAAATAATATTCGGTTGTAATTTATTGAACACTTAAGTCATCGGTAACAACATGACATAAACATGAAATTTATTAGCAGTCAGCATAGAAGAGGTAGTCTAAAACAACTTGGATGATGTTGCCGACTCCAAGACCCCCGAGCAAAACACTGATTGGGTTTATCCTTATGGTTAGAGTGTAAACCACGTTTCCGAGGATACCGTAGCTAGCGCTAGGTCCGGAGCAAGTCACAGTGTAGAGGAGATCGATGAGAGAAACAAGAGGAATGTCCAAAACAAGGATACTGAGGAGGTAGCCGACCAAGTTGTAACCAGTCAAGGTACCACGAAGTGTCAAGCCCAGGTTACCCATTTTGGTGGGGTTACCATAGTGGCGCGGACAGCGGCCAATGCATTGTACACCCAAGAGAAGGAGTCAACAACAAACTGACGAGACTGTAAAGACCGTTAGCTGCGGCGATCGCTTCGGATGCAACAACAGGTGCAGCTACTGGGTATTTGACTTCCTCTTTGGCAGGGGTCACCTTGGCAAAAGCCACATGGGCCAGAGCCACGCACAACAGGATAACTGCGAAGGATTTCTAAACACACAAGAAAAACACAATTAGAGTTTACCACAAAATTATTTTTAAGTTTACTTACCATTTTTACTGGTTTCTTGTTTTCAACCCAATGATACCACACGAATATTTGACAAGAGTATATATAGTGGTTGCGAATTGATATTTAAATAAATTTAAATTTGAACGGCGATGGCGTTATCGTGTTATCAGTCGGGGACAGGTAATTTATGCAACGAGAAAAACTAATTCCAATAATTTGTTTTGGAATGTGTCTTGGCAAAATTTGCGTTCGGAGGTAAATTGGGCAAATCGTATGCTAAGCAATGGTAATTCAAGTGCTAAAACTTATCGGTGTAAAATTATAATATTTTAAGTCAAAATCATTCAGGATCAATATAGCAGGGGAAGTTGAAATTATTCGGTTTGTACCTACGTTAATTTAATCAAATATTGATGATAATATTGCTGCTAGTAGTCAAAACATACTATGTGATATCAAATTGTGTTTCGGGTACTCAGATATATTATTTGCTTGTGGTGTAGTATGTTTTGTTAAACATAGATAATAATGCGAATTATTAAACAAAGTAGTTGGATATTTTTTGGGAATATTGTAAAATTGAAGTTTTTGAAAACACAGTTTCTATGTTTATATATTTTTGTTTTAGAAAAATGAGTAGAAAACCTTTAAAATTGTGTATTTATTTAAGGTTTTTTTTTGTGTCATAAGAGTATCATTAAGTATCAAGTGGCTAAACGGAGTTTTTGTCACGGGATTTATTAAGAGCGAGTGTAGGGAGCGTTTAATCAATTGAGTGTTTAACAATGTTTAGCCACGTGATGCTTACGCTATTTATTCTACTTCCACTTTAGTTCCACGTTTTGTTTTTATATTTAAACTTTTTATTTTGAATCTTCGAAATTCGCTCGCACACTACTAAGAAATGTAAACATGCTTCGATTTTTTTGACTGACGGCACATGGCATTTCAAACGGTTTCACCCCATAACTAAAGCCCGTGACTAAAGCACTTTAGTCACAGTTTTGCCCGACTGTCTTTAAAATATCACTTTTTGTGTCTAAAAACCATGAAAAGTCTGTCGCTTTAAAGGTGGAAGTAGAAAAATCCCAACTAATATTATAAATGCGAAAGTCCTGATGTTTGTTACACTTTCACGCAAAAACTACTTAACCGATCATCATGAAAATTTGTACACATATTCTTAGTGGTCCCCGAATGGTTATAGGCTACTTTTTATTTAATAAAAAAAATTATTTTTTAAATAAAATAAAGAAATTGTTTAGCCAATAATACCTCTGCATCTGGCTATTTGACTACTTTAACGCCATCTAGCATTCCAGCAATGAAGCTCAAACCTAAGTACTACAGTACCAGCACACTGTATTATCACACTGTATTACCGACAGCTACGTCAACATCAAATCCAATTGACTACACTATGGAGGCTGTACACTATACTTCCATAGACTATACTTTCAGCCATTTTAAACTTCCCGCCATTCTACTTCATTGTTACTTCTTCTGTGACTACAGACGCGTACGGAAGCAACTTCATTATTTTAGATATTCGCGAGCGAAGCCGCTGGTTAAAGCTAGTATTCTTATAAACTTCATAATTTTATTCTTATTATTACAAATAATATCATATAACAAAATATAAATTGTTTAAACAACGTATGATGGCTTGATTCAAACATTCATGATTTAAGAGCAGTCAGCCATAAACGCGGAGTTGATTACGTTGGCAAGAAGACTCCTCAATTGCAAGATCCACAGCAATGGTCCAAGTATGATCTGGGTAAGAAGCCAAAGGATGTTTCCAAGAACACCAATACTAGACACTCCACCGACGCAGGATACGGTGAAGAGTACATCAACCAGAGCTACCAAAGGCATGTTCAAGAACAAAATAGTCAATAACCAACTGACAAGATTGTTGCCGGTGAGGATGCCACGAACGGTAAGACCCAACCAACCCATTTGGGGTACTACCGCAGCATCACGAGGTCCCACAACGGCCATAAAGTCACCAGCTGTAGTAGTTGGTGGTGGGGTTACTTTAGCCACGGCCACTTGGGCCACCACGGCGCATACAAGAACAACTGCGAAGAATTTCTAAACAAAACATAACCAATATTATAGTTTAGTATTCAAGAATGTTTGTATTGAGGGATGCTTACCATTTTGACTGTTGGATGATTATGGATTGCTCAACTTTTTCACCGTTTATATATAAAACCCCAAAATGCAGATTTTGGGGAATTTAAATACACATGTTCATATAATCTCATCAGAACCATGCCATTAGGGCCATTGGACCTAGTCTGCATTCTAAATTTGGCTACTTGCGTACGTTGCTGATAAAACATCTACTTTTAGACGCAAAGTTTTACTCTGACGCAAATAGCCGCAAATTAAGTTGCCTAAAATTATAATTAAACCTCATTTTAAGTGCATAGTAATTATGCTGACGTAATTTTCGTTTTAGAAATACACATTTTGCAAATTGAATATTCTGGTGTTATCGATGATTTATTCAGAAACTAACAATATCAATTTCAGCCTAATACATATTAATACATGTGTGAATACTATACAACGCAATACTGTAAACACGATAACAATTAGCTAGAATTTTTGGTGAAGGAGCCATATACCACCTTAGCCTTGGCGAATCCTTCACTATGCGCAGAGAAAAATGGCCATTCTTCACAACGCTTCAACCAGCTAGCGATATTAGGATATAATTTTTCATCAAGTGGAATGATAAGTCCCAGAGCTGTGACGGAAGTCAAACAACTGAAATCGGCGATTGTCACTTTAGGTCCAGCTACAAACTTTTCTCCTTGCAGGAATTTGTTTAGAAAGTCATAGGATGTCTTCACTTGTTCTATGATATCATCACTGATTGAGGTCCAACCCTTTCTGGTGAATCCCAACTAAAAAAATATATTTAAAAAGATTTTTTTGCTTTTTTGAGGTTAGAACGTACGACACAGGTCTTCAAAAGCGGAAAGAGACTTCCACTATCAAAATGGAGACGTTGATCAACCACTGAGCGACTGTACAAGTCTTTCGGATAGAGAGAATCGTCTTTACCATATTTACCAACAAGATAAGCCATGATAGCATGACTATCACCTATGACCGAACCATCTTGGTCCATGTAGGATGGTACAGTATGTTGGGGGTTCATCTAATCATTAAAAACGTTAATAATATTTATAATATAAATATTTAAGTATTTTTGGTTGCATACCTTAACATAATCAGCTTTCAAGTGTTCCCCACCGAGAAGATTTAGTTCTTTATGCTCCAAATTGATTCCCAAAGCTTTCTCAGTCAGTAATACGGCCCTGACTGGAGGACTTAAGTCAATCATGTATAATTTACCCACGGCCATTTTGATTCTTTCGTTTTACACGTGAAATACAATACTAACTTGAACAATCGACTGTGGAAGAATTTATAGGTTTTATCTCTTTATTTATCTTATCGATTAGTGCACGGATTTCTGAAGTGTATTATTACGAAAACAAAACACGTAATACAACATGAAAAGCGGTTTTATTTCATCTCGAACAAAATATACTGCTGAATCATGACATTTTTAATGTGTGAGCAATGAGCGTGTGGGTTCAAGTGGATGTTGATGATTATTGAATTAAGAATGGTTTGACAAACTCCTTGAATGCTCTAGCACCTTTTCCATTGGCTTCGTAGTAAGGTAATTGCTCACAACGTTTTACCCAAGCCAATAAGTCAGTGTACTTTGAATCAATCGGTACCATATGTAAAAGAGATGAAATTGATGAGATGAGACTGAAGTCAGCGATGGTCACTGTATTACCGGCCATCCATGGCTTCCCGGACAGAAACTTGTTGAGGAAATCGTATTGAGTGTTTAATGTTTCGATTTGCTTTGGAGTGGGACATTTCTCACCGCCAGTCCACATTGGAAACTGTTAAAAAATGTTTAAAATGTTACTTTAGTGTTTTATTTACTATTTTTTGAAGAAATACTTACAACCATGACACGTAATGTAGGGAAGACATTACCACTTTCAAAATGGAGGCGTTGATCAACCACAGCACGTTTTGCAAGATCTTTTGGGTATAAAGAATCATTTTTACCGTATTTCCCGACTAAATAAGCCATGATTGCGTGGCTATCCGAAATGATAGTGCCATCTTCATCGACATAACATGGCACTGTATGTTGTGGGTTTAACTGAAATGTTTTTTGTTAAAAAAAATTTTTTTTAAGGAATTCAATGATTACTTGTTTATACTCCGCAGAATTTTGTTCGCTTTTGAATAAATCAACGATGATATGCTCCAATTCAATTCCAAGTGCTTTCTCAACCAATAATACGGCCCTGGCCGGTGGGCTTAAGTCCAACATGTACAATTTACCGACAACCATTTTGTGATAGATAACTACTGGTTAATTACTCGCACGCAAAATGTTTTTATTGATGTGAATGCGTTGAATGCTGCTTCAATTGCTCGGTAACACTGCTGACCGTCAACTGAGCACCAAGAGTAAACCGAGAGATATTTTTATATTTAGATATTCGGACAGAATAAACGTAACAGCAAAGATAACGCAATCACTTTGTAAATAGAAACAGTATACATGTGCAGTATGGAAAGTTTAATTTAATGACAGTTTAGATTAATAAGTAATGTTTATCTTTGAAATATGTAAGGAACATCGGTCTAAAATTACATAACCAAACTGTGCGTGTGTGTGTGTGTTGGTTTTAATCAATAACATTTGCAGGACACGTGATATGAATAGAATGAATTATTTATTGAATTCTACGATTCAGCATACTGAAATTATGCATATTAACACAACTGCTTTATTACAAGGACACAAAATTTTTCTGCATTTTTCTTCTTGTTACACTCGGAACGAAAGGTCGTAGAAATGGTCATGTAGATGACCATGGAACGCTCGGTTGACAGCCATATAGCTAGAAGGAAACCCCATTGCAGAATATGTTCAAATGAAGACACCCAACAGGAGGAAAGTAGATGAAAAGGAGAGGAAAGAGAGAATTGTTGAAAAAAAACAACGCTTTTAGAATATCACTTTCTTCAACAATACAAATATCCTAATGCACTCACTGTGCATAAAAGTTTTAAAGAACGGTGGCACAAAACATACGAAAATTGAATGATTATTATAGAAGCCATGGTTTAACAAATTCTTTGAAAGCCCTAGCGCCTTTACCATTGGCTTCGTAATAAGGTAATTGCTCACAACGTTTTACCCAAGCCAACAAGTCAGCATACTGTGAATCAATTGGTACCACATGCAAGAGAGATGAAATCGACGAAATGAGGCTGAAGTCAGCGATGGTCACTGAATTACCGGCCATCCACGGCTTGCCGGCGAGAAACTTGTTGAGAAAGTCGTATTGGCTGTTCACGGTTTCGATCTGCTTTTGGTTGGGACCCTTCTCACCGGCAGTCCACATTGGAAACTGTTAAAATTAAAATTAAAGTTAAAAAAATTAAAGTTAATATTTTAGTGTTTTGATTTCCTTTTTTTAATAAATACTTACAACAATAGCACGCAGATTAGCGAAGACATTACCACTGTCAAAATGAAGGCGTTGATCAACCACAGCGCGTTTTGCAAGGTCTTTTGGGTACAAAGAATCATTTTTGCCGTATTTCCCGACAAGGTAAGCCAGGATAGCGTGGCTGTCCCAAACAATAGTACCATCTCCATCAATATAAAGTGGAATTGTATGTTGTGGGTTTAACTAAAATATTTTTGTTAAAAAAAATTGTTTTTAAATAAATATTAACAATTACCTTTTCATATTCGGCTGTTTTTTGTTCGCCTTTGATTAAATCAACGTTAATATGTTCCAATTCAATTCCCAGTGCTTTTTCTACCAACAACACGGCCCTCACCGGTGGGCTTAAGTCTAACATGTACAATTTACCAACAACCATTTTGTTATCAATCACAAAATACAACGCGCGTAATATGTTTTTAATGATGTGAATACGTTGAATTATGCTTCAACTGCACGGTAACACTGCTGACCCTCAACTGAGCATCAACTGTAAGCCGAGAGATATTTATACATTTATCCAGCCAACGAGCGAGTGCCACACTAACCGGTTTGATTATTGAACTAATAGTTGTTGAAAGTAATATACCAAGCGTTGGAAATCAACAAAACACCTAAGATAACGCAATCATTTTGTAAACAAATCAAATTTGCGAGTGACTACGCGAAATTTGTTTTAATGTCGGTTTAGATTAATAAGTAATGTTCAGTGTGCTCAGTTTTGCAGTATGTGTGGTCTAGAGTTACATAAGCAAATTGTGATGTATGTTTTAATCAATAGCATTAACAAAACATGTCATATCATGTTCATTCTTTCAGATATCATTTGTTTTCATATAAGCAATATTATAATATTGTGCAAGAATATGCAATCCGTTGTAGTCCATAAGGACCCACATCAGTTAACTTGTTTTTTAAATATATTTTTCACTAGCTTTAACCCGCGGCTTCGCTCGCGAATATCTAAAATAATGAAGTTGCTTCCGTACGCGTCTGTAGTCACTGAAGAAGTAAAAAATGAAGTAGAATGGCGGGAAGTTTAAAATGGCTGAAAGTATAGTCTATGGAAGTATAGTGTACAGTCTCCATAGTGTAGTCAATTGGATTTGATGTTGACGTAGAAGTCGGTAATACAATGTGATAATACAGTGTGATGGTACTATAGTACTTAGGTTTGAGCTTCATTGCTGGAATGCTAGATGGCGTTAAAGTAGTCAAATAGCCAGCAGCAGAGGTATTATTGGCTAAACTATTTCTTTATTTTATTTAAAAAATATTTTTTTTATTAAATAAAAAGTAGCCTATAACCATTCGGGGACCACTAAGAATATGTGTACAAATTTTCATGATGATCGGTTAAGTAGTTTTTGCGTGAAAGTGTAACAAACATCGGGACTTTCGCATTTATAATATTAGTAGGGATTTGGTTTACTTCAGGCAATAGCTGAAGGAGGGTGCGATATGGACCAGAAAAGGCTCGAAAAAGAACTGGACCCTCCCCGACATCTCCCCGCCCCTTATCATTGGTAGACGTAGGTAAACCATGAAGGAAACCATTTAGGAAGCCATGATGGTAAAGAGAATATTGGTAGAAAGGAAGGAGTGCCGGGGTGTCAAGTGGGAACAACAAATCAAGAAAGTTTTGCTTCAGTTTTTAATTTTCCACAAATTTTTCCTCTTTTTTTATAACGCAAAAAAGAGACTCTTGGATCCTCCTTGTATTAGTGCTAGATACATAAAGCTACGCCACTGGAGAAAAACTCAAAAAACACGTTGTTTATTATATCTAACTTATTACCCAAGTAACATACTCGTAATTACTTTTGATGAGTGAAATTATAATTACGTTTGATGTCTACTCGTACGTTTTCGATTAATTACGTAATAAACGTACCTAATGAATATTGGTTAGAGTTTACGAGTACATTCGTCTCGTAGTGTTCATTTGTCATTTGTAAATATCGAAGTTGTCACTTTGTGTGCATGTTACATTGGTATTCAGTTACATATGCGATGTGGTAATATATGAGTAGGTACTTATATTGTGATGAGTATCAGTTGGTACTATTATCATCAACATGCAAGCATCTACTTCATTGGAATGCAAAACAACAGATAGGTAACCTTCCACTACTTGCGTATAATCAATAATGTTCTTGTTGATTATGAACACTTTTTAATTGCTCTTATAAATTACTGTTTTTATGTTTGTGCAAACAGTGCCAAGAAAAATCATTAGTTTAATTAATATTTCTTTTGACTAAAAATGTTCCCAGTCTATTGAAGAATGAAAAATTATTACAGATTTATTTAAAGTTATATGAATAATTAATTTCTGTAAAATGCACAATAAAAAAATTCTTCAATTTTCATTTTATTCTTCGTTAATAATAATAATATCATAGAGGAACCACTTCACAATGAAGTTTTAAAAAATGATTTACTGCGGAAAATAATTTTGCCTTTCTTTCAACCAAATTTAAAGATTAAGGGATGATTATTAGATAATCCATGGTTTTACGAATTCTTTGAAAGCTCTAGCACCTTTACCATTAGCCTCGTAGTAAGGTAACTGCTCACAACGTTCAATCCAAGCCAACAAGTCGCCATACTTTGAATCAATTGGTACCACATACATGAGAGATGAAACCGACGAGATGAGACTGAAATCGGCGATGGTCACTGTATTACCGGCCATCCACAGCTTACCGGCGAGAAACTTGTTAAGAAAGTCGTATTGGGTGTCCACGGTTTCAATCTGCTTTTGGTTGGGACCCTTCTCACCGGCAGACCACATTGGAAACTGTTAAAATGGTTAAAAGTAATATTTTAATGTTTTGATTTACTTTTTTTAAATAAATACTTACAACAATAGCACGCAAATTAGCGAAGATATTACCACTATCAAAATGGAGGCGTTGATCAACCACAGCGCGTTTTGCAAGGTCTTTTGGGTACAAAGAATCATCTTTGCCATATTTCCCGACTAGGTAAGCCATGATTGCATGGCTATCCCAAACAATAGTGCCATCTCCATCGATATAAAGTGGAATTGTATGTTGTGGGTTCAACTATAATATTTTTGTTAAAAACGTTTTATTTTTAAACTCACGTTAATAATCACCTTTTTATATTCAGCAGTTTTATGTTCGCCTTTGATTGGATCAACGTTAATATGCTCCAATTCAATTCCAAGTGCTTTTTCTGTTAAGAGAACGGCCCTTACAGGTGAACTCAAGTCTAACATGTACAATTTACCGACAACCATTTTGTTATTGTTAAGTTGTGGTTTATTACTGCGCATCCAATAAGTTTAGAATGATGTGAATGCGTTAAACGATGCTTCAATTGCTCGGTAACACTCCTGACCCTCAACTAAACATCAACTGCATTGCGAGAGATATTTATACGTTTTATTTGACCAACGAGGAAGAGGTTTCAATAATGAAATGCGAGTAATATTTGGTGAACATTGACATAGAACGCGTTCAGAATAAACACAACACTCAAGATAACACAAGTATACTGTAAATAAACGTAACTTTAAATTATTAAGAAACGGTATTGAATTTCATAAAAATATTGTGTTTGTAATAAAACACCTGAAAACTTATTAATTTTGAGTCGGGACGTTGATGTCTATAAGCAAAAGAGTTTATTTTACATCTGTTAACGTGTGTGTTAAATATTTGTTTGATCTTTAGGCAACAGTCGTAGCACGATGCACTTCAATAAACAAAATCATGCAATGTCGGATCTGAATAGTAAATTTGATAGGTTAGGTAATTATATGTGTGAAAATATAACCAATATGAATATCAAGAATATTACATGAATTTGCAATTGGAAAATTCTACAACTATTCCTACTAATATTATAAATGCGAAAGTCCTGATGTTTGTTACACTTTCACGCAAAAACTACTTAACCGATCATCATGAAAATTTGTACACATATTCTTAGTGGTCCCCGAATGGTTATAGGCTAATTTTTATTTAATAAAAAAAAATATTTTTTAAATAAAATAAAGAAATTGTTTAGCCAATAATACCTCTGCATCTGGCTATTTGACTACTTTAACGCCATCTAGCATTCCAGCAATGAAGCTCAAACCTAAGTACTATAGTACCATCACACTGTATTATCACACTGTATTACCGACAGCTACGTCAACATCAAATCCAATTGACTACACTATGGAGACTGTACACTATACTTCCATAGACTATACTTTCAGCCATTTTAAACTTCCCGCCATTCTACTTCATTGTTACTTCTGGCTGAAATATACATTCTTTCTATCAATCCGTTTCAACTATGTATAATGATTTCTAATATTTATTTGATGGATTCAACGCGAGCGAAGCCGCGGGTAAAAGCTAGTAAGTAATAAAAGTACCTAATCTGTAAATATCCAAGTTTCTATCCTGACAGTTAGAGAACATGTTAAATTAGGGTACAATTACAAGTGCGATGTAATAATATATTAGTATATCATCACGAATAACAGTTGGTGTCATTATCATCTACATGCAAGCATTGTCTCCATTTTAATCTGCTTCATTGGAATGCAAAACAACAAATAACCTTCGACGACTCGCATAAACTTAATAATATTCTTGATTATTAAAATCATTTTTAATTGTCCTGGTAGATTAGATTACCCTTCTTGCGTTTGTGCAAGCAGTGTCAAGAAAGAATAAGCATTACTCATTACCTAAAATAAAAAAAAATTAAGATTAATTTTTTAAATTAAAATTTTTAACATTACAGCAGTGAACGTCTCGAAAGATATCTGTCCAAAAACCGAACTGATAAACATATTCTTATTAGACCTTAGAATAATCATCTGTGCGTATTTCTGCGCTTCCACATTACCCACAAACCAATCAGTAGAATAAATCGTCTCAGAAATCTCGGAACTTTCATCGATCAATCGCTGACCCGAAGCGGAAAGCATCATCAAGAGCATAATCCAAGCCAAACAATGCAGGAATGTTTTCGGTTCGGGTTTCAACAAAAATTGAAACGATGTAATCGCAAGAATACCAGACGTGAACGACGCTAACACAAAAGCAAGCGCTGATACATTATCATTGAGTTTATCACCCAAGTCAATGATATAACAATGATAACGCACGCAGTAATTCAAATAATGTTTACGCTTTGTTGCATCCTGCTCCAAAAACGGTTTCTGCAAGACTTTTTTAAAATCCTGAATGCGTGTAATCAATATTTCAGTGGTGCCGAGTAAAATCAACATAACTAAAATTCCTGCTGCGCATACAGCACTCGCCGTGTATAATTGATTAATAAAACCAATCCAGAAAATAGTCTCGTTGTAATTAAAACTTTGTGGGAGTAGAACCGGCGCCAACATTCCACATATTCTTCGAAGATTTAATTCAATGTTTTCAGCTAGACAATCAGCACGATCAATGATGCCAAATATTCCGAAGACAAATACAGCAACAATTGCGTAGATGACAAGGAAATGTGTTAGTATATCCATACGTTTATTTACTTTATCGAAGTTTTTCGGTTTTGGGAATGTTGTAAAATCACCGAGATCTTTGACCAGTTGACGAAAACTGGAGTTGCGTCTGATGAAAATTGTCAGGAGGAAATAAATATTGAATCCTGTGGCTAGGAAAGACATTCCTGATAGGATATCGTCAAGTAGATAGTTTCTATTCGCTAAAAATAAGAAAAATTAGTAAATTTAAAGTTTTTAGGTTATGTTACTCACTTATAACTATATGTATTATTTCTGCAGCATGTAGTATAACTGGTACAGGGAATACAACTAAAAGAAAAATACAAATATCTTTTTTGCGTAGATTTTGACCTTTTCTAGGCCAAACATGAAGGATTTTCATGTAGAAAAACAAAGCTTTTAGTATATCAGTTTGTTCCTCATCGATAAAACCATCATGGTCAAGCCATTTCTTCAGGAAACTCATTTTAAAAGACATTTTCTTCACTTTGATCTAAATTATCAAGAAAAACTGCTTAAATACTTTTCTAAACAAAAGAATTTTCTGCTTAATAACTAAAATTTAAACTTTTAAAGAATTCACAAACATACCTTCTAATTTACCTCCTGAGATTCATACAGAGTGTTCACAATTGAAGTTTAATTGATATATTCATCATTATAATAAATAATTGTGTATGACATAAACAAAGAACTAAATATTAGCAAATAGATTACACATTGGTAGAAAAGTACAATATTAAATACATGTATATAATAAAAATGATATAAATTCATACAAAATAGAGATACAAATGTGATGTGATGTGACTTTTACACTACATTTACAATAATTGCTAAGAAGCCGTCTTGAAATTCATGTAATCATGCTGGGCGCAATGGCGTTCAATCGCATGACTACAGCTGGGCATATTCATGTATTCCTGTTGGGATGTGAAACAACCCTCAGTCTTTGTTTCTTCACACAGTCTTGTCATGTGTTCTGGGATGGTGAAAAGATGCGTCGCGGTGTCTACTTCATCAACATCTTCATTTTGTATTTTATTAATTAATCCTAGAAATTAGGTTAAAATTTCATTTTTTAGGTTATTTAGGTTATGTTATGTTGTTAATATATTTACCTGAAGATATTGGTAACCCATTAGGTGGGAATTGAATATAAAATGGATCCAGTCTTTCAATGCTATCTTTACGTGCCCGGGGTTCATTTATGGCTGATTGGGGAAGTTGTGGTGGGGGTACACATAACCCCAATTTAGTTTTTACAGGTCTTGGAGTTGGAGGAATTAAGTAATTGTTGAAATTCACTGCTGATTTGTCTTCTTCCATCGGACTCAAAATAATCTATTGAAAAAAAACATGTTAAACACGATTTAAACACGAATTAACCTCTAAATACCTTTCTTTCTTCATGGTCAGAATGTGTACCACTGTCTCCTAGACTACATCCACTCATTGTACTCATTGTTCCTGATGAAGCACTACTCGCAGTGCTTTGTAGACTCAAACTACTGATTGGTCTTGTATCAGTGCCTGTTTGTTTAATATTTAACCTCTCAATGTCTTTAACCTCTTTAATATTCTCTTTATCTCTTATTTGATATGAATGATGATGTGAGAAACCAAATATCTTCTTGAATCTCTCAAATGGACTGCTTTTACGTCCGCCATGTTTCATGTCACGTTGGATTTGTTCATAACGCATGCGCATCTCTCTCAATTGGTCCTGTTTCTCTTTAAAAGACTTTTGTACATCATTACGGTTCTGCCATTCGGCAACCAATTGCTCTGTCTGGGCAATCGTATGGACGTTATTTTTGAAATCGTTGATAATCTCAGCCAGTTCTACTTGAACCTTGTCTTCTTTGATGTTTATATTACCAGACGACTTTGAGCTCTTCGAGTGGATACTTTGCAGTGATGTGTGATGTTTCTCTTTGTTGCGTTTTTTGTGCGTCTTGGGCATTTCGATTGATTGCAGGGATTTTCCAGCTTGGATTTCTTTTTTATTATTATCAGATGTTGTTGGAAATGTTTCTGGTAAAGATGATGATGTTATACGATTGTCAGCAAGTGTGAAATTTTGATAATTATGGTCTTGGTCTTGATCGGGTCCCACGGCGGTTACTTCAGTGTCATTTTTTGTTGTTGATTGTTTAGCTTTGTCCATTTCGATGTAAAACGTGTGAGGACTTTCATTATCCTCTGTAAGAGGAGTACAAGGAGCTGATTTTGATACAATAACAGGTTTTGGTGCAGGGCACATTTTATAAAAGTCATCAGTTTGGATTAAATCTAGTTTCTTTGGTATTAGATAATGTTCTTCATCTTCTTCAATATTTTTTTCAACTTCAATTTTTGTGATTACTTCCTCTTGTTTAGTGACGTTTTTTAAATTATCCGTGGTTAACTTTTTTATTTTTGTATAAACCGTGGCTAATTCATTCATTTTCTGTTTATTAAACATTAAAAATATTAAAATTAAGCTTAGAGTTTATTATAACTTGACTTACCATGTATCCTTTCAACATATTGTTGATTTCTTTATGTCCGACATTTTCAGCGATGTCCGCCGGTGTGAAATCTTGTACATTACGAATATCACAAGCCAAATCACCGCCTGGACAATCCAAAAGTTGTGAAGTCAACTTTTCCAATCCAAAACGAGCGGAAAAGTGTAATAAAGTTGGAAATAATTCACAAACTACAAACAAAAAACCACAAAATTCAAACTACGATGTAATATTGGTTGCCTATAATAAACCTCAAATCCTCAAATGAAAATATAATTTATCGATTTTCCACTCACCATGCTTACTCCCAGAGGCCGAATCATTATTCACGAAGAGATTAAAATTGGGTGGTACGTTCTTCTGGAACATATGCACCAACCAGTTATCCAACTGTTCGGTATCATGCGGACTAAAGCCCAAACTCTGTAACAAATCACAAATTACACATTAATTTCGCAATCACTCAGTGTAGGCAACATTTTTTCTGTCAATAGAAAGCATCCTTTTGTATCAATCCATTTCCCGGCGATTGATCAAAGGCAAACCCCCAGAGTGATAATGTTATCCGCACTCACCTGACACATAAACTCCACCGGGTTGTTAGTGGAGCGTAAAATCTGTTCCAACTCTCTGAGTCGGCTTTCACACTTGATGGGTCGCTTGCCAATGAAGCTGCCGTTCTTCTCCACGAGAATGTTGACGATGGCCGAAACCTCGAGGAATTTTTCCGGCATCGTAAACTTCAGCGTGTAGGGGTTTCTGCGTTTGACGTTTTTAATCTCGGTCATCTCCTCGTTCTTCACAATGCTTATCTTGACAATGTCTTCGTGTAACAGAGGATACTCCAACATAATCAGAACAGAAGTTTGGCAATATCGGATCTTTTTAGGAGCGATTGAGAATTGTGAGTTTTCTTCTGTGGCAATCGATGATTGTTGCTTCCAGATTTTTGTGAAGATTGCAATTGCAGAAGCGACGAATTCATGCGCAAAGTTTTGGTCCTGATCTTGGCCAACTGGACGTCGCTGCCATTGATTGTATAACGTCAATGCTTCCCTGTGAATGTCAGTAATGTCTTCATCAGAAGTTCCTAGTTGTAGAGCTAGTATTCTATCAGGGAGAAGGAGTTTTGTGAGGCCTGTTGTGCATGATTGTGAATTATCTTGGATTTTCTCCAAAAACAATGGACAAACGATGATTAACTGCAGTTTGACGGATGTTGTACGTTCGGCAATATGGCGGACATCACCATTTGAGGTTATGATCTCTTCGACACCCAAATGGCGGATTCTAACCACAAAAACATTAAAATATTAGCAAAAACTTATAAAAAACAGTAAAAAACGTACTTATATGGCTTTCTATTTGCACTTGTACTTAATTGTTCAAAATATGACACGAAATATTGCGCCCACAAGTTGGCTGGTTCACTATCCTTAGCGGAAACAATCAAAATGTCCTCCATGTCAGCGCGTTTGGTTACACCTGCAAGAAAAATGAAACATATCAATATAATATAAAAGTTTCGTTTGAAAGTTTCACTTATTTCGATTACACGATGCGGAAAAGTTTGCAGCAAATTGTTTTACTTGTCAAGAGTGTAGAGTGTGTAAACAAACCAGCTTTCAATTTACGCCGAACTCGGCTGAAAAGTTTGCACACTGTTTTTCGATTTCTAGAAATAAGTTTGTCAAAAGTAAAGTTAGACTTTTAATTGATTCCAGCCAGAGTTACAGAACACTGTTTTTTCTATGCAATTGTTTTTATTTTTGTATTTTTACGCTGTTTCAAAAAAAGATTAATGACTTTCGACACTCGGGAGGGTTGGACGTCGTTAATAGTAAAAGCATCGATGGACCAGAATAATGGGCGCAGCTTTAATGACGTTCGAAGTCGATGAATAATTGTCCCGACTTAAATTTACGCTGTGTTGACAAAAAAGCCAATTACTCAAAAATTCTTTTTTATTCATTAACTAAATTAGCTTTTGCCCACGACTTCGTCTCGGTAGTGTTTAATAAAAATGTAATTCGTTTTTACTCTCTTGTTCTAGACATAGTATGTGTCAATTCTATCAATAAGATTCGCAATTTTATTTTAAAGAAATTAATTATATAAAGAATTGCTAATAATGCACTTCAGCGCGCCATCTCGGATTCAACTATTTAACTATAACTATGATTGAATCTCAAAGCTAACTTTTATTTTTGTAGAAAATGGCTGTCTTTAGGGTTGTCCCGGCAATTATTCAAATTTTTCTCGCCATAAAAACCATCCTTGGACTTTAACAAACATTTAAAAAAAGAATTGACCAAATTGGTCCAGGCGTTGTTGAGTTATGCGCTTACAAACAGATTTTACAATACATTTTTATATTACAGTTCATGAATACAAACAAAATGAATAGAATTCGACTTAATAGCTTAAGCTCACTTTAACTGGAATACAATCGCTGTATTCATAGCTTATTTATTAATAAACAATAAGTTTTGACGTGTTTAAGATGCCCACAGCTGTTTTCTCTTATTTTTAGTATTTGAATATGAAAAAATGTGAAAAGCTCAGCTTCCAACTGTCACTCCAAGTGCAAACAAAAAATAGTTTACATTTCAGACACCTTTCATCTGAGAATTCACGCCTGGCACACTTTTTTACGAGTTTAGCGCTTGTCGTCCCCTAAAAAGTTTCGCCTAAACTCGGAATCGGAATGTTTGTCAAGAGGGGCCTGCTTTGTCTTCAATTTCGGGGGTGTCGCCGACTCGCCCCTATCTAGGGCACGCTTCGTTGTCTTTTAGCACACATATTGCTTCCAATTACAGCAAAAAAAAATTAAAACAACATCAGAGACACTAATACCACAGAAAAAACATGTCTACGTTCATTTTTAACAAAAAAATGATATAAATATAAACAATCGAATATAATAATAACCTGACACCGTTTTAATTTCATTTTGGTGAGGCGTGACAAATAAAAATCGTATTTGTTTATGCGGCTGCTTCCTTCCTGTGCTTTTAAGCTTTTTACGAGTGAAATCAGCGCGCGACTTTGTTTGTTGGACGAGTTTAGACATCAAACTGCTTCAAGACGTTTGACACTAACTTAAACAACTCACAGCTTCCACGTACGCACATCAACAAGAAGTAAGACTTCAACCAACGCTTCATGAACATCTTGCGCGTTAGAAGACGTGTCTGTTTATGCAGCGCAAGAACAGATTTGTTTATATGTTAATAAAAACGAAAATTAAATCGTTCATAACACGTGCAGAGACTTTATCCTAAAACCAAACATCAAAAATAACCTTAATTTTTAGGTTAAATTTAAAGGTTATGTTAATCTGAGAAGTGTTGAACAATTTTCTGCAGGAATAAAACACGTGATGAGTAATTCTCTCAGTCTGCGCGTTTGTCTCGCGCTGCGTAGGTGTATAAATAAGCCAACAACGCCTAATTAAGCTTTGTTCACGACGCCACCCGTAAATTATCGCGCGTTTTTTACGCATCTTGAGACGCAGATAAAATTACCCTGACTCATATTACTATGGTGTGAAATTCATACATTCATACACATTACAACAGTGTAAATCAAACACCAGAAAAAATTCTCTCTGCAGTCGAGCTTTTAAGTTTTAACTTGTCGCGATGAGCTTAATTTTCATGTCGTGTTGGTCGTGTGCGCGTGGCGCGTGCACCGGAAATCTTGAGACATCATTTGTTTGCTTGTCGCGGGTCGCAACGACAAGTTGATGTCGCTCCGCTTCCGTTTCGTATATGTAAATAGAAATTAGAAGACACTTGCCTAGAAAAAATTGGTTATATTGAGATTGGAGATCATTAGGCAACCAGGGTTACATCAATGTTTACATAGTCTACTTTATATACAGTAGTCTCTTTCAGCGGAAGTAGAAAAATAGAAAATAATAGCTTGTTGTGATGTACAACCGGATGGCAGTGTAAAAAAGGTCAATATTTTGTGTTTTCATCTTTTCCCAAAGGTATTTTAATTATGCGAGCGTAAAAAAAGCACGAAAGCATCAAGGATTCCATTTTAATTACGAGTGCAGCTTAAAGTGCATTTTAGAGCTTTTAATAACGTATATTCTGTTGCAAAATGTTGTAAACAGGAAATTTTGTTAATTTCTGTCCATCACATATGCCACAGTTGAAAAAAAAATTGGTACAAGTGTAAAACTGTGTGTATTTGAGTTTTGGTCTATTAATACACGTATTTGTAGCTTTAATAGTCACATTCAATATTAATTTTTCCAGAGCACACCCGAGTATTGTTTACGTTTGCTCGCGTTTGCAGGGAAAGCCCCGGCGAGTTTAATGATGTTTGAAAATCGCGGCGAGTTTACAAGCTTTCCACGACGAAAATAGCTTCCAGCCACAGCGCGCAGCGCACGTCGTCGAAGTTAATCTCGGCATCGATTTCGACTACTACCAAACCAATATGCGATGTGATTGAATATTGTAAGCAAAAATTTTATTTTTTTTTCTCCCTGCGTGTATGATTCATATATTTATCTTTTTTCTAGTGTAGCACATGTAAATCGTCTGTTTGTAATTTGTACTGAGTAGCTTGACGCAATTAATTTAATTATAGATGCATCAAGTGATTCACACAAAAATGCATCGTGTTTTGTTTTGTGTTTGTGGTTTTTGCGGTTTGTAGCACATGCTTTATTTTTAAACGGTATTTGTATCGCGTTCTATTATTAATATTAAGCAGATCAATCATCTTTGAAGGTTTCAAAGCCTTTTAAACCCTTCTGGGTCTTTAAGACTTCCTTTTAAGATACCACCGGTGCATAAACATGTATTAAACACTTGAGATTCTTCTCCGGGAAGTATGTGCTCTACTTGTAGACATTGCATAACTCCATAAGTTATTGTATTAAAAGTTTCCAAAGAATTCGTTGAAGAATTCAAGATTAAACGCTTTCAGCCACCGTTGGAGAGGTAAGCATCTGTTTTGTATTAATCTGATGTCCATTTTTGACATTCCCTGCAACTGGAACTAATTCTTCCGCTTAAAACCCTTTGACGTGTGAAATTTCTACAGAGAATAATAACCTAAAAATAATTGTGGTGATTTTTCATTAAAATCTCGAATATTTCGTCTTTCGCGAGGGTTTAAAATGAATGAATGCTGGTTTAAATCTCATGCCATGCGCCAAAAGTCATAAAAGTATTAAAGGGTCGCGCAAAACTCTGAAAAGTTAAGCCGGGGCGACGTCTAGCAAGAGATTTAATTTATTCAGGTCCAAAAATGATGTTTTCACTTCTAATGGGAACTGGGAACATCTGTTGGCCATATTATTTCGGCCATAAATGCAGAAACTTGAAATTCATACACGAACAAAACATACACAACCCTTAAAACAGATTTTATAAATATTTTTACCAAAATTTAAAAAAAAATTACGAAATTAACCTCAATTACTCTGAGATTTCGTATTTGGAACATAAATATTTTCATTTCGACGAAATCCAATCAAAGCAAGTGCTCGCGCTTAAATTAAATACGTGCGTGTAACTTGGGTTGCATACAAATGTCTAAATTAATAACCGAATCAATTTGCATGAAGAAGGAAGACACAGAACAGGAGATTTTTAATTGTATGCTGCGTGCATGCGGCGCGACTTCCTTCGCTTCCTTTCCTGGAAGCAAGATCGTTATATTCATCGCCACATGTTACTTAAGTCAAACTCAACGCCCAAGTTGACTACTACCTGCGTCAGCGCGCCCAGATTTCCACTATGAGCTTGCGAGCTTTCGATCTGCGGCGTGTGTGTGATTATCATATAAAAATAATGCACGTGCTCAGGATGTCACGCGCTAACATAACTTTTTTTCTAATTTATATCCCTATACAAACACATTGACTTAAGTTAAGTCTTCCGCGTTGAATTCACCGGTTAATTTCGTTTGCGTTCGAGTGAACATCCTATGTCTTTACTCTATGCCCATATTTGTAGGTTATGTGCTTACCATTTGTATTTGGAGGTTAATTCTTCAATATGAACCGTTAAACTGTTTTTATGTTTATGATAACTTGTTTTGTTTGAGTTAACTAACGCAAACTGAAATGCGTTCTTGTATTATGTCTTATCATGAAGAAAAATCCATCAAGTTACCCTTTGGCCTCGGTCATTTGTTCGCTGGCGGGCTTCCTGTTTTGTTCAGCCATTAATCTCTCACTGCACGCATTGTCTACTCGAACAAATAACCGAGAGATAACGACGCATCAAAACTGACAAATCACTTTAATAATGAATCAACAATAAAGAATAAATAAATATTTAAATATTAAACTAAAATTTAAAGTCTTGTAATTAACGAGTGTAAATTTTACGAGCGCAATTAGCATCGTAATAATTATTCCGCGAATATTTCGCTGTGTTTGTTTTGTGTAATTACAACAGTCTGTATATTTGTCGTCAACGGAGAGCAAAGAATGAACTCGTTTCCTTGGAGAATCGGAGTCTGAGGAGTAATCGCGTAATTAAACTAATTTCCGGTCGCTGCAACAAGCAGCCAGCAATTTTCTATTTAGAACACGTTCATTTACTCAAGAACACTTTCATTGCATTACAAAATGCAATAAACTTAAATTTAAAACAAAAATTTTAAATTTTTCTCAAAACTTACCTCTTGGACATCGATTACACCTCTTCCTCGGATAACTCCCGTGTCTTAACTTGTGATCATCAATATGTAGATTGATCCGACTTGCAAGTGACGAAGCATCCGATTGTCCATCAATGCTAGCGTGCACAATGGCCTCCTGTAGATCAACGGAGCTGCGCTGTCGTCGCTTTTGTGTGTGATTCTGTGATTGTTCACCACGCAGCGTGCTGATCGAATGGCGGCGCGGCGCAATCGATTTAATATTGTAGTAACGCACGTTGGTGTCGTCTTCGCGCGCGACAAACACTTCGTCTTCGTGCGCGTCGTCGTCGTCGTCGTCGTTCGAATCGATCGCGGCGTCAGTGGAATCGATTTCTGCGGTTGGGAGTGGGGAATACAGACGATGGACATCGGTCAAGCCCAAGCCGTGCTTTCCTGAAGATTTCGCTTTTAACGAATTGGCTCTGCGTGGTTCCGATGCGTATTTAAATTCAGGCGCTATGTCGGATAAGCGGGGTGCGCCGGTGTTAAACAGCTCATGATTAGAATCTGCTGAATTTGTGCTTAGGGAACGTAGGAGTGAACGAAGAGATCGTTTGCTTTGTGAGCGTGGAGAAGAACAGGAAGATGTTGATGATACTGATGAGGATAAAGAACACAGGGGTGGGGGATTTGACATTGAGAAGTATGATGGGTTGTCTAAAAAACAAACAAAACAAAATGATTTAGAATCAAATCACGTTCGTTTTTTTTTTCTTTTTCTTTTTCTTGATGAAAATATTGTGGAAGAATTATGATTTAAATTGTAAATTGTGAAAAGCATTGTTTACAAATGTTTTATCGTGAAACGGCTGAAACGTACCTACGTTTCAATTGGTATTCATTGCGACTGGCATTTATTGAAATTTGATCAAATTTCCATTTTATATTCTTTCTATGTACACGACTGTTTTATTCATGGTCAATGGTCATAGACAGCATCAAAATTTTTTATATTATCAAGGTTACCATGGAAAAATCACTTACCTAAAGCCATTTTGATGAAAAATCAAATTTTGTTTTAAAAATTGATGCAAAATTGATTGAGTAATGATTTGGAAGCAATTCAACAATCTGCAAATAAAAATAAAAATATTATTTAGTTATTTTATGATGGCAATAAACGATATTTATTTATATGAAATTATTTGTAGTTATTATGGTTTATTGATGTAGTTGTAGGAAAATAATTTTGTTGATTTTATTGACGGGGAATTATTTCAATGTTTATCATTAATTATTCTGTGTAATATCTATGTTATAAATTTATTCATCGATGGAATATGATTCAGTTATTGTTGTATTTCTTTGATGAATATGTCAAGAATATTTTTCTTCATCTTAAGTCAAATTATTTTAGTAAATTCGGCAATTGTGCAATTAAATTATGAAAAAAACGATTGAGAAGAAAAAATATTACATGATTTGCAATTGGTAAACTCTGTAACTTAAATATCAAATTCGAAAGATGATATTATGGTTAACAATGAAATTCTAACCTATATTAGTTCACAAAACATTGAAGTAATTATATACGAAGCAACTAAAATTATCAATATAAATGCAACTTTAAAATCAGTACGATTATCTTATTAACCTCAAAAGTGCCGGTAATTACAGATTTCTTCCTAAACTGGCGAAAATCTGTAAATTTCAACAACGCTTGTAAATACTTCATAGTCTACTCTGGACCTGTCAATAACAATGAAATAAACCAAATAACCTCAATCTCTTCAATCCCTACTAATATTATAAATGCGAAAGTCCTCATGTTTGATACACTTTTACGCAAAAACTACATAACAGATCATCATGAAAATTTGTACACATATTCTTAGTGGTCCCCGAATGGTTATAGGCTACTTTTTATTTAATAAAAAAAATTATTTTTTAAATAAAATAAAGAAATTGTTTAGCCAATAATACCTTTGCATCTGGCTATTTGACTACTTTAACGCCATCTAGCATTCCAGCAATGAAGCTCAAACCTAAGTACTATAGTACCATCACACTGTATTATCACACTGTATTACCGATAGCTACGTCAACATCAAATCCAATTGACTACACTATGGAGACTGTACACTATACTTCCATAGACTATACTTTCAGCCATTTTAAACTTCCCGCCATTCTATTTCATTGTTACTTCTTCTGTGACTACAGACACGCGTACGGAAGCAACTTCATTATTTTAGATATTCGCGAGCGAAGCCAAGGGTTAAAGCTAGTAATATCATATTCCAAAGATGATCTTGTGTCTATAAATGAAATTCTAACCTATATAAGTTCACAAAATATTGGAGTAATTATATACGAAGCAACTACAACTATCAACACAAATTCTGCTTTAAAAATAAGTACGATTATCCTTTTAACCTCAAAAGTGTCGGTAATTACAGATTTCTTCCTAAACTGACCAAAATCTGTAAATTTCAACAACGAGTGTAAATACTTAATTGTTGGCCTCTGGACCTGTCAATAACAATGAAATAAACCAAATAACCTCAATCTCTTCAATAATTTAATATTTTTTAAAGTTTTACGTGTCCTAGATACACGTAGCTTGAGATCAACTTAAGACTTATCATGCCACTTAATAAAACAACCCAATTCCACTCGTAATACTTGTAATTGAATGATTTCGTCATTATCATGATCATCTCGACAAGCCTCAACACTTTATTCGTCTGTAGTCCATAGTCTTAATCTTTTTCCTTCAATGACATTATGATTGTTCTGATTTTACGACTACAACCTGAATCTAGCACGCGATAAGTAGGAAATTTTTATAAAATGTAAATAACTTGTCCTAAGTCAAAAAAATCGCCCCTAGATGTGTCTCTAGCATGTCTAGAGAATAGAAAAGTGAATTGAGATTGAGAAGCCACTGGACCACTTATCCTATAATAAGCCATCTGATCTTTAACGATCTCCAACGACTCCCGACGCAATCTCGAAAGCTTTGTGTGCTCAATGCACGTACAAAGCTCATTCGAGAGGAAACATCCATTCATACGCGCGAAGCGCACGCGCACAAAAGAAATATTCAGAAGTCGAGAAGCAAGATGCGAGATGTTGTGTTGTTCATTCATTAAGTAATCGCTTACAAACACAACAGACACCAACCACACAGTGCTCGTCTATTCTTCATTCCGGAGCGTTGAGTTTAAGTTTAAGTTTAAGCTCAAGCTAGAATTCCGAAACTTGAATGAAGAGTCTTCTAGTATTATTCTTATTTTGATTTTCTTGGCTCAGCGCTCGGAGCTTTCCAGTAAAGCTTTTATTTTCTCTCTCTCCGTGTAGCTATTCGTAGTACACGCGTGTCCACTCAAAACAAAACATAAATTTCCGATTTGACGTGCGCTTGAAGCTTTTTGGCGAAGTAGCAAACTCAAATTGGAATGAAAACTTAAATTTACAGTTCATTCATTAGAAAATGCAATAGTTTAGGTTTATTTGCGATTTCCGATTTAGTAATTCTGATTAATGGGTTCAAGCAAAAAGAAAAGTTTCACCGTCTGCCAAGTGAGCGAGTAGAGTGATGGCAAATTACATCCGAAAGCTTGCTCGTACACGAAATTCAGTTAGATATGTGAACGAGCTTTTCCGATGGAAAGCTCGTGCGCGTACATGTTCTATCGACGTAATTAGATTCCTGGCTCAAATCCCAACACAGCTCAACGTAAAACGTTATCCCATATCCATTAAGACGCGTGAAATATTTTAAAAGCTCAAAATTTCACTTTTTGTCTTGTTTATAGTTTGATTTGGTTTAATTTTACATTTATTTTTGATTCAGCTGCTTGCAGTTTAACGCATCGCCGACAAATTCATTCATGCACACGATTTAAATTTATCTACGATAATAAATCAAGTGTAAATTAAAATAAATTTATTTCACAAAATATTTCGCTCATTATTTGTGACTAAAAACATTTTGTGGTTGTGATTCTTATTATTTCGAGATGTAGTTTCGAATTACATTCACGCTCCGTCAAAATCGAAGGAAACATATGCCTGTAGGTAATTGAGAATGCCCAAAAGTGACTGCCAAATGGTTATTCACGAAGCAAAAACCTTTAGTTTTCGGTTGTGTTGAAACGCTTCGTGTCTGAAACGTATTATGTTTTTAGAACAAGCATCGTGCAAGGTTAGGCCAAGATTTCAGCGGGTTTATTGTGTCGAGCACATGTTTCAGAATTTTTGAATGTTGCGAAAACTACATGACGCTAAGGTCAACTTGTTCTCATATTAGTAATGTATCAATTCTATGAATTCATAAAAATAAAAATAGTTGTTGAAAAAACAATATGATCTAATTCAATTCCAGGAATTATTATTTTAACCGCAGCCGATTATTTATTGTGCAATTTGATTAATTCAAATATTTTGCGTGGAAAGTTGGTAAATTTAGAATCGCGGAATTTATCGATGCGTTTTCTGCGTATTGTTCGAATGTTTGGCAGGTTTGGCATTCGATTGTTGATGTGTTTGCTGCTAAAACTGTACTGCAATGCATTTCGGCATTCCAGCACGCGTCGAGAGCAATAATAAAACGTAAAACGGCAATTCGAATGCATGCACGCGTACAAAATGACCCCTGGACCGAGATCTACTTTTTAAAAAAGCTTAAAAAGCTTTCAAAAATCATATTAAATTATTATAATCAAAAATAAACAAAAAAATCAAAAGAAAAACTAAATTTTCTTAATTTTTACTTACAACTTTTACAAATCATCTCAAAGAATTCTCGATGTTGCGTTTTAAAAGTTCAAAACACTATCAAACTCACAAAGTTCATTTTTGCATGGCACTTTAAGTGAAACCCGTCAACAAACACGCGAGTACTGAATATTTTCGGAGATGCCCACATCTGCTTACTTCAGCCGTCGCTGAAAACCGACTGAATCAACTTGCGCGTAGAGTTCAGCTAAGTTTGGAGCTTTGGTTCGTGCTTAATGCGGGTGCGCGGTGTTTTTAGAAGCGTGCTCAGCGCGCCACTGCTACTGCTACTGCGCTGCAGACTTAAGCCGTGCGATGCGTACTTTGCTAAGCCATATGCACTCTGATCTCTTCCAATGTGTGGATATTTTGAATTTTGATTTAGTATGCAGTGCACGCACGCGGCAAAAATCAACCGCGGCCGCCGGCACCCACGCGCGGTGAATACATAAGTGTTTGGTTTAACTTAGGCAACCACAATTACACCTCAAGTGGACATGATGTGTGTAAAGTGGTTAAAAATTACTAAATTGCTTAGTTTTGTAATAATTCATGTAAAAATTAAGTTTTTTTTGTTATTTTTTGAGGTTTTAGTAAATTTTCCAAGTGATAAAGGTATTTATTGCTCTCTAGGGTTGAAAAGGGTTGGTTATAGCCCCTGGAGAGGTCAAAATCAAGCTGTAAGACGTAATTCCCAACGCACCGGAGTAAACTTCCCGTTATACACACACAATCCACTGCTGTGTTTATTTTATTCTTTTATAATAGAAAATGATATCAAAAATTAAAAACAACATAAAATTTTGATTGATTTCTGTGTGTTACGTTATGCATACTGTAGTAGAATTCAATTGAATGTTTGTTCGTTTGTTTGCCTCTCCATCAGATTGCTTTCTATTTTCTATTTTCCAATATCAATCGATAAAAGGCTTCGTTTATATTTAGCCCCCGCAGAGGAGCGAATCTCGCCTCTCGTGTGAGTAACGAGGGTTTTCAGGGTTTTGACTCGCCGCCGCGCACACCGCAGGTAAACAACACCGCCCACACACGAAATTAGCGCAAAAAACGAAACACAAACGACTAAAATACATTTTCTGAAGTTGAGCTGTTTCTTGCGCGCTGTGGGAAAATAAAAATATGTACAATAACACTGATGACATTTTAACAATCGATTTATAGTATAATACATGATGGAAACTTGTATTAAGTGTATGTGAATGTGTACATTACGCGTATTACGCACATTAGACACATACGGGCACATTTATTGAATACGTAATGATATTCTGCTTTTTTCATCTTTCGCTTTTTTCTTTTTGGTTTCTTTTGTAGCGTTGTATAAAAATTTACTTCCTCGTCGCTGCGTCGATATTACATGAATATTTATTTGAATATCACACGGTGTATCTTCTTGTATTTGCGGTTCTTCAACTGTGCTCACGTTTCGATTGCTTCCTGATTCGTACGCACACTTCCGTACTCGAATTAATTGTTTATTCTACCGAGAAGTTTTATTCCCACGTATGCAATTACTTTATTAATATAGTAAACTTTATTTATTTGATCAGGATATGCTTATGCTGATAATTAATATCTCTTAAACTAAAAGCGCTAGAATCTAACGAATTGTTGATTATGAAAGATTGGAAAATTCTCTATCAGATAAAAATATAAAATAATTATATTTTCAAGAGTAAAAGGTCAAAAACTCGAATAAAAGTGCCAAAAGAGACATTTTGCAATTTTGCCCATTTTTTCAATCGCGAATATCTCCTAAACTAAAAGAGATAATTAAGATCTGATCGCAGCGTTTTAATCTACGAACTTTTTCTATAAGATAGAATAGTTAAAACGGAAATCGGGGAGAAAAATTTTCATTCTTAAGAAAAAATTGCCAAGGGGGTGCTTGATGATTTTTATCGACGATTTTCGATAATAAATATCTCTTAAACTAAATGTGCTAGAATCCAACGAATTGTTGATTCTGAAAGATTGGAAAATTCTCTATCAGATAAAAATATAAAATAATAATATTTTCAAGAGTAAAAGTCAAAAACGCGACTGAAAGTGCCAAAAGTGACATTTTGCAATTTTTGCCCATTTTTTCAATCGCGAATATCTCCTAAACTAAAAGAGATAATTAAGATCTGATCGCAGCGTTTTAATCTACAAACTTTTTCTATAAGATAGAATAGTTAAAACGGAAATCGGGGAGAAAAATTTTCATTCTTAAGAAAAAATTGCCAAGGGGGTGCTTGATCATTTTATCGACGATTTTCGATAATTAATATCTCTTGAACAAAAAGCGCTCGAATCCAACGAATTGTTGATTCTGAAAGATTGGAAAATTCTCTATCAGATAAAAATATAAAATAATTATATTTTCAAGAGTAAAAGGTGAAAAACGCGACTGAAAGTGCCAAAAGTGACATTTTGCAATTTTTGCCCATTTTTTCAATCGCGAATATCTCCTAAACTAAAAGAGATAATTAAGATCTGATCGCAGCGTTTTAATCTACAAACTTTTTCTATAAGATAGAATAGTTAAAACGGAAATCGGGGAGAAAAAATTTTCATTCTTAAGAAAAAATTGCCAAGGGGGTGCTTGATCATTTTTATCGACGATTTTCGATAATTAATATCTCTTGAACTAAAAGCGCTCGAATCCAACGAATTGTTGATTCTGAAAGATTGGAAAATTCTCTATCAGATAAAAATATAAAATAATTATATTTTCAAGAGTAAAAGGTCAAAAACGCGACTGAAAGTGCCAAAAATGACATTTTGCAATTTTTGCCCATTTTTCAATCTCGAATATCTCCTAAACTAAAAGAGATAATTAAGATCTGATCGCAGCGTTTTAATCTACAAACTTTTTCTATAAGATAGAATAGTTAAAACGGAAATCGGGGAGAAAAAATTTTCATTCTTAAGAAAAAAATTGCCAAGGGGGTGCTTGATCATTTTATCGACGATTTTCGATAATTAATATCTCTTGAACAAAAAGCGCTCGAATCCAACGAATTGTTGATTCTGAAAGATTGGAAAATTCTCTATCAGATAAAAATATAAAATAATTATATTTTCAAGAATAAAAGGTCAAAAACGCGACTGAAAGTGCCAAAAGTGACATTTTGCAATTTTTGCCCATTTTTTTCTATCGCGAATATCTCTTATACTATCAGAGATAAATAGGAATAAATCGCAGAGACTGTTCTACGGACAATTCTATATAAGGTAAGTTAGGTAAATTGGAAATCTAAGATAAAAAATTTAATTCATAAGAAAAAATTGGCATGAGGGGGTGAAAATAAAAGAAAAACAAAATAAAAATATTAAAAATTAATTTCCTTATACGTAATTACATTTCTTTATAATTAAAAACAGAAAACTGTTTTTTTTTTTCAAATTTTTTTGCCGTGCTAATACCAATACAAATATCTAATCTTACCTACTGGTAGAAAATCTTAATATCATTACGTTTCACTTGGTAGTTTAATCAATTTTGAGGTCGACGTTGCCAACAATCTGCAAATGGCGTATGTATCCTCTTCCTAGTATAATGTGCACGTAACTCCAACATCTAAAGCTCGCCGCGGGTTAACAACATGTGCCTTGTCCTATAAATTGGCAAACGTACACGTGCAGGCGTGCACGTTGATGGTGATTAACGGTTGGTTGCTTGTTGTTGATTTTGACAATCACAATGAGTACAATTACTTAGTGAACCTTGAACTTGTATATTCAACAAGTACCATTACTTTAACCAACAAAAACATACAAAAACTTACAAAACAAGCAAAAATTGTAAAAATTTTCGTGAATTTTAAGCTTTGGTTTCAAATAAATTGAATAAAATTGTAAACTGAATCCACCATTTGTGCTTTCTGAGACACTGGCTCAGATTCACGACCTCTAAGAGAATATAAAGGTAAAAGTAAGAAAAGCCGTATAATAAACGCTTGCAATATTCATGAGTTTTCTTTCTCGTTTTAAGACTTTTAGGTTTTCGCTCTGCTCGGTTTTCCTCGTTTGCATAACTCACAGAATGCACAGAAACCAATCCACGACGTGATTTTCCATTGTTTGCCCTCGATCGGAATTTAATTTGTCTTAAATTACTTTTATCCACGTGAAAAATAACATTATGCAACCCATTTTACTCTTCGTGTTTAAAAACGACAAAAATTAAAATATTACACCTTTGTTTTTGTATAAATCTGTAAATTTGTACAAAGTGTCGCATAGCAAGCGTAGTAATGAATAGTTAGACAACTTGTTAACTGAATGCAAAGAACAAGTCGTTGAGTCGCGCAACTGCCGCGATTGCATCACAAAAACGGCTTTCACCTTCGCCAGCGTCCGCGATTGCACACAATTCACGGCGTCGTAACTTCGCTCGCCTTCATTCAACGTTATTTCGCATTCACGCATTCACAAAGTGCCTTGGTACCCGGTTAGTATGTGATAGCCTTCAATTTAGACTGGTTTAGAGCTCCAAACGGATAAAAACTCTATTTTTATTCTGTGTAAGTAAATATCTACAACACCCTGTATAATATCTTAATTATTCATTGGGTTTTTTGACGGTGCTTAATTTAAGTGCGGTATAAATTATTAAATAGTATTCTCCTGGGTTTCTTTCGCAATTAAAATGTAAATTTGTATGTTTTAATTTTATTTCACGTAAAACTTGAATGAATGAAAAGAATAATTTTATTTTTCTGATATTTCCAGATTGGATTGAAACGTTGGTATATTATCCGCCCTGGTTCTACGTCGCATATTGAAAATTGTTCGAGAACAAGAGCGCGCCCGGTTGTGAGAGCACGAGCTCACCCGACGCGCGTCGGAGGCGGCTGGTGCAAGGATACAAGGATATCCCGCCGCTCCCACCCCGCGCGCAGCTAGCGCTCCCACCGCTCCCAGCGCTCGCTCTCGCAGTCGCTCGCTTCGTCGTCGACGGTGAACTACTTGTTGGTCTACTCTGCTGACCCAAAACAAGCTTATCTGCGTTTATCAACTGTGTTATCACACGGAATTCACATTCACAACAATCTCGCTCGTGAAAATTATTTCTTTTTCGACGAAACGTGAGTGTTAATTAATTCATTCATCCAAGATGAGCGCTGGCGGCGTCGATGAGATTCTCAATTACACGAAAAATGAGGAAGAGGACTATTACGCTGTGCTCGGCGTCAACGAGCATTCGTCGGTAAGTTACAACAATTTGTTTGCATTTTTACATCTCGAATTGAATGAGTGCAATTTGCATTGTTAGCGTAATCGGCGAATTTCGTTTCGCAATCGTAAAATTTTTATTATTGACATGCTGGCCGAGATAACAAGCAATAAAAAGAAATCGATGCATAGCAGAGCGTTAAATTAAAGTTTAATGCTGGAAAATATCGGCGGAAATGAAACGCGATTAAAAGTCGATTTTTCATTTGATTGTATACCGTTGACTATTTGACGATTATTAATGTTTATTTTGATAATACATCAACCATCAATCATTTACTTACGAGTATGGTATCGTTACCAGTAAGCAAAGTTAATAAGTTAAGTCAAAGTGACTTAAGTCAGTAAAAGCAATAAAAATTTTCACTGCGCGCTCGTTAAAATATTAAACGCCTACAAATATCGATTTTCCGTTTTGGCAAGTGACAAAACACAAAATATTTTTGTCCTAATTGCTGGAAACATGTTTAAAAATATCCGGAACATTGAAATGCACTTAAATTTGTTTCTTGTTTAATTTTTTTTGTTTGAAAAATAATTTCTTATTACAAACGATGGAATAAACGGCACCTTCGTGAAGTATTCATCAAGCGTGTGATCCACACGACACGTGCAGGCACGTGCATCGCGTCGCTTGTTTAACGACGTCAACGTCGAAGGTAAAGCGTCGCCGTCGACGTCGGTGTCGCTAAATTATTCACCGCAGTCTTCCACGCGTTTACGTTGACGCCGCAATTTTCCGTCGGTGATTACGTTGATAAATACACTACGAGTACGTCATGAACATAATCATCTAAAATTTTGCTTTGTTTTTTCTTTAATTTCAGATGGAACAGATCCAAACCGAGTTCAAGACTCGCGCGCTTCAATATCATCCTGATAAAAACGCCGGGGATAAGGAAGCCGAACGGAAATTTCAATTAATTAACGTAAGTTTTATTTTTATTCGTTTTTACTCTCTTGTTCTAGACGTAGTATGTGTCAATTCTATCAATAAGATTCGCAATTTTATTTTAAAGAAATTAATTATATAAAGAATAGCTAATAATGCAGTTCAGCGCGCCATCTCGGATTCAACTATTTAACTATAACTATGATTGAATCTCAATGCCAACTTTTATCCTATAGAAAAAGGCTGTTTTTAGGGTTTTCCCTGCAATTATTCGAATTTTTCTCGCCGCAATAACCATCCTTGGACTTTAACAAACATTTAAAAAAAGAATTGGCCAAATTAGTCTAGGCGTTGTTGAGTTATGCGCTTACCAACATATTTTGCGATTCATTTTTATATTATAGACTAAGAAAATATTGATTTGGGTATTTCCTAATAATGTAATTTTGTACTAAAATTTGTTTAGTTAAGTTTGTTAGCGTTTGTTTTGATCTAATTTACCGCATAACCAAATATTTAATAGGCATAGTTATAGAGTCAATTAATACTTGCCGATTCAATTAACAAAGTGCCCTATATAGATATAATCAATATTTTCGTAGTGCGGTCGTAAATAACAAAAAACACCTAAAATTTTCACTTGTTACGTAATAGTAGTATACTCGTACACTTGTTGAAATGTTTCTCTCTTTACACACACGATTGGGCTTTTAATTCGCGTATTCGCATATTGATTAATTATCGGGCATTCGCGGATGGTCAGTTGGCAGCAGATGACAGCATGCTCCGATGCGTCGCAAACATCAGGACTCCGATGACCTGGAAACACATCGCCCACTGCTGAATCACACATTCGAATTCAAAATGGAATTCCATTTTCGGATTTTAATTAATCCCAGCTACATTTTTACAGTTTTTACAATTTTACTTCTATTCCAGTCACTATCAATCAGTTAATTAAGTTTTTTTTAAATTTTTTTTGTTTTGAGGGAAAATTTATGTTTTTATGTTTAATATTGCTTTTAACCATGAAATATGCTTAAAGTGATGGTATTAATTCTGTTGCAGTCTGGGTAAACTCCCTCGGTGTTGGGGATTTGCATTATTTCTTTGTTGATGTTTGCTTGTGTTGACATCAAGGCTAATCTTTTGCGACGTAATAAATTGAATAAAATTGCGTTCAATTAGGTGCAACACGCTTGTGCAAACTTTCCAAGTCATTAATATTCATATTAATTTATCAAACAACAGAATTCTGCAAAATTTATGCTTTTTATTAAAAATTTAATTTTGAAATATTTTTGAGAAAATTCAGTTCAGCACTTGGGAAAATGAATCCAACGGATGGAAAAAGAATGGCCAGGAAATGGAATGGCATGCAAAGCACTTCCGTTTTTGTTTGTGTTTGGGATTTTCATTTTCCCTCCACTATTCATCCCATTCGGTATTCCACGTTTGCAATTCGCATTCCACTCCGGAGAAAGAAAAGCGTCAGGTTTAGTGCAATCGAGCAAAGTGTGCTATTTCAAAAATTCCGTCTCCATCACGCAACACAAAAGAGTATTTACGTTGTGGTTTGCTATTTCTTCCAGGAAGCCAAGGAAGTCCTCACAACTCCCGAGAAGAAACTAATGTATGACAAGTGGAAGAATTCCGGCATTCAAATTAGCTACAAGCAATGGCTTGGAATGAAGGAACACGTCCAACAGGTATTTACTATAAATGTTTTTGTTTTGTGTTAAATTGTTTATAAAAATTTTTTATTTGTCCAAAGTCAATGCATTGGAGTGTACCGAAGACCAAAGACCGCATGCTGCCGGGCAGCGGCGGCGGCATCTCATCAGGACCGTCGTCGCTGCAGACGCCGACGCCGGCGCAGCGACGCGCGTCCGAGGGCGGCGCCAATCTGCACTGGGGATCGCGCAATGCCGGCTCTGCGTGGGGCGGCGACAATCCCGGCGAGGTCGTCAGCAAGTTCCGCAACTACGAAATCTAAACGTCCCCGCTTACACCTTCGAAAACTCCCACACACACAGCATACGCACCCCCGAATCTCTCAACCTTTTTGTGACCCAGATGTCGAGATGTTACCATTGCACGTTCAAACTCAACCCCATATCCCTCAACCTTCTGCTTTACAAAAATTATTTTTATACATTTATTGATTTCTTTTCGTCCCGCAGTCATTTCACACTTTTATTAGAGGAGAAAAAATGTTATATGCATTTAATCTTAGAACCCAATACCTGAAATACCTAAATGTGATAAAATGTGTTGTTTTCTCATGAAAATTAAAATGTATTAAGAGATTTAAGAGAAATGAAGAGAAATATATATATGAACAAATGCTATCAAATGTAAAGTTAACAAGAATATCATAAATCAGTGTGAGACTTATAAAACTTCAAAAATCATATATATATACAGATATATTATGTCTTAACAATACTTACAGGGTGTCTACAAAATGTAAATCCAAAAATTCTGACATGAAACTATTTTTTCGATTGAAATCTTATACAAATTATTGAGGAACCACGCTGTAAGGACCAAAATCAGAAAAAGTTATGGCTATACTAATTCATTATCAACTTCTATGTTATCTATTTAATTTATCTGCAAATAATTAAATTTTAAAATGTTTAAAGTTTAAAATGTTTAAACATTAATTTTAAGATGCTATTATTACGATTTAAGTTAAGAAGCAAAGAGGTTTTGCAATTAAACATGTGTTGTGACTTGTAATTAAGAAAACCAGAAAGAAGATCGCATCATATTCATATATTTTGATAAATGTTTATGACGAGTTTCAATCATTTTATTTATGACTCTCTGAAGCGAAAGAGGTAAATAACAGAATAATCATTACTGTAACTCATTAACTGTCTTAATAAGTGGTGAATAAATTAAATCAAGATGTAATAAAGGACTTTTAATGCTGAATGTTTAGTTTTATGGGGTTTTGAAAAATATATTTAATAATATTTGGTGGATGCGCCTAACTTGTCAATTTTTGTTTGTAAATTTATTAAAATGAAGTTTTAGACGGTTTGCAACACTCAGTATCTTGTGGACGACTGCTACAAGTATTAATTTATTGTTTTTTTTATTAATCTGCATCCTGAATACTCTTTAAACCGTCTATAAATGCTGTAAAAACGCCTTTTATTTTTATGAATGTTTTTGTGGACTTTCTGAGTGTTTAATGGGTTGCCTATGTATGCACTGTATAAAGAACTATAATATAACGACGAGAACCTAAAAATAAATGAATTAGTTCACGATATACATGAAAGTAAAAGAAGTTGCCTATATTAAGCACATATAAAAATTCAAAATCTAAATAATTCGCAGGAACATTTTTGATGAATGTTTTTGTGAACTTCCTGAGTGTATAATGGGTTGCCTATGTATGCAGTGTATAAAGGATCTCTTGAACTATAGTATAACGACGAGAAACTAGAAATAAATGAATTAGTTCCCGATATACATGAAAGTACAAGAAGTTGCCTATATTAAGCACATATAAAAATACAAAAACTAAATAATTCGCAGGAACATTCACTCCTATCACATTTAAATGCACCGTTCACAATCTACAAGCAAAATCAAGTCTCGTTAAGCTCACAAAACATGAAATGCAAGCCCACAAACATCGCGCGCATGTTATATAACTCCATACAATTCACAATCACGTTTGACAATGTGCGTATAAACGCATAGAGTCGTAGATCGTAGACACTTTCTTGTTCGACGAAATGCGAACGATACCGGAATCCACACGCATACAATAAATACAAAACCAAGCGCAATTTAAATGAATTAATAAAGAAATGCAAACAAGCGCTGCGCTCACTCGTAGCACACGCATAACAACGATAAAACGAAACTAGAAGTCGGTTAGTGAAATGTGTCGCTACCGCTAATTAACATTGCACGTTTGCGTCGACGCAAATCCGCGATCATGTTCGTGTTTCATTATTTCATATTATTTAATAATAATGGCAACAATTTATTGCGGCTTGGTAAAGTTTAGCAGGAAAGACAGCTGTGATGAAAGGCGTGATTACGACTCAAAATCCTTTCAGTGCCTTATTAGAGATATGAAGGTATTATAATAATATCCGACAAGAGAAAAGTACCGTAAAATACCGTAAAGTTGTTATATTTTCTTTTGTTATTGTTTATTTATTATTTATTATTATTAGAATTAGAATTACGTAAGTTTTGAACCGGAATTTGTTTTGTTTAATAACAATAAATTAATTAATGTTTATTGCCAGTTTTAGAGCATTCATAAATGACAAAGCAAATAAGGAAAATGATTTGATAATATTAATCATATTGTCATATATAGTTTTGTTATAATTGTTAATTTATAGGTATTTTACAGCTCGTATAAACGCATAATAATTTAATAAATTATTAATGTTTAATATTACTTAATTTGAACGCATAACAAATTAAATTAGTAGAAAGGTTGAAAATGTTTTTTTTTTAAGTTTTGAATTCCCTTTGGTTTTAAAAGTCAAATTTTCATTTCCTCATCGTTATATTGGTCGTTAATGGTTCACCGTTCACGTTCACGTGCCTGCTGCTCGCTCTTGATCGACTCTGCAAGTTCTTCACCTCTTGGGCTCAGTGCGCGAACTGCTGGCTCAGTGCGCGAACTGCTGTTTATGGAAAACACGATTATCGCAGGCAATGATCGTCGGTGAGAGTCGCGGCAGCAATAAATTTAATCATTTTCTCCATTACAACTGCAATCATTTTTCTTTCGCTTGTTCTGTCTGTCATTGCGCTTGCTGGTTTCAATTGCGGACAAATTTATGTCGGCATATTATGTCCCAGTTGACAATTAGTTTACTAGCTCAAATTACAGATTGCAAAGTCATAAATATTTGCAAATCAAATGCAAAAAAAAGTTTGACATTTTAAAAAATCAATGAATGATTACCTAATTGAAGAAGAAAACACGTAATATTTTAATCTATCACGAGTCGCTTCCTTCTCCCGGATTTACCTACTCCTACTATCACTATCGCTCGTCTAGACTTTCTTCTCTCTTTCTTCGCATTGTTCTTTACAAGGAGAAATGCCACAGTTATCTATATTGCAGCGTGCCTGCGGTTGGCGTTGCAAATTTTCTTTCAGTAACTAACCGAACACGATTTCGTACTTTTGGTCGATACGGCCACTATTCGACTATCGGTAAACACACAGTGTAGGTGTTCAACTCGTGTTTGTTTCTGCATATATTTGGTTGTATTGTTTAAATCGAACGCAGTTTGCTTCACGCGCTTCCACTTTAGTTTTACAAATGAACTTAAACTAAACAAATTTAAACAAATTTAAAAAAAGTGATTTAACATGGATACCAGTAATATGTTATTAGTGTGTTTACTTGGAACATTACCAGGTAATTATTTTATTTATTTTTAAAGATTTTAAGACTTTTTTAAAAATTTTCTTATTTTTATTTTTAACGTTTTTAAGTAAAAAATTGTAATTTTAACACTTTAGAAATAAAATAAAATAAAAATTTAAAACATTAATTGTTTTACGTAATTGCTCATATTATTATTTTAAAATTAAAGGACCACCAGGAGTTTACTGGCAGGATTCCTACTTCCAACTCTTTCCAATCGACAAAACAAAATGTCCAACAATCGATCCAAAACGGGACATTTCTTACCGCCTGTTCACGCCGTGAGTTTCAAATAATAATAATAATATTTTGTAATTTGTATAAAATGCAAATAAGTCACGTCAACACGCTTTTCTGCAGCGTGGCATGCGCGAAACAGTTCAAGAGTTGAGCTTATAAAGTCGCAGGCGTTAGGTGAATGCTTTTCAGTCGACAGACAAGCAGTGACTTATTAAGACTACTGAAACAGTATTTATTTATTAATTAATTAATATAAAGAATAGTGATATTTTAATATAAGCAAAAATGGACGCTGGGCATTTTTTATTAGTGTGTTTGTTAAGTAACATACCGGGTAATAATTTTAATAAAATTTAATAAAATTAATTTAAGTGCATTTTGTGAGTTTTTTGATAAAATTTAAGGACCACCTGGAATAACATTCCAAGACGCGTATCTCCAATTATTTCCGGTGGACAAAACAAAATGTCCAACGATAAATCCAATCAGAGACATAGCTTACGAATTATATACAAGGTAAAAAAAAATATTTTAAAATTAAAACTTAATGATTGATTGCTATTGATATTGCACCGCGTTGAAAATTGATGTCAAGTTCTCGACTGCAATTTATCTTAAGTTATCTAGTGCTTGACTTACGAGTAGTCAACTTCTACTTTAGGAAAATGCAATTTCTAATTGTTTCATTTCTGCTGACCGCTGTTATGCTGCAAGCAATATGCCAAGAATTCCTTTTTCAATCACACTACGAATACGATGCTTACTCAACCGACCACAATCTGCTCTTATAATTGTAATAAAACACCTACCATACTCTATTAGTAATTTTGACATTAACGCCAGTAGCCGAGCTCAAAATCAACCCAGATTTCAATTTTAACTCAGAATCCGGCGCTTCCTGAAACACAAATTTTCTTACTAACATGCCAATGGTTGCTTTCATCTCCATCATGGCGAATTTCTGCCCGACACAGTTACGATACCCAGCACTAAACGGCAGGTATGAAAATGGATGTCGTTTGACAGTTTCCTCCAATGTGAATCTCTCCGGGTCGAAAACTTCAGGATTCGGATAGATTTCTGGATTGCGATGGAGACTAAACACTCCAAATGCTATCTCCGTACCTCTTTTGAATGAGTATTTGTCGATGGAGAAGTCTTCGACTACTGTACGTCCATAAAGTGGAACAGATGGATATAAACGAAGAGTTTCTTTGATAACCATTTCTAAATATTTCATTTCTTGGAGGTCTTGATACGTTGTTTCTCTCTGAGGGTTATCTACGAAGATATCGCGTTGTTCTTCGAATACTTTTTTCTGTACATGAGGATTGTTTGCAAGGCAGTAGATAGTGAAACTTATAGCTGAAGATGTAGTATCATGACCCTGAATTTAAAAAAAACAAAAAATTGATTTTTAGGTTAAAATTTAAAAAAAAATTAAAAATTTACTTCAAACATGAATGTATCAACTTCTTCTCGTATATCTTCATCTGTCAAAGGTTCTCCATTAAATGTAGCTTGCAATAGAATATCTAAAAACGGTATTTTTGCTTTATATCCCAAGTTTTCTTCGATTTGTTTCGGTTTTTCGTTTTCATTTTGTTTAGCAAGTAATTCTTTCCTCCTTGATTGTATTACACTCATTGTATAGCCATGTAAGATCTCAATACATTTCGTTTCATCACGATAGTCTTGAGTAAACAGGTAATAAAAATCGAATTGTTTAAGCACGCTTATCCCACGACTAATAACAATTTCGGATATTCTTTTGATGGATTGCACGTAGTCCGAATCGGCGCATTGTTGAGCGTTGACACAAGTCCCCATTGCAGTTTCTAAACAAAATATTTAATAAATTAAACTTATTTATTAATATTTTTTAATTTTACCGCAGATAGTATCCAAAGCACATAAAGTAACAAAAGGAAAAACATCGGTTTTGTTTTTTCCAACTTCCCGTTGTAATTTCTGCACCAAAATGTTAGAATTTTTATCAAAAACATCAATAAACTGTTCTAGAATTTTAAAATGATACGCGGGAGTGAGGAGTTTCCTACGTCCACGCCATTTTTCATGATCACTTGTCAATAAACCAGTCTCCAGCCATCGATGTGCATACTTATATAATTGCGATTTGTTTATTACACTTGTGTGGGTTAATAAACGCTCCAATATTGCAGGATCTGCTATGTTTATTCCATAAAAATATCCGAGACATCCACGGATGGCTTTTCCTTTACCCACTGTCATTGTTAATTGATGCAGAACCCAATAAGCATCTACATTTTAAAAAATTAGAAAAAATTTTACATTTTTGTTAAAAAAAATTTTATTTTGGACTTACCAGTAGCATTTTTGGCTAAAAACACATGTCCAAATATAGGAAACATCCATCCAGGTCTAGGAATATTAAAAACACCCTTAAAATGTCGATAGTAATCAATATACCACCAAACAATGGCTAGAAACAGCCCCAAACCCAACAAAACCAAAAAAATCATTTTTTTAAATTTCACTCAAGTTGTTTACAACCAGAAATTACATCCCAGACTGATTCCAAACCTTATTTTGAACTTTATTTTGTTGCTAAACCTTGCAGTCAACTTGAGTAATAGTATCAAAATATTGATAAAGTTCTGTTGCTACTCTAACACTCACATAATTGTGTTTATTTCTGAGTGAGTTCAAGGTTCAATAACATTGTTTTTTTGTTTGTTATGTTCATGTCTCAAGTTTTATCAATTTTTAGCACTTGAACTCCATTACATTTAAATCCTGTTTTTATTCGTTGATTTAACACAATAAATCATAAAATAAAAAAAATAATTTTTGATAAAATAGAGAGTGAGTTAGTGTAGTTATTAATTGTTACTCCACGATTTATAAATAAACTTCTACTGCATGGTATACCGCAGTGTCAGAAATTCTTTGCTCATACAAGAGACACCATCAATTAGATGATTGAAGTGATTGGTGGACCTACGGAGCAGTGGCTTACGCTGAGATACAGACACTATATTTATACGCTCTGTGTTTAAAATTAAGTAAAGCTGTAACAACATAGTTAGAAGTATATTTAATCACCAGTGTTATATTGTTACTTAAACAGTCATCCATCCTAAATATTCCACAACTTTGTAAATAGTCCTTCACGCAGACGTACAATTAAATGTTATTGCATTGCAAACATTGTGTTTTGAAAGTAATGATTATGATTAGTTTGTTTGCAAATATTCAAACAACCAGCACGCTTTTACATTTTACAATTTTTATTTTTTAAATGCAATGCGGTTGAAATTTAATTTTATCGGTTTCATTCTATTCTATATGTAATATTGTAATATAAATAAAATAGTTTAAAATGTTTATGTTCCCGGCGCACATTTACATCGTTACGTTACGTAAAAAGTAGTAACTTACAATAAATCCACAAACGCGTGTAATAAACATGCTTAGTTTAAAGCTTAAAGTCGATAATGTCTTTATACTTTCTCATCTTGCGAATCAGTTGTAAAGTGTAAACCTTTGGTCATAAACAGTACATTAGCATTTTTTGTTTACTACTTGATATTATATGTTATTTTATTTTTCCTGTTTTACTTTTACTCAATTTTATTTCAACTTTTCGCTCATTTCTGCTTCATTTAGTGCATATATAAATTATGGCTTTGCTTTCATAAGTAAAACCACTTGATATTCTTAATTTGCATGTGTTTATCATGATTAATTAGTGAATTAGAGCTCGTACTTGCTCTCGTAAGAAATAATTTGCATCAACTTACGTTCAGTGATTAAAAAAAACGCATGCTACAGTTATTTACTATAAATATTACAATTTTATTCATAATATAAGTTATCCTGTATTATGTGATTTGTGGTATATGGTGTTATTCTGAGCAGCACCCGAAGTGCCGTACTGTCGAACGAAGGCAAATTGCAATTCTGAGTGCCCAACGGAGGTCTTTTGGAGGGTTCGGGTCGCCTCAATTTTTCGAGCAGCTTGAGGGTGCCGATAGCCTTCGTAACATGTTGTACGCATGCGCTGCTCTCTTGGCGCGGGTGAAACTGCCTTACCGCAGCTCTTCGTTCTCACTCACAACCGCACTCGGTCGTCTGCTGTCTCAGTCTGCCTATTCATCGAAATTGGTAAGTGGAATATTTTGCCGAGCCGTGTGCTCAGCAGATGTGAAAAAAGATGAAGATGACAAAGAATTGCACGCATCGAGTGTATCTGTATTTTTCAAATGCAAAATTCCACGTTTTCAAGCAAAAATTTCAAATTAAAAAAAAACTCGTAAAACAAATAAATTTGAGATGAATATTTTGTCAATTTTTCACAAGTATTTGCTGATAATGAGCCAAATACGTAGCATATAAAAGATTATTTATATTTTTTGATTGTGTTTCTTCAAAGGTAATTTAAAAATCAAAACAATGAACAATAACAACTTTTGATTGCGACTTTTCAAACGTCAGTATTGAACCGAAATAGAAATAATAAGTATTAACACATATTTGTTGCTTATTTGAATAATTGAAGAACCCATACATTTGAAACTCGCGCGCTTTCTGTCAAATTTTAGGGTGCAGCGGGATTGACTTTAGGTAAAGATATAGATGCGCGCTCAGAATACCACTTAAGGCCGATCCATAACTTCGCCGTACGAAGCGTCTTGGAGCTTTCGTACGTTCGTTTGTTAAGTGGTGAACACAGAATCGCACCAATAGTCTATTGAACTTTAAAACGCATTCATTATTTTCACGCACTGCACGCACATTGATTGCAATGTTGGTTGCATGCAGAATGTGATAATGTAAGTTTACAATAAATTGCGAGAAGGTGTAAGAACCACACGCAGAGAGTAAAATAAATATTTTAATTTCAATTAATCTCGTAGACAGACTTGAAAACGCACTTATTATCATTAGATATCGGATATTAGACGTGTTACGTAAGCTAAATGAGTAATTTTTAAATTTGAACTTGCATGAAATTCATACAAATGTAAATCACTGTTATGCAATAGGAATTCACATAAATTTGGATTTAATTTATGAATTTATACTCTAATTAGATTATTATTAGTATTAACAGCGTGTAGGCATGCAAAAAAATAGTTTTCGAGAAATTTTGCTGGCTGCAACTTGTTTTCAGTGAGTTCTAGTTTTCGTTTAAGCAAAATGTGAATGTGCACGAAAGCAACCGAGGCGCGCCCGACTTTTGTAAGTGCAATTGAATTCAATTGAATTGCCACGAATATTTCAAGACAATATCTCGCACGCTTGCACGTTTCGCGCGTTCACGGTCTTCGCGCAAATTACTCTACCCACGATCATATCGCAATCTAAATAAAAACTAATAAAAACTTTTTTGTTTCCAGTGAAAATCCATTACAAGCGGATATGATCAATCTAAACGATGATGAAGCCCTAGCCTCGTCACATTTTGATTTCTACAAACCCACCGTGTTCTTTTTTCATGCGTTTTTTGAGAGTTCAACAAGTGATTCCGCCACTTTAATTAAAACAGGTAATGTTTCGAAGGTTTGACACACACGTGAAAGTCACGAATCTATTGGAATGTGCATATGTGAATTGTGCATGCATGCGGATATGCAGGGTCAACCGCTTGTTGAAATTTTTCTCCTGGCTCAACAAGACATTTCTGCTTGTAAGTCAAAACAAACGATCATTCACTGTCGGCAATTATTATAAGAGCGCGTGCCCTACATTTAACTCCTAACTCCCATTGTGAATTGTGATTGCCCGAGTGACCTATCACATAATATTTAAATATAAATTGATTGTGAGTTTAGCTTACTTGCAACGCAAGGACTACAATGTCATCCTGCTGCAAGCACAGCGAATGGAAGCGGGTCCTTGGTACCTGACTGCGGCGCGTAATACTCGCGTGGTGGGCGAGTACACAGCTACATTCATCGATTATCTTGTCAGTCGCGGCATGGATTTGAATTCTGTGCATTTGATTGGGCTATCGCTTGGGGCCCAAATGGCGGGAGTATGCGGGCAGAATGTGAAAAGCGGGCGTATACAACGTATTACTGGTAATTTTATGTTTGACATGTTTAGTTTTCATGTTTTTATGATGATAAATGTAGGTTTGGATCCTGCTGGTCCATTGTTTACAAAATGGCCGAAAAGTTTGAAACTAGACGCTGGGGATGCTGAATTTGTTGATATTATTCACACGGATGCTGGGATATTTGGTTATCCACGTTCAATCGGCCATGTTGACTTCTGGCCCAATCGGGGACAATCACCCCAACCTGGATGTCGTCTCGAAGAGGTCAAAAGACGCTCCCCGGATGCTTTTCTTATTGAACCACGTGAATATTTTAATTTCTTGTGTTGAATTGCAATATCTACTTATAAAATTGTTTTGATTAGTTTTCTGTAGTCATTGGCGTTCGTACCAATTCTACGCGGAGTCAGTTATAACTCCCGACAGTTTCCTTGCGGTGAATTGCAAGAATTGGGGACGATTCCTACGCGGTGACTGCAAAGACAACCAGCAGGTTAATATGGGTATTAATGTGCCACCAGAGTAAGTTTTGTGTGTTAAAATTGCATGTTCTGGTTTAATCTTGATGATTTGTTAGTGCTCGCGGTAGCTACTTCCTGCAAACACGTGACGTATCGCCATTTTCTTTGCAATCGGAAGTTCCTCAACGTCAGCTGCAACAATACGCTATACCACATCAGCAACAGCAACTAGAACATCAAGAAAATGTAAAACAACATGAAAATCAGGTTCAAGTGTATCTTCCACCACAACAATATGAACAACAAGTTGTTGTACAAGAAGCTCCTGTCAGTTATGAACAACATGAACAATACCAACAGCCACAACATCAGCAACTAGAACAGCAACAACTACAACATCAACAACCACAAATAATTGAAAATTATGTTCACGTGCAACAAAATGATCAAAATCAACATCTTCAACAACAACAACACCAACAGCAACAACCTCTACAACATCCTATGCTAAATTTCTACTATTATCAGAACTAATCAAACTTAATTCTGATTTGTTTCTTACACCTCGCAATCACAGAATTACTTCCTATTCTCCGCAACGAGAAAATGTTCTAACCTATTTTTTATTTACAATTAACCTCAAATACTTAACTATGTACATTAAAATCCAACTATTCTAACTATTTTATAGCAAATAATTAATGCAAGTCGCTAGTCGTTGTTCTATACTCAATAAATTTTATACAACAAAATAAATTATAATTCAATTCCTCGAGCTACGGGACATTAAATTATTTCCATGTTATCTTGATTATTTATTATCACAAGTTATACATACGTATTCATGAATTATGTCTCAATTGTTCCGTTCATATTTAATTAGTCAAAAAGTTAATTAATTCAAGATTGTAAGATTGTACCGATTGTACTACGCTAGGAAACAGACCCGACAGGTTCTACCATACGTAATGTTATCACAACAGAACTCAATACGTTAAAATGAGTAAAACTAGCTCTAGTAGTAGGGAAGTAATGGAAGAAGCGATTTCCGACTAGTGAAAATCCCGTGAACCTATGTGAAATAGGTTAAAGTTAAGTCATTTGCGTTTTGTTTAGTTTTAGTTTGGTTGAATCAGTTAAAATCTAGAGTAAAATCTAATTGGCGCGTTCCCTGTGTTCAACTATTTAGGATAATTCAAACTGGTCCTCCTCGAAAGGTTTGGATACCCATCGACCAAGCGCGGCCTTTTGAAAGGCGTCAAAGAGATGCACCTTCGCTTCCTATGAAAATAAATAATCAAATTAGTTATTTAAACAGTGTCAATATTGTATTATTTACTTGGTAATTGGCGGCTTGCGCTTTAAAATCACTATAGAAGGTGCAGTCGGAACTGATAGGAAACATAGGTCGAAGATGCTTGGTCAGGTAGATAAATTTCTGCATGAGGATGCATTTGGACAATCGTGAGACTCCACCAAGACTGCCATTATCCGGTCGACCCGTCGTTGTGTTAATCACTTCCACACCATCGGCTTTCGTGTGCGACAACCAATTGACTGCGAAATTTGGCGCTTTCGTCGGCTGGCGAGTCTCACACGACGTGACAAGATTCATATGTGGGCGATTAAGTCTGTAAGGTGGGGTTAACCCTTGGAGTTTAGACTCAATACGTCCACAAAGCGCCCTGGACATAAATTTAACATAAATAACACTAGATATTAATAAAAAAACAACAATTTGTACCTGTAAAGATGTGTTTCATGGAAGAGACTTCCCAAAACAATGGACGTCAAATAAACAGGTTCGATAAAATAGGAAAGTAGCGCACCCTGAATGCCAAGGACATTCCAGCGCGAGATTTTATCAGAACAGGACATGGTTAATAAACGCTCTCCTTGTAAGACACCGTCCCATGTTTGTACAACACCGCCTTTTACAGGGACTGTACCCTCACCAGATTCAATTTTAGTTCGCAGTTGACCACGTGATGATCGATTGGGATGTCTGTCCATGCCAGCAAGACAAATATCCTCATGCGGACTGAAAATCCGCGCATCTCCACACGGGGCAGTATTAATATACAAATGAAACTCGTAGCCTTCTTTTAACTTAAAACCACCTTCAGCTTTGTACTCAAATATTGAATTGGCACCCATTCCTGTAAAATTTAGTTGGTATCTAAGATGAAACACAAAATATTATAGAAAATTATGATTTACCTTTGGTATGCAACATCAATTGCTCGTAAAAATAGCTAATCAACCCTCGACGTGCCATAATCTCAGCATGCATGTCGTTGATAACCGCCCCATGCATACTAATGTGTTCTCCGGATACACACTTGGTGCCGGTGGTAACATTGAGCACCTCAAGATCGCCTCCAGGACGCGCCATCACCATTCCAGCGAGCACCTTGCGCTTGGCATGCGCCGCGTCGTTGCTCATAACGCTAATAAATTTCTCAGTTACCGCTCTGCAACAGTGCCAAGCGCATGATTATCAACGTGATAACGACGTATGCAAAAAACGGTGATTAATCAACGCGTGCGTGTTTCCTAGCGAAACTTTGGCTTGACACAACAACACCGAAATAAGACGACACCAATTATCAAACAGAGAAGACGAAGAAGAAAACAGATCGCATCACATCCGCGGTGTGCGTCGAGCTCTACTTCAACTAATACTTACACACTTCAATCACCTGTCGAAAATTTCGAAGTGAGAGAGTAGGAGGAAGAGGTGTTGGTGTGGCGGTGTGCCCGTGCGAGGGGGCGGCGGATTCAGTTACGCCAGTACATCATTATATTTACTGCAGTCGGCAATCGCTCCCCGCACCACCATCATCATCATCATCAGCGTCATCAGCATCAGCCACCAACAGCGCGCACTGCGAACGCAGTAAATATAATTAATGTACTGCGTGTAACTGCGTTCGTACGCGGCAATGATGCACTCGCTTACAGCAAGCGAGTGCATTATTACCTAGATATTCTGTAAAAATCGGTTATTTTCACAATTGTTTCATCGCAAACTGAGTTTTAACCGATTCGCAAACTTTATATACATACAATGAATGTATAAAAAGAGTTTAGAGGGAGCTCAAGAAATACTTAGTGCTGTAAAATGTAAAGATTTGCAAGATTAACGCGTTTCCTTCAACTTTTTAACAGAACATGAATGGAAAAAGTAACCATTGATGTAAATACCTGCCAATCCGATCGGCCTGATCCTGCTGCATGCCGCCATAAGTGCGTTTCGATGAGGAACTCACCAAGCTTGTGCTGGCCAGCTTTGAAAGCGCCATTGTTGCAGCTGCATGTTTTGCCAGCTTCTTGTTTGAACCTTTTTGAACACAAAATACAACATTACAAGACAAATATAAACTTATGCAACCATTCTAACCTGTCCCAAAGAAGGTATCTCCATTTATATTCACCGTCACCATGAATCTGGCATAGATATCATCATTTTCTGTGCACACATACTGCGCATTTGGATACAGCGTATTCAAAATCATGCTCGCATTGCGCTTCTGATTCTCGGCGGTTTTGTTCGCGTCGATGATAAGCGGCGACGTTGCTTTGGCCTCAAAATTATCACTGGTGAAGTCCAGATTCTGGTTGCTGTGCATTGTGCTCGGCACAATTTTGCAACTGTTGGGGAACTGAATGAAGGACTTGAGTGCAGCCTCAGCTGCTTTGCATCTGGCAGTCTTTTTGGAGTTGCCTTCTCCATGGTATTTCTGGCCATCAACTTCAACACACACCTTGAAGATTGGGGCATGCGAAGGGCCAGTTTGTTCCAGTAATTCATACTTTAGACCAATGCGGAGTTCATTCAGGATGGCAACGGGGCTGCGTTCGCCGACATTCGACAACGGGTCAATTTTCTTACGTTTCGCTGGTGGTGTTTTGCCATTTGCTAGATTTACACACCCAAATTACAAGTATTAAATAACAGAATGTTAAAATATTGCAAAGAAACTTACTAATTTCAGCTGGCCGCTTAACCGGATGATTCTTAACCGCGTTGTCAATAGCGACTTCGTTGGCCATTGTTGCTAGGAATCAATTAAAACATTTAAATAAAACTTAGCCATAAACTACATCGGATTAGTAAAGCATTACAAGTTAGCTGTGCGCTAACGATTTTATTTCGCTGGCCTCTATATGTGCATGAGTGTGTATAGGGGCGGGCAAATAGTGCGCATGTGTAGTGCATGCCTTGTCAACGAACGCGCGTAATTCAACATGGCGGATAAACCAAAACTGAAAATCCAACGCTAGTAAAGAAAAACAAACGCAAATCAATTTCCGAGACGTCAAAATCAATTGACATAATACATGGAACATAGCTCGATCAAAATTAACAAATCATTAAGTTATCCTACCATTTCTTGTAATATAATGCCCTCGTTCATTTCAAGTAAGTAAACCTGCTGGGAAAATAACAAATATTGAGGTTATTTATGCTGTAGAATACAAGATAATTCAAAAAATCGGCGAAGGGTCATTCTCGGAGGTGTTAAAATGCGAGGACCGTGCTACCAAGCAGCTGTACGCGGCAAAGATCCTCAAAAAGTTCTTCACTGGCAGCAACGACGTGTTGTACTGCGCCGAGATCATCGCCATGCAGAAGCTTAACAAGCATCCGAACGTTCTCTACATGCACGACTACTTTTTGTAAGTAAAAAAACATAACACTATCACTACCACATTTTTATTGATATTTAAATTTCCAGTGAGAAAGGCTCTGGAAAATTAATATTTATTTTTGAACTCATGGACATGAGCATGTACGAGTTTATGAAGTCACGCAAACGGTAAAAACAACTCAAATAATTAAATTTATAACAATCTACAAGAATAATCTTTAGTAGTATACCAGAGGCACGTGTAAAGAACTACCTCTACCAGATACTCAAAGGTCTTGATTATTTGCATCGCCATGGCTTGTTTCATCGCGATATTAAACCGGAAAACATTCTTGTTAAGGTGCAAAATCCTGGTAATACTAACACAACCACACAACAGGTTTGTTTTCTGTACAATACTAAGTATTATTTTGCTAATCAGCTTATTTAGCCAATAGAATTAATAAAATTAGCTGATTTGGGATCAATACGTGGTATTTACTCAAAACCTCCATACACTGAGTACATTTCGACAAGATGGTACCGTTCCCCAGAGTGTCTCCTCACCATTGGTCACTATGGACCTAAAATGGACATCTGGGCGACTGGATGTGTCTTCTATGAAGTCCTCACGTAATTATTAACTTTAAAACTGTAAAAACTTGTAAAAAACGTTTAAATATTTTAGAATGAGGCCATTGTTTCCTGGTAATAACGAAATAGATCAACTAGCAAAGATTCACGCTGTCCTAGGCACACCCAGCACAAGACTCTTGGGAAAATTAAAATCCCGATCGAAAAACTTGCAAAACTTCACAAAGTCCATCGGTATTGGTCTAGGCACACTGATTAAAACATTCAGTGAAGACGCCCAGACCATACTAAAACTAATGCTCCAATATGATCCGGATATTCGTAGCAATGCAAGAAGATTACTCCAGCATAGATATTTTTCCGCAATCATGGATGAAGAGAAATGCAAGAAATCCATCAATAGAACCTACGCTAGTCGTGATCATGGTGATAATACATCAATTCCTGCATTTGGTCATACTTTTTCCAACAAGCCACATTTGCAAATGTCCGAAGGCGCACCCAAACCGCACTTTTTCACATCCCGAACCGCTATTGAACTCAATCAGTCACGAAACTATGCGACTTCAACCAAACCCAACATGAAGACGTACTCAGAGAAACATCTTTCCAAGACGTGGCAGACAACACAGCAACAAAAGTTGAAGGCAGCATATCACAATGCATTATTTCGAAACACCACCAGGTGAATTTTTCACATTTTTCACAAATTTAAAGTGATTGCATTAACCGCCATTTTTGTTTCGCAGTAATATAAGTAAGAAACTCTGTGAATATGAAGACAGCGGCAATAGGCAGCAAGAGACACGTTTGCTTAATAAACGTGTCCTACCGCAAGATAAATGCGAAGCCAAACGCATTAAAATGTTAAATTGACGCTTGATTACTAATAATTAAATAAGTCCTGTAATATACTTCACGCAGAAAAATGAGTAAGTGTTAAATTCTACATGGGTGTATGTCTGGTTGCCTATGTTAAAGAATTTATTTTATTGCGCAGTTATTTTATTCATGAATGATAATACATAACAGATAACATTGTATTGTGTTTCCAACTGTCGTCAAACCGCAATGTAATTTAAGTGTTATTATATAAACAAGCGCAAATTGTAGTAACAAATGATTGGTAAATTAAGATTTTCCACTTCACGTGATGAAAATTTAAAAATTATTCTCGAGTCACTCACAACTTGAAATGAATCACAAATTATTATCTAATCTTGTTGTATATACTATCTGATCGTATAACCTAAAAGTACATATTTGTGTAGTGTTCGCATAGCCTTTGTGTTGGAACTTTAGTGAAGTATGTAAATTACATGTACGCGATATGGCGATACGCACCGTATTTATAATGAAAAGTGTTACCTGTGCCATTTTATTTGATTACAACGTCGTAAAACCCAACAAAGCATCGTAAAGAACGTAAGAATTGCATACAACTGGCACGTGCGTGTTTTGGAGGGAACTTTTTATCGTTTTATAACCAAAAAACATAACAATCGTTAAAAACAAATTTAAAAACCATGGCATCCAGCCAAGGGGCACCCGTTGGAAGTCATGGGAATAACGACCAAATCGTACAACTGCTCACAGACAGATTCGCGGGACAACTGGACGTCGAAATCATCGAGTCAGTCCTAGATGAATGCAATTATGACTGTAAGTGTTGAATAATACCAAGATTATCTAAACCACATTGAAATAAATATTTTTTATAGTTGAAGTATCAAGTAGGAACTTGGCAGATATGTTGGGGATCACATCCGAGGCAAATCCACCACAAAATTCTACACAAAATACCCAAACAACTACAGAATCTGACCTTTATTTGCCTTTGGAAGAATTCGCCAAGAAAGGATACAAAACACTAATCATCTTGAGAGGATTACCTGGCAGCGGCAAATCATACCTTGCCAAAGAACTGCTGCATGAGATAATTGGACCATGCAATCCAAGGGATTTCATCTTCAGTGCTGATGATTACTTTATGCAAAATGGAGTATACAAATATAATTCATTTCAAGTGAAAGATGCACATGACTGGACTCAGAAAAGAGTCTACACTGCCATAGGGAGAGGAATAAGTCCCATTTTTATTGATAACACAAACACACAAAGCTGGGAAATGAAACCCTATGTGATCTGGGCTGTGCAAAACGGATATAAAATTTATATCCGCGAACCCAACACAAGTTGGAAGTTTAAGCTTGGAGAATTAGCCAGGAGGAATAAACACAAAGTGCCTAAAGACAAAATTATGGATATGTTGGATAGATTTAATCAATTTATCACTGTTGAGGGATTAATGCAAGAGTTTGGCTTGTTTTATGGACAATTACAACCTCCTATAATTAGAAATTTACCTCCAGTGAGAAGGGAAACAGTTGAAACAAGCGCCAGGGCAAATTGTTTGAGTTCTGCACTTGGTAGAATGGCAGTTGTTAAGAAAGATGCAACCACTACAACTGCAACAAGTACAAATAATACTAATTCAGACAGGGAGATAACTTCAACTGGGAATTTTATTAACAATGGACAATTACCGCCTGTGTATCCACGTGAGGGTTGTTTTGATAAAGGAAGCTCAACTGATGATGAAAATGACGTAATGCAAGAGTTAAGTGCTCATGAAATCAAAGAGCAAGCTATTGATATCCTACAAGGAATGTTTGAATCAATTCCACGTGATGCTTTGGAAGAAGTTTTGTTTAAATGTAAAGGAGATGTTGAATGGTGTATCAACATATTGCTAGAAGATCCCAAAGAGTTGCTGGAGAATTATCAACCTCCGAAAAAGGCAGCCAAAATTGTAATTACACCAATAGAAGCAGAAAAACCTGAGATTGAAGAATTGCAAGATGAAGCGGCTGGAATCACCAAGAAATTAATGTTTGAAGAGGCTAAAAATACAATCGAGAGTGGTATCACAATCAATCCGGAACATTACGGACCAAATGTTTCAAAACTTAAAGGATTGACATTAACAACACCTGTAACACCTAATCCTGGACCTGGACCCAGTCGTCAAATTGAAGATGATTTTGTTATGTTAGATTCCGATTATTATGATGATCAAAGCACAATTTCCGAGGATTCTGAAGCTCATAGCTCCGAAGGTCAACAGGATGATGATATGGTTGAATTGAACCTCGGGCCGGTTTTAGTTGATCAGTTGAATCAGTTATTCGGTGATCCGGAGTTTCCTCTGCCAGGGTTTTACTCTCCGGTTATTGAGATCTCACGTAAACAAGCAAAGCAATTGCATGCGCTTTACTATGAAAGTGTCTTGAAACAAATGGAGGTTCAGCAGGTGATGTTGCTGCAAATGCAGCAGGAAGATGAAGAGATGCAGATGAAACTGCAAATGGAAGAGATTCGTAAGATGGAAGAACACAATCCGCCGAGTTTGAAGCAGATTATGAAGGATCAAGCTGAGGAACAGCGTAATCAGAAAGTAGCGGAGAGTCAATGGCGGAATCTGACACCAATTGATATGGCGTATAAGTTAACAATGCAGAAACTCGCTGCGAGTTTCCCAAAAGTGTCTGCGGATTTCTTAGAGGAGATTTACCGAGGTTGTGAGGGTAATTACGAGGAAACAGTGAGTGCGTTGCAAGATTCCGGTGCGGAATATGTTGAAAATCTTAAGAAAACTCTCTCGGCTGGTACTTTACAAGAAATGCAAGTTGCACATGATGCTTCCAAGGATGCCCAAGCAAGAGATCAGGAAGGTTTTGATGATAGGGAGTTGACAAGTGTGCAGTTACGCCAAGAGGCAGCAAATCATCAAAAGCAACGGGTTGATTTACTCAACAAAGCGAAATCTTATTATAATAAAGGCATGTCTGAAGTTGCTACATTTTATTCGGACTTAGCAAGTCAACAGACAAGGATGTGGGAGAAGTATAACAGTATGGCGGCTGTACAAATAGTCAATGAAGGGTTTCATCGCAGTGATAAAGCCGATACGATTGATTTACACTTTTTGCGTGTAACAGAAGCACTGATTGCGCTTGACATTTATATCGATGAAGTTATCGATCGGTTGCAATCATCTAAGAAGAACCATAAGGATATTTTTGTTATCACTGGCAGGGGCAAAAACAGCCCTAGAGGTATACCGAGAATTCGTCCCGGTGTTGAGCAGAGACTTAAGAAAAGGAACTTGAAGTACACTCGCGTGAACGACGGACTTTTAAAGGTAAAAGTCAACAAAAACGCGCTTGTGACTGCACAATTAATGGTGCAGTCGTAGAGAGAGCCATATGAATCAAACTATACACTTTTTTGTGATATTTAATCACATTTTATCCATATATAGATGTTTTACAAAGCACAAAGTATATTAAGAGAGATTTGATTGATGTTTGTTAGACTATGGTATTATATTTTATATCAAATGACTGTAGCGTTTAAAGATATACGTTAAGATATGTTTTATATGCGATTTATTTACTTATATTCATATATTTTTTATAATAAAAGTTACTTACTTGAATTATGTGGTTTTGTAAGTGGCGTGATTGTGAGTTTTCTCGAATATGGCTTTTGTTTTATTTGAAAAACTTCAGGGAGTTACTAGAATGTCACTAGACACCAAAAACTAACGAATTCTCATTCAGGACCGACTTATTTGGTAATTAAACTAATAAATATTTAATTAAAGTATTGTATATAAATCAATTTTAATTATTGTATTACTAATTTTATAGAATATCATATTTTTATATTGCTCGTAAAGTTTAAAATAAAATACACTAGAATTTTGTCAGTCACATTTTAGACAATATATTGTTTTTAAATTATAATTATTGTCTTGTTTTACATTCTAGTAATATAATATATCATCAATGCAGTTGTAAACCTAGTTAAAACTTAAAATGTTAAAATAAATTAATGAATTAACTTGTTTGGAAGTAAGTCAACCCTGCACGCAGTGCTACCAACCTAAGAAACAAAAATTTCTCCATGCGGGTTGTATTGTTCAAGGTTAAAACATGCTCCCAGCTGATGGGCTGATGCTTCGAGCCCTTCGAACGCTTCGAACAAACATTACGTACGCGAGTTTTCCGCCGATTTCTGCCCCGATCACGCGCCTCTGAATTTCCCATACCTCTCACACCACCGCGATCCCAATCGCGGTACGATTCGCACAATTTCCTTCCGGCGCTCGGCTCTAAATTGCTCTATCTGATGTTGGGAGGGGTGAGAATCGCATTATCCATCGCGGGGTAAATTAGTCAGGTAACTAATCGCAAACCAAAACGTCCCCGAGCATCACCCAACCACTTTTACACAAATCACCTATCATTTCCACGGCAATTCAACCGTCAAATAAAACAAACACGTCCGGCTTGACTACCCTTTCAATTTATCCTTTCAATTTCTCCCAAACTAACCCATCAATCTCGTGCTATTATTCAGCGAAAATTGAATGAAAATATTGCTTTCAGAGTGTGCATAGTTTTGGCTTAAAGTGAAATGCCTCGCAGTAAACGCCGGGCTGCAACAGAAATGAATTCGTCCGAAGAAGACAGATACTCCTCCAAGAGAATACGTAATTTCAACTGGTAAGTCACAAATCCACTAACAAATGCATTTTCAAAACCACTTATTACATGCATCTAACCTCACAATAATAGTGTGTACACTGTTTTTGTAGCATGCAGCCAAAAATCTATTAATAGCTGCTTATTATTAGATATTAAAGTAAAAAAAAAAAATCAAAATGGAGTTAGTGTCTTGAATCTTTTCTCGTGTGGCATGTGTAATTGAGTGTTGATTGTGTGCTTGCAGCTCGCGACAGTTCAGCCGCAAGCTGTGCCTGATATGGTTCCGTGAGTACACCACCCCCGATGACCCCGAGACCCTCGGCCCTGAGGGCATGGAGAAGTTCTGCGAGGATATCGGCGTGGAGCCGGAGAACGTCGTGATGCTCGTGCTCGCCTATCGTATGCAGGCGCGGCAGATGGGCTTCTTCACGCAGGAGGAGTGGGTGCGCGGCCTCACCGAGCTCCAGTGCGACTCGATCGCCAAGGTGCAGGCCCGTCTCGACCACCTTAAACTCCTACTCAATGATCCTACACATTTTAAGCATATTTATCGATATGCCTATGATTTTGCTCGAGTGAGTTGCAGAAATTTTGCGTGTTTTTCGGAGGTTTTTGATTGTTTTATTTGTAAATAGGATAAAGATCAACGCAGCATGGACATGGAAACAGCGAAAGCAATGCTCGGCTTGCTATTGGGCAAACATTGGCCGTTATATTCGCACTTTAGCCACTTTCTAGATCAGTCGAAATACAAGGTGATCAATAAGGATCAGTGGTGTAATATATTAGAATTTTCTAGAACTATTAACATGGATTTATCAAATTATGACGTCGATGGGGCATGTAAGTAGTAATTGCTTCACTTACATTCACATTTTTTCGTTAATTACCATTAATTTTCATCCAAAACTTATTTTTTTTATCCAGGGCCAGTAATGCTCGATGAATTCGTCGAGTGGCTGAAGCAAACCAGAGCAAAGCAGAGTGAGGACATCAGTTGAGTGTCGAGTGCGTGCGACCGAATCATACTAAGTGCGGACTGATAACAAACAAAACAAATGAAACAAAAAAAAAACAGCAAATATGTAAAAAACGAAAAACTAGAAAAACCTCTTTTTAAAAAAATCATTTCTCAACGGCTGTTGGAGTTTATACATAGCGCAACAGGCGGCAGGAATATTTCCTGCCTGTAGGCTTCAGCGAGGACGCTTCAGTACCTCGCTACAAACTTGTCTCCCCTCTCACAACAACAACAACACCAATACATTTTTTTTCGCGAGCAGAAATTGATCTGCGCAAAATTGATGAATAATGTTAATTACCATTTACTTATATCATACAAACCAACCAACAACCATTCTTGCTGTAATATTAACTGAATTTAATGAATTACGATTACTTTAGTCTTTAATTCGTACGACAAATACAAAATAATGATGTAAAAAATTAAATTAAAATTAAACTTGGCCTCAGCCAGGTTTACTTGCAATACCTATCGGCTTTCATCTTACTGCGGCGGTCTAGAAGGGTTTCGTGGAAATAGCCGCCATCTTTTGCTGATTTCAACGCTGATTTATCTTCGGTATTGAGGCGCAGCTTTTTATCTTGGAATTTTTGAAACTTTTTACTGAAATATGAAATTTATGTTTATAGAAATGTTTAGTAGGGGTTTATAGGCGGTATACATACACATAATTAATTTCTACTTGTTCTAGAGATCCGTTTTCTTCAACTGGTACTTCTTTTGAAGTTGTATCTTGTTTGACAGTTTGACATCTGATTGCAACCATGTTTTGTGGCCCTGCTGATTTGTTTTTCGCTACAATTGAGTCGTCCTCATCGTCAACGGATAAAAAGCAATCAGTTGCTGATTGTAGTGCCATTTTACCCTCTTGGAACACTGGTTCCCACTGTTCCATTGCACCAATTGCATCTGACCTTCCAGTGACATTGCCATCTTTCTCCACTCTCAAATATTTTCCATAACCGGACTTAAAAGCGATTTTTCTTTCGTTAATCACGACTGCTGTGAGTATTTCTTCAGGGTATGGACCTTCATAATCAGCATGTGGTGCTCCAATGGTGAATAAACCATTGTCTAATGCTTTAACATAAGTATGTTTGCCAAATTCAATAGCAACAGGCCCAGTGATGTCTTCGATTTTTGCTACTTTCCACCAATTTGCATGCTCGATACTGTCCTTGTCGATTTTTTCGGTAGGTTTCTCTTGTTTTTTACTCTTATGCTTGCGTTTTTTACCCCTGTAAATGTTTAAAACAATTAAAATAACCTTAAAATTTAATTTATTGATAAATACACAGAAATTAAAGGAAAACATCTGAAAACGTACTTCTTTTTATCACCTTTAAGAACCAGTTTGCTTATTTTCACTTGGTCATATTCAGACATTGTTAAAATTATAAATTAACTTATTTGTTAATAAATACGCAGAAGAACTTAGCTTGACAAGTGTGTCAAACACCAAACGAAAACTGTCAAAATATAATCTCAAATAATTTTTAAACCCTAATTCCTAAGTATTTAAACTAATAAAAATATGCAATAAAATAATAAAAATTCCTTTTACCAACTAATTAATTAGTGCATATAAATTTCCTTTTAATAAATTTTTAAAGTTTTATTAAAATCAAATAATGTCATTCATCTGTCATCTGTCACACTGTCAAAAAAAATCTACTCCTGCGATTGCTGCAATTCCTGCAGCAGTGTACGAAAAGGTAAATGGTTGACAGTTTCATGAATTTCGCGTCAGTGTAATGAATGTGTAATTCCTCGAAGATACGATTTGTTGTTGGACGCACCAGTGAAATACTATGAGCACGCCGGAGAATCGAATAGAAGACATGCTCGTTCGGGTGCAGTGCAGGCTGCCGCCGGGGCGGCCCAACCGCCCGCCGCCGTCGTCACTATGTAAGCAGCACCAAAACCAGCCTGGGCAGCCCCTTTTTATTAACCCCTGTATAATTATCCTCCAGCGTTCAGTAATATTCCCCACAGAATCACAATAATTACTTAATATATCTACATGCCTTGTTTTTTGCGCCATAACTTTCCATTTATTCATACTTTTACACATTTTATTTGCATTTAAAGTGCTTTGTGTGTTTCATGAGGTAAATAATGATTATTTGCAGTTGATAACACAAATAACGTGCCAATGCGGCGGCCGCAAAACCTTCAGTTCCGGATGAACGACCGTCATGATCAGCATGATGAAAAGCTCAAAGAAATCATGAAGAATAGTGGGAAATTGAAGATAAGAAATATTAGGTATGACACAAGCCTGCAGGACATGGAGCACATTGAGGAGCTGGGCAATGGGACCTGTGGGCATGTGGTTAAGATGAGACATCAGCCTAGCCAAGAAATTATAGCTGTTAAAGTAAGTTTCTATAAAAATTTCACAAAAAAACTTCAGTTTTACATCAAAACCTTCAATTTTCTTTCATTTACTCTTAACAAACACACAATCAAGTAGTTTTTTTTTTTATTAATTTTGTTTCCGGTTTGTAGCAAATGCGTAGAACAGGTAACATGGAAGAAAACAAGCGAATTGTGATGGACATCGAAGTTGTGATAAAGTCACATGGCTGTCCCTACATAGTGCAATGCCTTGGCTGTTTCATCACAGAGGTAGAGGTGTGGATATGCATGGAACTAATGGCAACCTGCTTCGACAAGCTGCTGAAACGTCTGAAGAAACCTATTCCCGAACCGGTGCTAGGAAAAGTCACAGTTGCTGTAAGTACACTCACAATAATCAATCACATTGATAATAATTATTTTATGTGCAGACAATCAAAGCATTGAGTTATCTAAAAGACAAGCACGGGATTATTCATCGCGACGTGAAGCCGTCCAATATCCTGCTGGACGAGCGAGGCAACGTGAAACTTTGTGATTTCGGCATTAGTGGCCGACTTGTCGATTCAATGGCTGCTACGAAGAGTGCTGGATGTACTGCCTACTTAGCTGTAAGCATTTTATATTAAAAACATTAAATTTTTACTAATTTCTGGTCTAAAAACATGTTTATATGAATTTTTAGCCTGAACGTATAGAGGTAGACCCACGCAACCCTGACTACGACATCCGTGCCGACGTATGGTCACTAGGCATCACACTAGTAGAGCTAGCAACTGGCACTTTTCCGTACAAGGACTGCAAGACTGACTTTGAGGTGCTGGCGAAGGTGATTGGCACCGATGCACCCACACTACCCGAAGACGAAAACTTCTCATCGGAGTTCCGCGGTTTTGTCGCCGCGTGCCTCATCAAAGACAAGAACAATCGGCCCAAGTACGTCAAACTAAAAGAGGAGCCATTCTACAAGAATTACGAGTCGCTCAACGTGAACGTCGGCGAATGGTTCGCGAATGCGATGCGCGCCGTCGAAGAGGAGAGCAAAAGGTGCGCGCCGTTGCCTCGCAGACACAACGTTTGATTTCTACTACCCGCACGCCGCAACTAGCGTTTTATATATGCCGTTGATGATTGCGATTATTTTATTCTGTTTGTTTTGTTTGCAGTGACGTGCATGTGTAGACAATATCCACCATCACATCCCCTTCGTAACCAATTTTTTTTATACATCTTATATTTTCTACTCTTTGTATTCGTTGTCCTCGTACTGTGATCGTACCCACTACCAATATTAATCACAACCCTTAACAAACACAAGTACGTAACGTTTGCATTTTGCGAGATGAGTTAAACAATAGTTTTGTAGACATGTAAAAATTGTCAACGTGAAAAACTTGCAGGCAAAAGTTAGCGAATCAACCTGCGACGACGAGCGCAACTTTAACTTCACCCACACCGCCAGCAACTGTAACGACAACCACACCTGCGATATCACCACCAATGCAACACCAACTCAAACACATCCGACAACATTCAGAGCCGCCGCGACCGTCGTTTCTCTCCACATCACCAACGAGCACGAACGGTGCTGATAAATCCGTGATTGTTACACATCCGCTGAATATGACGACACATCAATCACGCATTGCGTTATTTCAACGTGCTGTTGGCGGTGATAGACCCGTGCGAGCGTATAGTCCGCTTGTACAGCGCAGGGCGGAGATGTTTGAGCATCAAGCGCGTGAAAGATGGAATAGTCCGGTTGGTTCACCACTACCGCTCAGAAATCATATAGATCCGGATCATCAACCGACGTACACGAGTGGAAACACCAGTCCGATTGTGCTGCAAAGGTTCTATCATCAACAGAAACAACATCAAGAGAAAAAGGAGGCTGAGGAGATGATTAAAAATGAACAATGTATGTTTTTTCATGTTTGTTATGCTTTGTGTGTTGGGATATTAACGCTTTGTGTTGTTTTTGCATGTTTCTATTATAGCGGTGAAAATTTTAGGTTTGGGCAAGAAGAAGCTCACTTCTTACATCAAACTGCAGTTGAATGGCGATAGATCAGGCAGGGCGTCGAGACATCAGAGTCCGGAACCGCCACCTCGGTTAAATCGAGGTTTGGCGGATAGTCCGCTTGCTGTGCGGAGGAATTTTTTTGAAAACAACGCTACTACATCACCAGCCATGTCCAGAAGGTAAAATTTTTAAAATTTTAATTTATTTTGATTTAGAATATGTTAAAATTAATATTTTGATAGGTATATATCACCAACGCCACCTATGCCTCCACCACGCCGAATCTCTGAAAGTACATCGGTGCCTGGATCACCACAACACGTGCGCGCACGTTTCCATTACACGCCCGAACCCCAGCGACGTTTCTATCGCAACAACGACGTGGTATAGCCACCGGCGTCAGCGGCACCACTGCCGCATGATTAGAACACTTGTGTACATACGGATGATGAAACTAAATCAATGCTCGCCTGCGTGCGCCAACCAAAAATAACTTACATTTAATTCGCCCCTATCTGCAGTATAGTAGACTAGAGTAATCCACGCGATCGACGAGACGAGGAGGTGTTGTTATGTTGTTGGTTCGTTTTGCTCGCGGAATCATTTCTTGTTTTTTCTTTAAGACTGCAGAGCAAGTTTGTGTTCTGTTGAGAAAGATATAAAAGTACTAGTCTTACATGTACAGTATTCATAATTAAACCAACATGCGGAAATGCAACGGAGTTTGTGGATGATTACTTGATTCATTTTTAACTTTACTTGAATTGAATTTATGCGTCATTAAGTCATAATCATTTCTTCTGTTTTTTTTTTTTTGTTCAGCGTATATTTGTAGTGTTTTTGTTTGTGATGATACGACAACTGAAAACCGCCCGTGTGTGAAAGTTGTAACGTTATTTTGATTCTCCAACTAGAAGGAACGCCTCTACTTGTAAATAATTTATTATACATTATAGATTTTACTATTAGATGCCATACGAAATAATAAAATAGTCAACATTTTCAACAAATGAACTAGTTTCATGTGGAACAAGCGGTCAGGGTATTTAATATGTACATTTGTCAGTAATGTGTTTTTTAATGTTATTTTTTTAAGATCATGAAATGAAGAAATCTACGACACTGGATACTCTCACGCGAACCAAATTGAAGTGATGACCTAAAGAAAGGGGAAGCTAAATACCTGTGACTTTACTTCTGGATGATTCAGCATTTTATCTTCCGTTTAGAAATCAAATTGGAAATTTTGGTATTTTTGAACCATTTTTGACAATGAGAGTATAGTTACATAATTCGAACCTAGATGGCGCTAGCGTTCACATTTGGCATTAAATTTGTCTAAGCAAAAGCAAACATAGTTCCTCTGCCTCAGTATCAGTTGCGTGTTGTGATAGTGAATGCACAATAGATTGCCTCGTGTTCAACAGACTTCTTATTCGTTGCATGAACGTTTTTCATGTACAATGTAAGTACATACTACATTACACATCTATTTTTACATCTTTTACATCTTTTCGACCAAATTTGATGTTTTCCAAGTATGTAATCTGCATTATCGACCTTCAACACAATTTCAAAGTCACACATCAAAATATATACGTTTATTTCACATCGTTACATTGTTCTTCAACAATCCGAAATAATACTGAATAATATTAAGTACATTTTACAAGATACTTTGATACATTGCATACAAAGATTGTCCCTACGTATGTATAATAATCTCTAATTTTATGATGATATATTTCTGCGCCTGTACATTTACATATTTCAACATATCACAACACATACATTAACTCAATCATATTATTTGTGAATATTGAAACATTTCAATCACAACGTCAGTTTCTTCATCAGCGTTCGCTCCCTGATTGGTCGATCGTGGCAGGATTAAAACTTTTTCCTTCCTGCCATGGTCCACGTCCGCTGTTTGCCGGAAAGCAGTACTAAACGTGTACACATACAACGCTAGTATGCTAAACACCAACAGACTCAACGAAACGATCAGAAACAATGAGAGAATAGTCATTTCAATGTTTAAATTTTGCATTTTCAACTTGATTTTTAAGTTGTATTTAACTCAGCATATCCTGAAAATGGTTGAGTGATATTAGTTTTATTTGATGGTATATACTTTGAGTGTATTTTTACTCACGATTTTCATCTCGGTCGGTTGGCTGGAAAAGTGCGTAATGGTGGTGAGCGGAATTGACTCGCGCGGAAACTGAAGCCGGTCACTTTTCCTCTTCGTCGGGCAGCAGATCTGATGGAATACGAAACCGTAGAAAATCAATAACAGCGTAATGACAAAGACGAGGATGCCACCGATGACGATGATCACGATGAGGTGCACGCGGTCCATGATTAACTCGTGTTCATGTTCTGCAAAACAACGAACACATGTTCATTCAGGCTAGCTTTGAATACATTCATTATGCACGTTATTTAATCGAGTATTCGGTGGAATCATTTTTGAAAAAGCCCATTAATCGCAGTACAAACAATGCTAATGAAGTTGAATTTAGAAATAAACTTTTTTTTTGGTGCATTTAAAGGTTAAAAAGTAACTTAACCTAGAAAACTCATATTTGAGGTTAGGCAGAGTAATATTTAGATACCTAGTTATAATGTAGGCAACTTGTTATACGCGGTGAACGCACTTTTAACCATAAAATTCTTCTAGTGTGCGTCACGTACATTGAAATGTCATTTTTTTGGTTTTTTATTGTGCTAATTTTAATGTAGGCCACTTGTAATACCTTGCGGATGTTTCTAACCTCAAAATGTTTCCTAGAAAACATTTTTCTCTTTGAAAGAAGTTCTATAAAACATTTGTATAAATTTATAAAGTAACTTAATACTCTTACAATTCAGGTTTCTTCTTAACGTTCATAAAGCATAAATTTATTATTATTTATTTCTTTCTTTATGTCTCTCTTCGACTTTCTTACAATTTTGCACTAATTTGCATTGTTACTTATTTTACCATCGTTTGTACAGTCGGCGTTGCTCTATATTTTATAATATTTCATAATAATCCCTACTAATATTATAAATGCGAATGTCCTGATGTTTGTTACACTTTCACGCAAAAACTACTTAACCGATCATCATGAAAATTTGTACACATATTCTTAGTGGTCCCCGAATGGTTATAGGCTACTTTTTATTTAATAAAAAAAATATTTTTAAATAAAATAAAGAAATAGTTTAGCCAATAATACCTCTGCATCTGGCTATTTGACTACTTTAACGCCATCTAGCATTCCAGCAATGAAGCTCAAACCTTAGTACTATAGTACCATCACACTGTATTATCACACTGTATTACCGACAGCTACGTCAACATCAAATCCAATTGACTACACTATGGAGACTGTACACTATATTTCCATAGACTATACTTTCAGCCATTTTAAACTTCCCGCCATTCTACTTCATTGTTACTTCTTCTGTGACTACAGACGCGTACGGAAGCAACTTCATTATTTTAGATATTCGCGGGCGAAGCCGCGGGTTGAAGCTAGTAATTTCATAATTTGGAATCGTTTTTCAACGTTATAGAAACCACTCAGCTAAATGTGAAGCATTTGCAAAACAAAGCGGTGCGTCGTCGAGGCTCAAAAACAGCACCTGCATTTGATAAAGTGCGCGTATTCTCAGTGAATATTGTCAGTTCCATTATATTTACTTAAAGATCTTTTAGCATATACATTAAAACAACTAAATTTCATAAATAACCGTTACTCGTGTTAATAGCTATGGGTAATATATTATAGGCAACCAAATATACACAAAACAACAAATTCATATTTTACTACATAAATTAAAATACTATTCATCCTCTTTTTTACTTTTTTCTATGTTTACATGCTCTGTTCTTACCTTATTCACAAACCCAAAGCATTAAATAAGCTATAAGGGTTGTCTACATCTATTCTCTAGTCATCCATTTGTTAGCAATTTAAATAAACGTCAGTGAAGTAGCAAATTGAGCGCACGTAACGAATGCGATACGATTCCGAATATACAGGCGAATCCTGGCGCAACGAACTTTGCACAACGAGATGAGAGTGCGACGCACGTAAATTGAACGGTGAACTAATCCTAGGACAACGCAACGACGTCTGCGTCTCGCCCGACAAACACGAATGAAAGCGATTCCGCGCGCAGTGCGCAACACACAAAGCAAAACGCTTCACAAGCTTACAGAGCGTTTACACACGCGTCGAATGAGCGGACTTTGAGTACTTTGAGGAGGACTTGCTGTGGACGGACATTGAGATCTTTCAATTCCACTTTAAACGATTCTATCCGCAATACTTGTTTAAGAAAACTTCGATTTAGATTACAAACTTTAGTAAACACTCAAATATTTACGAAATACGAAGAATTTTGTGATTTTAAGGTTTAGTTTTACTTTGTGTATAACTGGTTGCATATTATTATTCTATAATATAAAAATGAATCTCAATTTGTTTGTAAGCGCATAACTCAACAACGCCTTGACCAATTTGGCCAATTCTTTTTTTTAAATGTTTGTTAAAGCCCAAGGAAGGTTTTTACGGCGAGAAAATTTTGAATAATTGCCGGGAAAACCCTAAAAACAGCACTTTTCTATAGGATAAAAGTTGGCATTGAGATTCAATCATAGTTATAGTTAAATAGTTAAATCCGAGATGGCGCGCTGAAGTGCATTATTAGCAATTCTTTATATAATTAATTTCTTTAAAATAAAATTGCGAATCTTATTAATAGAATTGACACATACTCATGTCTAGAACAAGAGAGTAAAAACGAATTACATTTTTCTAAACACTACCGGGACGAAGTCGCGGGCAAAACTAGTTTACTATACAATTAATTTCGTGATTGAACTGTTTAGTTTTATGCGTGTATATTTGGTTGCATACCTAAAGTGAAAAAACTTTTATATTCTAAAGTTTTATGTTTTAATCGTAGTTTTTCTTGTTTAGAGACACTAAATTATCAATACAAACATTTATGCAAATTTATAGCTAGAGTAGATCGTTAAACAGATGCAAGTTTCCATTTCAATCCATTGTATTTTTTCCACTTGTGAAAATCCACTATAAATTGAATCTCGACGTGGCGCGCGAAAAAAACTTCAGAGCTTTGCATGAGTTAGGGAAATTGGCGGTGCGACTAGAGTGAAGGCGCCGGGCGCTCAGGAGCTGAATACGGATCGTTAGACGACGCGCATAAATTAATAAATTAATTGAAATTTATTTCTTCCCGAGACGCGCTTGCTGGCTTTCTCTCTCTCTCCAGAGTGTTTGCAGTTCTTTCTGGCGTTGAATTTGCTCTTTGAATTAGAATAAATTGTTATTTCATAAAATAATCAAATGGAAATTAACGCGTGCAATTGTTTCTCATTATAAACTTTATGAATATGTATTTAAAGTTAGAGGTTTAAGTGGTATAAATGTTATTACAATTTAGAGTGATATAATTCAGTTATTTTAAAGTTTAAAGAAGTAATTTGGCTGTTTTTGTAAAAATTTAAATGCAAATTTTATAAAAATCGTTATAACTCATAAAATAATAGAGATATAGAGTTTATTTTTTCTTTGGATGATAGATATTAGTTAGGAGCATAAAATCTGATATTTAAACATTTAAAATTTTTCATAAATTACGAGAAATATGCAAAAAATTATGAAAAAAAAAGCAAACATTTTGTTTTTCAATATTTATACTTAATTTATTCCACATATACAAAACCTACGTATGGTTTAATATTATTAATAGATTCTGTAGTTTCTAAGCTTTCAAATGACACCTCATTTGATATTCTGCGACTTTTTAATCCCGAGTTACAGTCCTGCAAACGCAGACAACTTTAGTTTTTACGACTGACGAGCAACGCGCAGCGATAAAACATTAATTTAAAATTATGATGATGATCTTTTTTCTACTCTATACCACAAAGAATAAACAAGAATTGTATACAATGTACGATGTACTGTGAAATGAAAAATGCGAAGTGAAACCAAAGTGAAAGTTTGCTATTGTAAGATTGTACGATGCAATCAGCAAGTTTGCAAGTTTCGCAAGCTCTTGGCTGTTGAATGTGAGGTTATGGCCATTACGTTTGGTCATTTGACAATGAATGCATGTGCGATTGAACAGGAACGAGCGTGTGTGTATACCGAATCAATGCGAACGCCAAAATGTGAAAAGGGCAGACCAGATGAGGTAATAAATCGTCGAGACGCAGACGTAAGGCATTTTTTTTTCACACAAAAGAAGAAAAAAGTTACATTGAAATAAATACGTATTAAAATCATACTTAAAGTTAAAATATAAATAAATTAATTTTTACATATTTTAAATTTAATTTTAGGCAACTTTTTATGCACAGACAAATAAATAACCATTACCAGTATGTGTAGGCAATATTTAAACACCACTTTCAGCGCAAATTGAATAGTCAAGTATCACAGCGTGTCAGATATCAATGAATAACAATTTGATGACTGATAGAAAACCTGAATATTGTATGACATATTGCAGAGTATGCAGAATCAATTTTTGCACGCCTAATCAAAACAATCTGATTACTTTTATCTATTTTATTATGCAAACAACAAAAATATTTATATTTTTATATTTATATTAACCAAAATAATTATTAGCGTTTTTTTTCCGATCAGAAAAACGTAAAATTACAATTTTTAGCTTTTTTTCAAATTAGGTATGCAACCAAATATACACACAATGAAAATTTCTTAAAATCCACGCGTAAAAACAAATATTTCGAATTAAATTAATAAATATTTGTTTATTTATTTACTGATGAAGCATATATTGACTTTCTTAATTGGGTGTTGCAATTAGTGGTGCGCGTGGTCTTGTTTGACTACCGTTTCGTCGCTCTTTTGTGCCCGACGAATGCCGAACGACGCCGGCGGCGTAATTGAAGTGTCGCTAGCTTTGACTCGCAATCGCAACTAATTTAAGTTTTCCCACGAGGCGCGAGCCGTGCGTCTGCGAGCGACGAACACGAGACTTTAACCCTTATCAATGCTCTTAGCCAACCCTCAGTGCAAACTTTCATTTGCATAAATTTCACACTTACTTCATTTACGCTTATAACGCGCATGCGCAAAAAAAATGCACACACACATCTAACGATGACATTCTACCTCGAATAGTTTTTTGTTGTTTGTGTTTCGTTTGTAGCCGATTGCTCTCTAGGCTGTGGGCTGTGAGTGAGTCTCGAGTTCAACACGTTATTAACAACGCATGCTTCAATGTCCTTGAATCCTTCAACTTGTCTCTATCGTCTATTAGCCGGGCTTCTTTCTCTTTTCAACGCATGTCTGTGATTGAATATAGGGGGAGAACTACGCCAATATATATATTTTTTTTACTTTTGCGGCGTGATACACGCAGTATTTACTCTGCAAATAAAAATAGATATAAAATAAAAGTAAAACGAAACAAAACGCTCACCACTTTAATGGATTTTTTGCGCCGCCATTTAATCTTGGGATGGCGATGGTAAAAGCATTTAGTTAAAGGTTTTTCGTGTTTGGACGAAGCTTCTTTTAGTTCTTTGTGCTTTTTTAAGAGTATTTTGTAAAGAAACACATTTTTTATTTTGTCTTGTCATCGTAGTCATCGTGTAGCGCCATCTAGTGACAAATAAAAGAAAAAGGAATTGACATTAGTGTAGTGCATGTTAAACACAACATAACCAACAAAAAAGAGTTTGATTGAGTTTGCACATACTTCCGTACGCTCCAATGCGCCCTTTGTTGCTTTGTGAGCAGTAAGTTTATTAATATCCACCGAGTTATTAATTATTATCCGGCAAAGCAGCCACAACGCAACGCAACGCAACAGGTCGCACGATGTCGTGAACCAAAAGCTTCCGCTTGCGTCTGGTATGTAATATAAAAGTTATTTATATATCAATACCGATACTAAAAACTGAAAACTAAAAACTAAAAACACAAAAATTGTATTACCGGTTTATTATATTAATTTTTAATTTTATTACACAATAATTCAGTGTAGTGTACCTCACACAATTCAATTTTAATTTTAACACGAGTAGAACTAATAAACTTGTAAATTTTACATTCCACTTTGTTATGAATTCATGTGTTGGTACAGCTTGCTGAATTGTTTAGTGATATTTTATATTTTGAGGTTACAGAGAGTTTCGCTGCATTCATTCGTTAGTATTTGTGGTTATATTTTAGTTAGGAGTTGGTGAAACTGAATATTAATGAAATAAGTTTGGCAACAGTGTTGGGCATAACGTAGGCAACTTTATTCACACACTGTGTTTAGTATAATATATTAATTTTAATTAATATTCACAATAATTATTTAATGCACACGATTTATTTTTAATTATAATTTTAACACGAGTAAAACCATTGCAGAACTAATCCCTACTAATATTATAAATGCGAAAGTCCTGATGTTTGTTACACTTTCACACAAAAACTACTTAACCAATCATCATGCAAATTTGTACACATATTCTTAGTGGTCCCCGAATGGTTATAGGCTACATTTTATTTATTAAAAATAATAATTTTTTAAATAAAATAAAGAAATTGTTTAGCCAATAATACCTCTGCAACTGGCTATTTGACTACTTTAACGCCATCTAGCATTCCAGCAATGAAGCTCAAATCTAAGTACTATAGTACTATCACATTGTATTATCACACTGTGTTACCGACAGCTACGTCAACATCAAATCCAATTGACTACACTATGGAGACTGTACACTATACTTCCATAGACTATACTTTCAGCCATTTTAAACTTCCCGCCATTCTACTTCATTGTTACTTCTTCTGTGACTACAGACCCGTACGGAAGCAACTTCATTATTTTAGATATTCGCGAGCGACGCCGCGGGTTAAAGCTAGTGAACTAATAAAATGGTAAATTTTACGCTTTACTTTTTTGAGAACATATTTGTTATGAATGTGTGTTGGTACAGCTTGCTGAAACGTTTACAGATATTTTATATTTTTGGATTACAGAGAGTTTTTACTGCGTTCAATCATTAATAATGATTATATTATAGTTGTGAGTTAGTGTAGTAGAATATTAATGAATTAAGTTGGTAGCAGTGTTAACTGTAACATAGGCAACTTTATTCACACATTATATTAGCTGTAGCACCAATCAACATACAAATTTTACTGTAGTCTATTAAATAATATACGAGTATTACGAAACACTTGGTATATGTATACGTTTAAACCACATGTGTATATTTATGTCCTCCACTAGATAAACTAACCAAATCATTACGTTCGAATTTATTGCGCGCATTTAATCCGTGTTCATCTTTTCTATTTATTTTTAGCAATACGCGTATATTTCGTTATTTGTCATATTGTTTTATGTGAGTTTTACATTTTGTGCTCTATTCCCAAGCGGAACATTAAATAATGCATGATATTGTAGGTTATATTGGTCAATGTATGTGGATCTAACCTAATATATATTTGATTTTATGCGCGATGCATAACGCATATGTTATTGTTGCGTAAAAATCAATGTATACGTTTCCACGTTTGTGCATTCGGTAAATTTGGACTGGTTTATCTGTTTATTTTAGAATGCACATGCACTTTGCGTCACGATCCGCGTCGTGGAGATATATTCGGAAATAAATCAACGACGTCAGACGCAACGAGCTCTGATAAATCACACAGCAACTAATTTAAAATATTTTTGAAATAGCAAAAAGATTAATGCGGATTTTTATCAGAATTAATGCGAGGTGGTTTTATTTTTAGAGAAAAATAAATAGGGTTGAATAGTTAATTAAAATTAATTAGTAAAATTAATTTAACAAAGGACACAATATGCATATATATTTTTTAGTACAATTAACATTTCCAGGTTTGCAGAAATATTAATATTCTGTTGGATGTGAGTAACACTTTCACGTTTAAATTAATGTGCAAATTCTCATGAATTTTGGTAAAAATAATTTATTTTTCTACTTCCACTTTTAAAGCGTCAGTTTTTTCACGGTTTTGCAACATAAAAAGTGGTTTTGTAAACACGGACAGCCAGGGCCATGACACAAGTACTGTAGTCACGGGTTTTAGTCACGGGGTGGAGCTAGCGCTTGCGCATTTACCACTTGATACTTAATATACTAAAAAAGAGTAATATAAGGGAGGAAAAGAAGAATAAGAATAAATTACTGTTAGAGCTATAATATAATTTGGAGCTACATGGCGCAAGCAGACTCTATGGTTCACTAAATTTGTAGAATAAACAGAATATGTTATGTAATAGCTTTTTTCCGCGACTTTGCCCGCGTCGATTTTAATAAAGGGAATTCTAATTACTTTCTGTGTTCCTGGAACTACTAGGTATATGCTGGCCCCGCAAATAAGCTTTACAGTTCCAATTTGATGAAATACGAAAAGCTTACAGTGCATTTTAGTGACATTTTAGTTTGTTTTATGTAACTATAACTATGACAGTACTTTCATATTCACTTTATCTCTTATTATACATAGTATATGATAAATATTAGCAAAAAAAAACAGCCTATGTACTTTTCCAAAGTAAAACATATTTCTATACCGAAATTTATCAAAATACGTTGAGTGGTTTATGCGTCAAAGCGACACAAATAAACAAACAAACTTCAATTTGCATTTATAATATATTATATTATATAAGATAATATATGTATATAAATTATATAGCTGCACTAGGCTCAAAACAGAATTTTAAATTATAGGAAAAAATTAATCTAGATAAAAATAGATCAAATAAATTCAAATAAATTTTGCAATAATTTTCTTTATAATAGTATTTTCTATATCAAGTGGTTAATGGCAGTTTTTATCACGAGAATGATTAAGAGTGAGCGTAACAAACGTTTAAGCTTGACCCCGTGACTAAAACCCGTGACTAAAGTACTTTACTCACGACTTTAGCCATTCATGTATAAAATACCAATTTTTGTGTCTCAAAATCGTGAAAAAACTGTCGCCTTAAAGGTTGAAGTAGAAAAAATGATAAATATAAAAAATTTAAACAATTTTACATATAAATACAAGAAATCTCTGTTAGTCCTCATGATTCACACCATTAATTCTGAATGATTGTATTAAATCACACCTAACACCGAGAATTATCTCACTGAAATGTTTGCTGAATAGTTCATTATCGGAAATGCTTGATTACGCACACTAACAGTCAACACAGTCAACAATAGCAAGCATGTAAGTAAACACTCGCGTGCTACACCGCCACGCATAAATCACATTAACACACGTCAATACAAAATCCAAAATTCGGCAACGCGCGCGAAATTAACGCAAATTAACCATTCCCACACTCATTATCATCACAATCCAGCACTCACACACTAATTAATTGATAAATACTGCAAAACCAAACAAAAATACAACCCAAATAAACAAAGTTCAATCAAATCAACAACTAGTTTGATTTTTATATTGTATTACCACTACACTACGAGTACACATATTGGTAGAGTTAAAGCTTTAAGCCCTGAGCTTTGCATTAATGGAAATTCCTAGAAGTGTGCTGCTAGCGTGTGTAAATAGCACTAAATTCAGGTCGTTGAGTATGCCGATCGTTCCGATCGACTGATCCCTTTTCGGATGATCGCATCTACACCTAACCCTGAATATCTTCAAGCTTTTGGGCCCTGCGAGGGAATTTCATTATTGATTACATCTGAATGCTTAGTTAAACATCATATTAAACTAATGCAAACATTTTATGAACTTACAGGTGGATATAGTTAACCAGGATAAATTTGAATATAATTAGATTTTGATGAGGAATTCAATTTGATCAAATTAACCACATGACTGTTAATTTCCTAAGTATATTTCATTATCGTATATTGAATAATTTAATATTGATTTTTGAAGTTGAAGTTTTCACGCTTTTGAAGCACAAAAAGTGGTATTTTAAACACGGAGGGTCAAAGGTGTGACTAAAGTACTTTAGTCACGGGTTTTAGTCACGGGTGGAGCTTGCGCTTGTGCCATCTATCGACGTTCTAAAGAATTATATTCCAAATTGAGAAGTTTTAATTTCTATGAAAGCAAAAAAAAAGTAATTTTCGTAATGTTTTCCTTTCAAAAGAACTTTTCACAACTTTACAAATAGCCCAAAATGTCGCGTATAATATCATACAACCCTTATAAAACCTCCACGACACAGGCGTGCAATAAACGTCCGCGTAATGGGCGCCTAATGGACATCCGAAGCACTCGACGTAGCCGTCCGCTCGTTATTGAATTTATTATTATTAATCGAATGGCGCACCGGAAAGCCATCTGAGCCTTCTAACCCCACAACAAAATAATCTCATATTGCACTTTATTATTTAATAATCTATCAAGTATTAATAAATATATATAGACTCATATTGACAAAAATAATAGATGTGTTAGTTACATCATTTATAACTTGAGAACGCGTGGACAGATTTTAATGATCTATGATTTTTTGGGTTTGTCTTAACCGCGAATAGGAGAATAACTATTAAAATGTCAGAATATTGGAATAATTTGCCACAGATGGCGCTAAAGTGAATTATTGCCATTTTCCATTGATTTTCAATAAAATTGCAATCTTTTTGATGGAATCGACACATTCTAGCCTCAAGGAAGTAAAAATTAATTAAATTTTTATTAAGCTTTACTAGAAAAACGATTAGTATTTATATAAAACTCAAAATAAATTAATTTTTTTATTTGGAGGTTAAGAATTTTAATAATCTATTACTTTTACACGTGTATACTGTGTGGTTAAACATGTAGTGTATACTTATTTGTATTTTGTATAATATAAGCTAAAATCGTGCCCTGGGGGGAAACTTAAGACTTAGATGCATCCTAGCAATATGAATTTTTCTGATGAAAATTTTAACGAAGCGGAGCGTAGACGAAACGTGAGCTTTCAGCTTGTCGACTCTCTGATCCCGCCGGCAAATGCAAATTAAGTTGTCTTCTTATTTTCTTAACTTTCATATGAATAAATAACATTTCTATGAAAACTGGTGAAATTATAAATATCATTGAATAATAAAAAATATAAAAAAATAAAAATAAAATTAAAATAATTTCATGGTGAATGCGCCGGGTTAACATTCACATTAATCATTATATTAAAGCAAAAGAGCAAAAAAAAACATATTAAATTATCTTACCTTGACATTTGAATTTTTTTACTCTTCTTATTCTCAATTTAATTACTTTTCGAATCAAAACTGTCGTAATACCATTAAATGCTCGTACATCAAAGCTTTCTGATTCATTCGGCGTCGAATTATGGTTTGGATAACTTTTTGTAACTTAATTTATTGTTTGTTGAATCACGCGCGATGCTTTTATGAACTCGATAAAGTCGATTTGTAAACTTTCAGCCTCTCGAAACTTGAATGTTTGAGCTTTCAGACGCACGACTCGTGAAAGATTTACACCGTAAATTCGGTGTAATTCAGTTGAAAGTTTAACGCATAAATAATGCGCGTTTTATGCGATTCAAACACATTTTCGACATTTTAAACAGCGCGTTGGATTTAATTAGATGAGCACGTTTTTGGAGATGGGTACATCGGCGGGGGAGAACGTGTTGCTCGCTCGTCCGATGTCGGCGTGCGACTGGAAAATGTGAAAACGTGGGAAATGTGAGAAATGTGGCGAGGGATCAGGTCGGGAAACTTGCGCAGCAACAAGCAGTGATGATGCTCTTCCAGACCTCGCAAACGCAACCGAATTATTTTTTTTTTCAGCGCTTTTTCGTCTTTATGACTTTTTTACGACTCGATGCATCTTATTACATTTGTGTTACGCTTTGCACGCTCATGGTAATCATTTTTTAATGTGTTATTTGATTTTTTACGACAAATAACAATTTTTAAAGTTTAAAAACAACTAAATCTTAGTATAAATAAATATTTATTAATTTTACAAGTAATATTCAGTAGTAAAAATTATAGGTTATGTTATTTTCATAATTGGTTGTGAACTTGGTTGCCTACATACAAATTGATTAATTTTTAACCTTAAAACACAAAAAATGATTTTAAAAACGTAGTGAAATGAAATTTTCTCAAAAAAAGTATGAAAGTAAATTAAAAGTGTCGTCAAGAGCATGATTTATGCGCAAAGCCATTGTGAATAAACCGGAAACATAAAAACTAAATGCCGCCACGCGCGGCCGACACGACACTCCACGTTCTTCAGCTTTCCGCGTTGAAAATTTCCGGTTTCAACTTGTTACGCGTGTCGTAATCGTAAATTAAACCAAACCCGAGGCGCAACGCAACTCAAATCTTCTCCGGTTCGTAATCTTGCAAATGAACTCATCATGCGACACTCGTATTTCGTCCTACTTATCTTGGTTATCCTGGATATTTCTGTTGGGTTAATAAAATTCATTTTTTATAATATTTTAACATTAAAAACATATTATTTACTTTCGGAACGAATTTTATGCACGGAATTTAATTCTAAGTATTTTTTATTAAAATATAAAAACGTCCAGGAATTTTTATTAAGTTTTTATGATCTATTTTCCTGGTATTTCATCAATTCCGCGCGCACAAAGCGCGCAATTCGTATCAAAGAATTTTTAATTCCGACGGTGGGATAAATTCAATAATGTTATGTGTATAAGTGGTTGCCTATAATCAACTCACGTAAATCATTTTATTTTCTGCGAAATTATTGCGATTTTCATGGTGGAATCAAAGTCAAATAAAAGAATCAAACGTTTTTAATTGTTTATTTCTGAAATATATTGATAATTAAGTAAATATTTGTTTTTATCGATAAAAACAAAGAAATGTGTAGAAAGTTTAATGTAAATTCATAGATATTCTGAGTTTACTAAGAAACAAAGAAGATTTAAAACAAAAACCGTTGAAAATATATATTATTATTCAATATTGAGACAAAACATTTACTCTTAATCAAAATATTACAGAGTCAATAAATATAAAATTGTTATTTCTAACAAGAATATAAATTCAATCAAAATAGTGTATGACTGGTTGCCTACCGCAAACCAACGTATTTGTATTTTCTGTCAACTCATGCATACGTGCGGCCTTCAGGTTCGAATCAAACTGTTTTCATGTCAATCTGATAACTTACCGTGATACGCAAAGATAACACAGCAAGAATTCGTCAGTTGTGTGTATTTACTCAGTGCAGAAACAATACAACCTAAAAATATGTGAAACCACGTGGAAACACAACATTTCCTTGCTATTCTATCAAAATATTCGCCAAAACGCAGTGAGTACAAGAAAATATCATTAATAAATTGTAATTTATTCATATTTATAAAATAAAAAACAGAAAATAATACAAGAAGACGAGAAAAGAGAAATAAATATGTTACAATATGGTTGGATCTATGTACAAAATCAAAAATAAAATACAAAAACGGAATGTACAAAGTCAATGTGTGTGTGTGTCAGTGTGTGTCGCTTAAATAATAAACTCATAATTTAAATAGTAAGTACAATAGCTATGTAATATTATGCATTTAATCACTATTATACCTTTAAAATGATAAATTAAATAATGTTACATACGATCAATATATTATATTACAAAATTCTAGTACATTTGAAACGTGCGACGATTCCAATCGCACACACGATATATAAATATTATTATTTAACTGTTTTAGATAAACGATCACTGGCCGTGTGGTTGCGCGCGTTTCTGGTTAATCTGCGCTGCTACAAGTTTTCACTCACGATGTGAACACGCGTGAGAATTTGAAAGTTCCAGACGCTGCTCACCGCTGGACGTTATTGAGTCACGATTTAATTTTCATTCAATGGACGCATAAAAATCATCTCTACCGTGTACCGAAGATAACAATGGTAGCGCCATCGTCGAGGGTTATTAAATCACTGGGGGTACACATTGGAATTATTTAAATACAGCCGTTCTATGACCGCATGTGTGATGGTATAAGCACATCGCCGAAGATGTACAAGGTGCGTGCGTACCAATGCACGCCAATTGGTGTTGGGTTTGTATTTGCGACAATATGATTGTCAATGTCATTACTAAGCACTTTGGTGATGTCTTCTTTCGTCTTGGTTGGCGCATGCCAGCCTCGCAGCGGACTGCGCACTATGTGATACAGCCGTACGACACCTTCGCGTAAATTAGTTAAAAGTCTTAATGGGGCGAACACGGCGTGCGCTAGTCGAGCGCTGTCGATGGTCGCGTAGCAGGAGGCGGCGACGCCGTCGACGACGACGGTGCCGGCTTTCGTCAGCGGGGCGTACACCCCGGTGCGTAGAACTGCTTCTATTCGTATCAACTCGTCGGCGATGAGTTGTTGTGTGGACGCGTTTTGCGAGCTGGTGAAGAGCACGTCGCCGACGCTAAGGCGATCCGCGTACATTGTCCGCACTGCACCAGAGTCGCGCACATCGCGTGTCATGATGAGATGGGTGGGTGTGACGGTGAGCACCCGGCCGGAGCGTAGATGGAGTCGGAGGAACGTGCGGCGTTCGTTGGGGTTGTAGTCGAGGAAGAGGAACACCTCGCTGAAGGTGGTCTCCAGGGTGATTGGGTCCACGGATTGGATGTAGTCACCCACTTGCACCTCGGACATTGTCTTTTTACCCTGCGGGGTTAATACTGTGCTGTCTTCGGTGAAACAACCGCCGTATTTGGCTGCTTGGGAAGATTCTGGAAAAAAATTGAGTTTGTATTAGTTAAAAGTTGAATAATTCATTAAGTAATCGGTGGATTTTTATGATTTAAACGTTAATCGAAAGGTAATTAAATATTTTATCAGATTATTATATAATTTGTTTATATAACAGTTTATAAATGAGTTTTATGGGACTTTAAAGTTAAAATTTGTGTTTTGAGGTTATATTTGTTTAAAATTAACTTTTCTACTAAACTAATCGGTGGATTTTTATTTTCTAAACGGTTTCTGAAAGACTATTAACTGAACTATTATTCATATTCATTTTTATAAACAAATTTTTGTTATTTAATCGAAAAATAACCAAAAAACTTAAACTTTCAATGATTTTATTCAAGAATTAATTTTAACTTTAATTTTTAGTCTTTGTAAATAACTTCAAAAACATTCTTCACATGAAATCTAATAAAATATTTAATTAACTTTCATTTTGCATAGTAAAACATAAATATTTAAGTAGTGGTAGACGTGATTCCGCGTATCTCCCAAAATGTAAGTCGTAATTTTCCACCTAACTAAATGTGACTAAATTTGTATTTTGTTGTTATCCTAAGATAACAACTGCAAATCGTTTTTGGTGTGGTGTGGCGCGCGTTGGCAGATAAAAAAGGATTACGTCTGTAATCTCGCCTCCTTCTTCGGGGAAAAAGCAGCCGCACAGCCGGTTTGAAGAAGCAGCAGAATAAGCACGTAAAATTCCCATTTTTGGCAAGGAAATAATGCGATTTTCTAGTATGCTAATGGGCATTAGATTAAGCCGCTAGTTAATCTTTGCCCAGCCAACGCAACCACCATTGACATTCAAATTGAAATTCTAACGCAAAGTCGTTTTACGCCTTGTTGACTTCAATTTTTAGCTTTGCGTATGACATCAACATCACAAGCAAGATTTGTTAATTATTTCGGGCTTAAAATGTTGGAAGTAATGTGTTTTTTTTGTGTGAAATTGTGCGTTGGGCGTTTTGTGTTCAAGAGTGAGATTCGTGCCGCGATCGTTTTGTGCGTTCGCTATTTCGTATCGTCGAATCGGTCGAAAACACGAACCGGTTCTGCTTCTTCTCTTCGTGCTCATCTTCGACTCCGCGCAGCACTTCATGCTCTCCTGATGCTCATTTCAACGTATAAAATCAAAAACAACTCGGCTTTTATAATATCAACGCAGAAAAAGTATAAATAACTTTTGTGGCGCAGGTTTAAAGTTGAGGAATTATTTTTGAGCGCTATTAAAATAAGATATGAGGTGGCATTGAATGACGAGCGTCGAAATCGGACACTTTGATGTCATCAACTAACATGACACCGTAGGTTTATCAACGGGTAGCAACCCACGAGATAAATTCATTCATTTTTAGGTCAAGCTATTTATAAAAATGCAATTAGACAAAAATTATTCATAAAAATAGCCTTAAATCATCAAAAAATTAATTTTTATCTTTCCAGTACTTTGCAAGCTATTTAAACTAATTTATCACATTTTTCTTTAAATTTTCATTATCACATCTTATAGGGTAATTAATAATCTTGCAATTAAACTTTAAATAATCAAAATCCGTCAATAATTAAAAAAGTTATAAGCAAATAATTACCTGATTTCACTGAGCAGTGAATATGCGCTCGACTCTCATAGTAAACCCAGTCGAAGCCGGCCTCCACGGCGAGCCTCGCCAGCATGCCGTACTTTGATCGATCACGATCAGACGTGGTGATGTCCACCGCTCGTCCTTCATAGTGCAGGGAGTCCGAGGCATGTAGTCCTTCTTCGTCCCAGCCCTCTGTGACTCGCAATCGAACACCAGGCCATTGATTCATTACAGAAATTGCAAGAGTGTTTAATTTCTCTTTGCATCTCTGAAAAAAATAGATTTTTAATTAAAATTTTGACTAAGAATAATTAGAATGAAATTATCTTTCATTTGAGATAAAAATCATAACAATTGAGTGATTATTAACAGAGATATAAACATTTTATGAGAAGAAATAATTAGAAAGTTGAAAATTATTTTTTTTGACTTTTTGAGCAAATTAAAGATGAGTTTGATAGGTAGAAAATTAATAATCGGTGATATTTAGCCACAAAAGTCATAAAATTATATTTTATGCACGAAAATAAGGTCGAAATTGAGATTGTTAGTTGAAATTCTTATGTCACAATATTTTTATAGGTTATAAAATGAATTTACGCGATTTTAAAGGTTTTCTCTTCATTTTATGCATAAAAATACGAAAATAACGCTCAAATACTATAAATTTTTTATAATCACTTCGAAAATACTTCAAAAACTTGTTTAAATGTCAACATAAACAAAAATAAAATCATGTACGAAGTAGACTGATCCGAACGCCATCTACGAGTAAACGTAACGTTTCTACGCTACTAAAATAATAGTCAGTGTCTTGTAACCTTAAAAATTTACATAAGCATCCATTTGTTTAGTTTCGTGGAATGTACGCATATATTCCGGCGTGTTTAAGTTGAGAAACTGTTGTGATTGATTGACACACGTGAAAAATTGATTACGACCGTGTTTGTGCATCGTCGGACACGGTTTTTCCTTGTTGCGCGTCACCCCGCTTTGGCGTGTAAATCGTTTGTGTGCGCTTGTGTCGAAATGTACATCGGCATTGTGCGCGCATCGCGCCATTGTCCGATTGCGTCGCATCTTCTTGCGCGCTGTTTTGCCCGAAGGGGCGCAACGTTGACGAATTGCCCTCGGGCGTGGTGAGATGCCGCGCAGCGGGTGGTGCACCTTTGTGAGTGAAAACTTTAAAATTAAAATACCACCACGGCTTAGAAAACAAAAATTTAGAAAACGGAAATTCGGTGTGTGCGAAAAATGCTAGTGTTGATTCGATACGGCTGCGCTTTTTACGTTTTCAAAAGTCAAACCGTGAACAACCCTCCAGGAAGGTTTGTTTGATGAAAACACCGGCGATGTTGTCATAATATTGATTTTGAGCAGTGGAATCTTTTGCAAGTGTTTTGCTTAGAAGTTTCGGCAAAAAACGGAAAACGGAAAAACCACATTAAACAATAAAAACGGTTTTTGTTTAGTATTAATTATTTTATGACGCTATAAATTATGGAAAATACTTCCTGTGGTTTGTGGAATATTGTGCGAAATGAAAACATTGGAAATTCCAAATCATAAAGTTTATTTATTTTTTGTTGTGAAATAACTCGGCTATTTAAACACGCATAAAAATGATTCATATATCAATAGAAAGAGAATTTATTCAAGATTAATGTGATTCAAACAAAAATATTAATTGAATTTAAATTTTTATGTAATTCATGTTTTTGTAAAAATTTACGTCAAATTTTCATCCATAGAGAGTTAAAAATGATTATAACTCGGAAATTAAAAGAGATAACGACGCCATTTTGATTGCTATCGGTAGATCTTAATAAAATCAATAATAAATTATTATTACTAATGTCTGTATTAGCAACAATTAATAATTATTAAAGAAAAACAAAAGAAACAACGGGTTTTTGAAAAATTTTAAAATTAATCTTTAAAACGTTATATCTCCATAATTAAAAATCTTAGAATATTGATTTAAAATACAGTAAGAAGATATTTTATCAAAGAATATTCCTACAAAATATGAACTCTCTAGTTTAAATAGTTTTCGTATAAATAACAAAAAAGTAACATAATGTCAATTTGAACAAAACCTCTTGTAACTTGTAAACTAAACGTGCTAAAAACACAATTTTTCCTCTCATGTGTAGATCTAAACAAAGACTTCATCATGGACCACACACAAAACCACACGCTATTACCATTCAGCCGCAAATTAAAGAAAAGCATAAAAATTATAACAAATCAGCGCTGTTTACAAAGCGCGCAATTTTTCTTGCAATTTTCGTTGAAGACTAAACATAATTACACGACGAATTGCCTCCACCATTAAACACCTTCTTCGACACCGCGTAGGTACAAACAACGCAATTGCGTACGATATTTACGGGCGTTCTTCGCGTTGTTGGCGCGCGCAAATCTATGAGTTATTGCATAGTTCTCGGTTCTCGTGTTTCAACTCGCCAAAGCCACTTTCTGTTTCTTGCGCGCCCAGAGAGACCATTGGTCTCCGCGCAAGAAGAAGCAGCCGGCACCTGCGCGGGTCAACTCTTAAAAAACCGCGAGAGACCCGCGATGGCCTCAGTAGGCGGAGGCAACGGCGGGTAACGTCCTCCTCTCAAGAGAAACAAAACAAAAACGCGCATACAACTCACATAAGAATCTTTTTTTAAAAAAACTTTTAATATAACTACGAGTACAATACAAGTGAAGTCATTTCGGTAGGAATAGTTATAGGTCATTTAGTACTTCATCACATGTATTGTGTTATTGGTTAGGTTATGTTGTGTCGTGTTAGTGGAAAGCACGCGCACGCCATCTGCTAATAAATACGATTACGGTCTTTAGCGGATCGTGCACTACAATAGCACAATGCGCGTTGAGCGTTGAGCCGAGAGTTGAGGAGATGTCTTCGCGTTAACACCTCTTGCGTTCGCACGTTTGCGCGCATTTAGCAGCAAACAGCAAAAAGTTACGGGGAACATAGAAAGGAATATTCGTGATTTAGAAAATAAGCAGTAAACATGAAGCGTGGAAGTAGAAAGTGAAAACTTTAGTTTTGAGATGAAATATTGTCGTAAAATGACGAATAATTTATTAACTATTTACGGTAAACAAATCGTGTGTGTATTATTTGAAAGAGAATTTATTCTAGTTTTTATTTATGCAGATATCGTTGTTGTAGATATTATAACCTCAAAATTATAACGGATTTATTGAAAAAAAAAAATGAAAAAAAATGTTTTTTTGAGAAAAACATTAAATAACTCGAAAAATATTCACGTTTTACAAAAAATTACTTAACAAAATGAAAGTTTATTTAATTGTAGTCTTAAAATTGGTAAAATCATGAAAATCGAATGATTGTAGACGTTTTTACAGCGTTTTTAAAACTTTTAATTTTTCAACTTTTATTTTTAGCTAAATTTTTTTTTACTTCAGCCAAAATTGCAGCCCCCGGGATTCCGTTTAAAACTTCTCATTTTCTCACAAAAACTATATCAATGCATGTGAGGTTTTTGTGAAAACATGGGCGGTGCGTTTGGACTTGTTGCGGCTTTTTGAACCCTCGACGCGCGAGAGTTCAGTATGTCGAATAATGCGAGCGTTTTTCGTTTCGCCGACCGCAACATGGTCGCCGCCGGTGCGCCCAATGGCGGCGAGTGAACTTTTCGGGACGCAAGCAGCGCGCTGTCCGAAAAGAAAAGAATGTTAATGTTCACCGGGGAAGGAAGGTTAAGCGCGGCCGGGCGGCGTTTGTCGGCGCGCCAACTGGCGCTGTTTGATGTGCCGGGCTTTTGGCCCCCCACAATGGCTGACACAAATTAAATAAATTGCTTTTCTATTTCTCTCGCTCCGCTCAAACCGGGAAAAGCGTCAAATTTACGAAAAGAATGAAAAAGCGTCCATTAGTACGTCTAATTTTTCGAAATTTATTCACCAATGGCCATGGAATATACACAAACATACCCAAAATAGAAATAAATCAGTCGCCATGTTAACTTTTACCTAGACACTCGAAATAGATACTTTGGAAGTGATAAAAGGTAGAATTATGAAAATGTGAATGATTCAAAGTCAACTAGGCGCGTAATTGAAAAGTGCAAGAGGTTTTTCTGTAGCTCTTACATCTTAAAAAGTATTCGGAAGCTGAAAAGTTAATCAAGTGCGAAATTATCTGCTTGGGAATCGAATTAAACAAACACAATCGCATTGTGTTCGACAGCGGTCGCCGGCACATGTTGAGGCATGTTAAGATTGTAAAGTTAGAGGATTACACTCGACCCAAACCAAGAATTAAGTAAGCGTATAATTTAAAAGTCTTGGATTAACTTAAACACTGAAAATTTCAACGAAAAAATAAAATTTTCTGGATTTTGTCAAAATACGGGCACATTTTAATATTTTTCAAATTTATTTATAGTGAATTTTATAGAACACATTATCAGCTTTCTGATAAAACAAAAATAATTTAATAATTTCGATTAGTTTTCGAGTTATAATGATTTTTGTAAAATTTTGCAATTTTCTAAAATTTTACCTGAAGTGTTTCACTAAAACTCGTGCAAAATAAAAACTACAATAGTTAAATAATTTTTCTAAAAATATATAAAATCTCCATGAAATTGTCTTTAAAATGACACTTTGATCAATTTTCTCGCATTTAAAGTAACTGAGTTATAACGTTTTAAAAATGCGCAAGTTATGCCGCAATATAAAATGCATTCGTTTCTTAATTTTTTGCAATCTTATCGCCTATAATAGTGTAACGAATGGCCGGCCATTTCATCGCATACCGCGTAAGAAACATAAGAAATATCCAATCCAATAGTGGCCCCAGCGCCCATGAAATGAGAACACACGTTTATACCAGCGCCGCACACACTAGCGCCCCGCATGTGTTGTGTATGCGTGAGCTTTAAGCTCTCTTGGAAAGATGGCCGCCATTGGCATTGCGCCGCCGCTGCCGTAATAGTTAACAAATGAGATGAGCGAACGAAAGAATGAAAGAACAGCCGCGCATGCACACACACACACACACATACACACACAACAAGCGCGAGTTCAACGCCGAGAAAGAATGAGCATTCCAACTTCCAACCAATTCCCGACCATAATATTCCACCACACAGCGTTGAAGAATTCATGTTCGGGTTTCACCACGCTGTGTGACTCTGCGTGATTTGATTTCGAACATAGCCAAACACTACACACATTTTTATGTAATATATGCAACCAAATGTACACTCAAGCAATACAACATACAAAAAACTTAACAAAACAGTTTTTTTTGTGTTTCTGCTTGCCTAGAGGTTAAACATGTCAGGAAAATAATTACTAAAGAAATTTATGGAACAAAACTCGTCTGACAGCTGGAATCTGCCGCAGAAAAAAACGCAAAATTGTTAATTATTGCAATCATTACGCTGCAAATTATAAAATTACAATGAAAATTTAATCAAACGCAATAGTACGATGCATAATAATTGATATTTATATCTTTGGATCATTGTCGTCGCGTTTATTGTTAGAGTATCGCATAAATCATGCAGTTACGCAGCGCTGTCAGATGTCAAACGCGCGTTATTTATGTTATTTATAGATATACGCGCATATCAATCAAAGAAAATTAATTAATGACGACATGCGTCTATGCAAGCACCCAAGGAGCCAAGCCAGCAGGTTACATAAATCATTTATTCACTAATTCAATATTTACACGTCGTAACCTCGAAAAATCCGAAAAATCAATATTTACTTATTTTCTTTGCATTCACACAAAATAAAGGGGTGAAAAGTTGTCAGGTGTCAATCACACCCTCGGGAATATCAAAGATTTACTTTTTCGGCTTTTGTAGCCTTTGTAAACTGAAAAACCATTCAAAAATGCACCGGATATGTTTTTGTTACTATAGGCAACCAACACTACACGAGTTGAGTGTGCGCGTGGTGCATAGTTAATTTGTATAACAAGCCGATCTTGATTCACTCCTGATGTCCCGCAATTAAACTGAATCAATTAAGTTAACCGCGTGTGTCGATAAGCAAATTGTGCGCGCATCCTGCGGCGGATTGAAATAAAGACACCAGGTGAGTCAATGAAGCGCGCAAAGCACCTGATTAATCAACCGACACACTGAACCCCGCCGCAACGCCGAGAGACACACGATGCTGAGGTGACTAATTGCGATCGCGATTAATTGGAACTCTCGCGACTCGATTTTCATACGTACACCGACGGTATTATTGAAATCACTGCCAGAGCATTTATTGCGCACGATTTGCATTTTATAACGCTATAAATAAATAAATGCAAATTTAATTGATTGCTATTAGCGCGTTACGACTTCATTCGATGTTTCAATCATTTCAATGTAGGCAACCCACAATTTATTGACGGTTTGCGCCCGTGCTAACCGCCGGCGCAGTAATGCTGGTCATGTTTTCGCTGTAATTGTAAGCAAATTAAGCAAATAGTGAGTTTATTAAGTAAATTAGTGATGTAAACTGTGTTAAATTAGTGGTTTTATGTTAACTGATGACAACTATCATCAAACAAACACGGGTGGATCATGTTTACCTATCTTGTGAGTAAATATTTTCTATGTTCTTAAAATAACCTCTAAATTTTATTTTACAAGTTCCACTTGTCTACAAGTCATAGGTATTTTACACATAATACACTTCGACTTCCGTTGTTATTTGTTTGATAATACATTTATTTCTCAGTTCATGCGTTGCACTGTTGACCAAAGTGCACAATGATTTTTTTATTGACTTGCTACTAGTTCAAAATATTTTATACTTTTATTGCGGGTGTTGTGCGTTGGACAATGATGACTCCTGAGGATGCAGAAATCGGTAGCGAATGGCAATTTGTACTCGTGTGTCATAAACATATTTTGAGGAAACAAAAAACATGAACATGAAAAATTCATTGCATCTAAGTGTAAGCGTAATGAATGCGTTGTAAATCATGTGTTGACTGCAATTGTGTTGGGAGGGTGACAATGGAAGTGGTAGATGAAAGGCAGACAATTCGTACTATGACGAATGCAAACTGTAAATGTAAACACAGGTGAAAAAGACCAAAATACGTATTTTTCTACTTCAAAACACAAAAAAAAAATCAATTTTTTCGTAACTTTTGAAGGTTAAGTCAATTTCCGACGTTTACATTGACGCCATCTAGCGGATTAACTATAAAAAATGTTTTTTTACTATGAATGTAGATAAAGTAGTCTTAAATGTGTTCATTAACATCATCGTTCGGCGTCAATTCACGCAAACTAATCAATGTGTGTGTTTGCTGTGTTGATAGTCTGCAAATGGTGCGACAAGACGTCAATTAATGCCCCGACTTGTCGCGTTTGTTTATTCTCACACTGTTTGAATGCAATTGCAGACGTCCGAAAGTTGTAATGCCAGCAATTTGTTGCGGAATAGGAATATTTGTGCGTAAGAATACGCCGCGTAGACTTACGCTACAAGTTCATGGAAACAATCATCGGCGTTACGCAGATAACAAATTGCTACAAATCGCATTAGGCATTCAGATAACGTCGCCCAAGTCGATTCAATACGCACGCATCCGATTAGGGCATGGAATGTGAACCTACCTACGGGAGTACAAGATATCTCTTGAGAAGATATCTTGAGACGTCTTTTAGTCATCAATCAAACGCTTTTTAACTTTAGAGAGGTTTTTGTTTGGTTTTTGGGGTTGTTAGGGGAAATTTTTAGGTTATTTGAGGTTAAAATTTGTGTTTTTGGTTAGATTTATAAATAGGAATAAAATAAATTGCGAAATTTGATTTTGTTTAGGAGTTATAGTGCCTTAAAGTCAGAATTTATATAAAATTTGTTTATTTTTCTTGTTTTTCTTTAATTTGTAAGTGTTTTTTAATGTTTTGAAAAGCGTTACATAACCTATTTTATAGACTATGATATAATTTACAAATGGACAACAAAAATTGTTTGTTTTGGAGCTAAAACACTCAAAAATTGAAAATTTTAGGAATAAATTCTCTAAATTAAAGTTTTTTTGCAAGTTAAAACGACAATGGTTCTTATATCTCCTCTAGTTTCTATGTTATAACAATTTTAAATTGCGAAACAAAAACTAAAATCAATTATACGCGCGCAACTTGTCGAATATGTGTGATAACAAGAATCGCAAACCTGCGAACGACTTTTAAATACGGCATGTAATTAATACGCGAGTTTTATGTCCCTGACGCATGCGTGTAGCCACACCGCGACGAAGCACTAAAAGTGCGCGAAGTTGACCGCAACACTTCACACATCTTGCGCAGCGCTCAAACGAGGTTAAGAAAAGTTCAACTATTTTTCAAGATGAATTAAACATACACCATATGCTCGTATGACAAAAGAGCCATTGTTAAAATCACCAACAATATTTAATAAATACGTAAACTGCATGCGCAGAGACGAATTGATTTAAAATCGATAAAAATCTTGATAATTCTGCATGAATTTTAAGAGCCAGGCCTGGAAATTTGAAATTTTTCGCGCACGTTCGATTTTATTTATTGATCGGCGGCGAGGAAGGAAGCGCAACAACAATACGCATTACCATCTGATTACAATACGCGATTTTCGCATAATGCGCGCCAAAAACGCGGCCATGAGACACAAAGCGGTCGTGCTGCTTTCTCATTTCTTTGCGAGTGTTTAAGCGCATTCGGCTCGTTAACAAGGTAAAAAATCACCGACAAGCCATTGTTGTTTCCCACAGAAATCGATACAACTCCTACAGTACGATAGAAAACCAATATCACTGCCACATCAATTGAGGTTATGTTCGGATACAAACACACTGTATACGCGTGGCGTGCCTGGTTAAAGATCGTCGATGCCGATACGAAGCACGACGATTATTATTATCATTACATGTTGTTACACGCGAACAATATTTCTCATTTGCATGCGCGTTATGATTTATTTTTACGTTTTCTCCTATTGTCATTGATAGAGTGCGGAGTGTGTGTATCAATGGCCGCCCACGCGCCGCGCACGTATATTATAATTTGACAAATTATCGCGCGCGCGCATCAACGCGCAACACATGACACATTGTGGTAATGCGCGCGCGCACGCGCAAGCGAGATGGATGGCCGGAGCGCGCGTGCGTTTACACAAAGTCACTGAGTTTACCCGAGTATACACGCTAGTTAGAGTTATGCTCGTATTTCTTCGCGTCAAGTGCGCACACACACGGCACACATGCGCACGTTGACGATTCGTGGAACGCAGAACTCGCGAGCGAGAAGTTTGATAATGTTGTGACTACGGCCAGCTGTCACATAATGGCCATTTACACGCGGCCGAATCAATTTTTCACCCCGATTTGTACTTACTCGTAAAGTGCTCTTTCTTTTTTCGTGTTACATGTTCGGAATCAATATGTGCGCATGCGCGCTAGCGCACAGATCAAACCCGCACGCCATCTGCACTTGTTACAGATTACGCATCGCAATGCGCGCTGCAATTGTGTATTTTCTCTGTATTGGTGTGTGTTTTGAGTTGCGGCTCGAAATTGTTTTGGGTAATGCGACACTCGTTGAGCATTCCGATGCTTATTACAACATGATGTGGATGATTCTCGGAACGCGCGTTATTGCAAATTGTAAATTGCACGTCAATCAAACGATACGATTCACAGAAAAACGATACGCCTCGTGAAAATGATAAATACTGAACTTTATCCACGATTTTTTTTATTCAATCAGAAAATTATTTTAGTTCGAGGTTTATTCTTGAGCGCCTTATGAGATTACTTAAGTAGTGCGCAGTGCATTTTTGACTTTATCACATTCCACGAGGGATTAATGCGATAACGAGGTCCCGCGTGTCATCCACGGTAGTCATCGCAGTTTCCCACGCCTGCTATAATACAGATTTAGATATATCGCGACTTATATTTTAAATAATCATGAAATTAAGTCAGTATTGTGTATGTATGGTAATCTTGACATTGTAACAAATATTGATATTGACCGTCAATGGGAAATCCATTTCACTTCACGCAGACGGTGATAATGAACAACTTGCATGTGTTACCGAGTGTCAATTTAATTATAGAAATGACAATATTTGCAAAATGCACTTTATTTGATCTACAGTTGTAAAAAAAAGCGAACCGCAATAATATTACGTGAACTCGTCTTGCATAATTCCGTAATTTACGACAATAACATAACATTATTTCTTCCCGGTAATGCACAATAGTTGAACAATAAAACATGTTTAATGTTGTTGCGAGTGTTTAGGCAAATCAAGCGATTAAAGCGCAACAATGCGAATCAATTATTTTGCCATTTAAAACGCATTCTTTTATATTTAATCAGGATTTTTGCACGCGAGGTGCATCGGGGTAAGGTGCTTAGAATTGCGTTTCCTTATTGCCTGCCTTCATTGCATTATAATCATAATGGCTATAATCAAATCGTAATGAAATGCGTTTGCTGGTTTCGTATAGAAATGTTAATTGAATTTGATTATCAACCGAACAATGCACCAATATCTTTTCTAACTGTATCTGTAATCATTTTAATCTATATAATGAAAAAAATGAGGAAATGTGAGGAAATTTATCTTATTTTTATTTTTCTGTACAAAAAAATAAGTAAAAGTAAAAGTAAATTATTAAAAATTAAAAATAAAATCATTTTGGTAATTTTTAGCTTCATTTAGTGAATTATGCTTTTAAAATCATGATTTTCTTATTAAAAATAGATAATAATTTTGTAATCTTATAAATTCCATCAGAGAATTATCAGAAATTTTTTTTATCGTGCAGTATTTATGAATTAGAAAATTTTTGTGTAAAATTAAATCGATAAATTAATTTTTTAAATTTTGAATTCATTTTAACCTAGATTAAATACCAAGAATTATTCTGAGCTATAAAATATTGACACACATAGTAAATTTAATAAACCAAAAGAAAATATCCAATAATAATGCAATACTCGACGAAAATCCCTGATATTTACAGTTTTGTTAACACAACACTCAAATGACTCATTGAAATCCCAATATCGTAAGGCCAGTAGTACTAGCAAATAGATAAAAGCGTCACAAACAACTACTAATCGAAATATTGTCATTATTGACACATCCATCAATGATCACTAGACTCAATATCTATGGCGCTGTGTTATCCTTCACAACGCGAAAAATCTACTCAAAACAAACGTGATCATCCGATCTCACCTCGGCGTGTCGCTAAAAATATCCTAGTCTATACACATTCACACACACACTTTGTATTTATGCGTCTCTTTGCAATAAAACGGCCGATAAATAAAATGCGGTCTGTCGACACGTCGTAATAAAATAATTAACACGTTTTATTACACTGCGATAGAAACTAGATACACACTCACTCACACACGTCGGCCAATTGTTGATACATAGTAGAGTAATAAGAATAATTGTTAGTGTAATGTAACGTAATCTCGGCGAGTTAATAAAAAAAAAAAGGAGCATGAATAGAAAGTGCACGTAACTTGATAGCTGGGTATCTTATCTATCTGTGAGTGCGATTAAACAACGGTCCGGGCCGGATTACGCGGATTATACGCGCGTAGACTATGCTGATGATTTTCATTCATTTGGTGAAATTCGGAAAAATCGAATGTCGTTGAACTTCACATTCTCATTCATTCAATGCGCACTTAGCAATATGAATTTTATTTATAAACATTCTGCTGATTACAGATGGCTTCTGCGAATACAGCGCGACGCAAAGACACAACAGTTGACTTAACTTAAGTCAAGTATTATTTTATTCGCGGTATCACGCTGCTGAATCAGATGAAACGAAGAGAAAAAATCGAACGGTGACGACGAGAAAACGCTGACGGACGGTTTCGATGCTGATGCTGATGCGAGAACATGTTGCAACTTGTTTTATTTCACTTTATTTTTTTATTTTTGACCATTTTTACTAGTGCGATTTTCGTACAAAGTGTGTAATTACAACTGAATTTCATGCCGGTCGCCTTGAACGACTCGATCAGCTTTCAATCCGCTTCTCACGCGTCTCCCGACATCCCGGATTAGTTTTAAGGTTTCGCATCATCTTCCTTTCCTGCGCTGTGAGAAACACTTCCGTTGAGACGCTTTTTTTTTTCTTCTCTCCAACTTGTGTTGTTAAATTCCAATTTGATGCGTTTTACTAGCGGGCGCGCACACGTTTATAACACACAAGTGGGCAGCCGAGTGGCAGCCGAAGGGCCCACTTAGTTTTATTATCATTCCGATGAGTATGCGTGAGCAATAAACAAATGACTAATAAATTCGGTGGTTGTTATCACTCGTGTGCCTGCACGCACGCAGCAAACCCACACGTAACTAATTAAAAGCGTCGTAAACTTGTTATTTCAACAAACCGAACTTGGAATAGATTTACTATCAACAATTTACCATCAACCATAAAGTTTATGCACTCACAATCACTTAAAATCATAAATTATCATTAACAAAGCCTTGTCATAGAAATTATGTTTGTTTTACGAAAAAATTTTTTTTTCGAAAATTTATTTTTTTAAGACGGTCGTTGACTTGTTTAAAAATTCCTCTTATTGTGACAACAAACATAAATTATAAGTCTAATTATTTACTCTGCACACAAACACACATAAAAATAAACAGAGTGCAATGTGTAAAGATCAAAAGTTCAAAAGTTTTTGAGAATTCTCGGCTTGAGTAGATGAGAATTGAGGTTAGATTTTTTTGTTTTTACCTGTGTCATAAGGCGATCGGCACCGGTGCCCTCCTCGTCCTTGAAGATGATATCCCCGTTGTAGTTGGGGACGAGGTCTTGCGAGAATCGCTTGTCCTGCCGGTCGATGCGGCCCTCGGAGAGCCCGCTGGCGGTGAGCGTGTTCTCGGAGACGTTCGGCACGTGCTGCTTGAAGACGAGCGGCGTGAGTTTGCGCGGCCCGCGGCGGCGGCCAGCGCCGCGTCCCGGTCCACAGCCGGCGGCGCCGGCAACGCACCATGCCGCCACCAGCAGCGCGATTAACGCGCCGCCCCTCGACCACCGCTTCATCACGCGTGCACCCTCGTTGCTGCTGACGTGCGACTCACTAGGCGCATCCCAACGCCATCCACTCCGCACACTTTTGAAAACTTAAAGAAATTCACTCTAAACGCACTTTATAATCCGCACACTTTAAAATTAATTAATAAAACGCACAGTTAGAAATATCCGAGTCGAGTGTGGTTGTGTGTTGATTTGATGCAATTGCAGTTGTTGCAATTTTGCGTCGCAATCTGTCGTCGTCTCCTGAGCTTTTTTTCGTTCGTGTACGAGCGAGCCGTGCGCCGACTACTTGTTGCACTTGTCGGATAGGCGAAGGCAGCGCGCGCGCGAGCCGACCGCCGGCGGCCGCCCCCCACTCCCAGGGGTACCGGGCCATCTTCCTGCCCACGCCGAGCGCACCCATTGGCGCACAGGCGGGGCTATGGACAGGTGAAAAGTAGCAGATGCGCAGAGGGAGAACACGCCGCCGCGGAACAGTTAGGGCTATTCAACGAAAAATTTCATTCAGAAATCCACACAATGCGAGATAAAATACGCCGGGAATGTAAAAAATAAAAGCAACAACATTTTTAATCATACAATAGCGCAGTAACTTGGTTAGGTCGGTAGTACACATAAATTTTGACAGTTGACGCTGAATGTTATTGACTTGCGACTTGACTCGATGCATTTGTTTCGATGTTTTTTTATTCTATTCCGCATTATGCTCACATAAAAGGTGTTAATGAATCGGCCCTCGAACGTCGCCTCTGCCCGTTTGACGTTTAGCGTTTAGTAATGCGGTGCGCAAACAAAACCGAACGCGCACACTGCGCTTAAAATCACAACGTGAAACAAAGCACTCTCCCAGCTCTCTGCTGCGCGCGCGCGTAAAAATTCACAAACACGTAAACACATTATGCTTACTTAAACACATTAAATATTAAACAAAAGACTTGGAAATTGAATAATAAAAGTTTCAACAGAAACGCGCGCGCGCTGCGCTGCATGATGTTTCGTTTCGGGAGAGTCGTCGCTGTTGTGGCTGGAGAGGAGAGAGGTGAAACACACCAACCTGTGAGGTTGTTCTTCGGCGCATGCAAGAAACGCGAGAACCGCACAAGAAACGAAATGGAGAACTACAACGCGCCGAGTGTTTGTTAATTAGTTTACGGCGAGCATGAAAGAGCCGAGAACCTGCGTTCGCTAAACAGACACTACCGTCATCTACAGAGTGTTTCAGAATATTATATTTATTTAAATGTGGAAATATGCATCGTAGAGTGATTAATTTTTAATTTTTTTGATGTGGACACTTTGTATGTGTTGTCCGGGGTTATTTTTCTGGTGTTTCTTGGATCCGAAAAAGGCATCAAAGCCGGCAGCACACCAGAATAGATTACGACAAACGAAGCGCGTAATTAACGATAATTAAACACTACAAAGTGTATATAATCGCCAGCGAGAGTCGAGTTGATTAACAAGTTTACAAGATTTCCTAGTAACGTTCTCCGCGCGCCGTCTTCTTCACAGCGTTTGTCTGTCTTTTGTGTCTCTGTGAGCCGTTAAACGAGAATCACTTTAGGCATAATTACAATTACTCACAATGAATTTTATTGTTCTTGAGTTTTCGAGATTTATAGACCGTTTTAATGCTGCTTTTACTTTTTTCTGGTATCAAAATAAATTGTTGAGTTTCGGTGGGAATGTTAGCGCCCTTCTTGAATAGGCTTGAGAATGTGAGCTTTTGACCTCCGACACAAACAGGTAGGTTCACTGGTGTACATTCACTGTACATTCACTGGTGTTTAGAAAAGTCAGGGCTATCGAATTTCTCTCGGTGACCCATCGTGAGACCCTTTGGGTCCTTTAAAGAGCCACTTAGCGCGCGGTAAAGTTCAATAGCTGCGTGAAAAGCGAGCTGCAAAAGCTCTTGAAACACGTCCGAACGTCCAGTGCGTTTTTTTTTTCTTCTTCATTTCACATTTGTGGATGTTTTTGTTGCGCCCTTTACACACAGCGCAAATAATTTGTGCGTGTCGTGCGCGCTCGGCGCGATAATTGTTTGTAAGCGACGCTTAATTTTAACTTTTCGTGCGAGTGGTGAATTTTTACGACGTGCAGAGGCAAAAAAAAAACACGTTTGCAGTTTGTTCGAATTTAAGCTGCAGTTGCGACAATTCATTTCTCTCCTCCACTTGTTGAGCAGGCGGCGGGCGCGGTGCGGCAACAAAAGGCGCTTTTCCCATAGCCATAAATTTACGCTTCACGATCAATATACTTAGCGGTTACCGTACGATGTAATTATTTATTTCGACGACCACGGACGCGGCGCGATGGACGCCGATGGTTGTTACACTTTCCTTCTTCGCGCTGCCTTTTCTTTCTTGTTCGGTGGGAGTCGACGGCACGCACTATAATTTTGTGTCTTCGGCCATTCGGTGCGGAATGATACCTCTACCTCGGGGAGTTGGAATCAACTCCCAACGATGGAAGCAAAATTTTTTTAAATAAAAATGTTTTATTAAAATTTTTGCCACTTTGTGACGTAATAACTCATAGGCGGAAGGTCGTAGGACATTGATAAGGATATCATTGGAAAGGGAATTTATTGTGTAGTTTATTTATTTTTAATCTGGTTAGGAAATAATTCACTGAACTGCAAAAATTGAATTTGAAAAATTTTTGAGCGAAAAATTTTGTTGAAATTTTTGAAAAAATGCAAATTGCAGATCAATTAATGTTAAATTGTAACTAAAGTCCTTTATAACACGGATAAAAAGAATACTTATGTCTGTATATATTAGTTTTATCCTTAAAAGGACTAAAATATCCTTAAAACCCTTTCAAAACGCAAAAAAACGTGTAAAAAATGAGTTTTTATTTAGTAAACGGAATAAAAAGGTTAATATTAATGATTTCGCTTATTCTCGCCTCCCACGCTCTCTCTCCGCGGAGCTTTTTCACGGCCGCCGGACAGAAGGCGCACACACAGCGCACACAAATTTCCGCATCGTGTTTTATGCACGAGCGCGCGAGATAAACGCCCGACCGAACATGGACGCGCATCCGAAGACGTTGCCGCTGCTTCTTCGTCTTCGTCTGCGGCGACTGTGAAAACTCTTAACGCTCTTAACTCTTCCAAGCTTGTTAAAACCGCGCGCGGCGCGCGTGGGCACCTCTCGAGCACGAAGATGCGACCAACAAAAAGACTCGCGGCGACTCCACATTAGAGACTTCTCCTCGCGAGAGAGTCACATATCTTTGTATCTTCTTCATTCGGTGCGCGGTGCACTATTAATTTAACGCCTTGACTTCAAATTCCAAGTAGGCATGCGGTATCAACCTGCAACCAACTTTTATCATATTTTTTTTAATTCCCGGGGTTACTTTCGTATGACGCATTGAAGTCTCCAAGGGAAAAAGCTCAATATTTTGGGTTTAAACTTATTTTTATCGAGTTTAAAGTGACGCAATTGATAAACAATATTATTGCGCACATTCCTACCAAAAATGACGTTTGTACTCACTATAAATACAGAGTAATCGCGAAAATAAAAAAAATGTAAAGTACCTGTTCATTCAAGTGATTTCACAAATAATTGTTATCATTAATTACATCACTTGAAATTTAATGATCGTAGAATAGTATCACTATCTTATAGTGAATGAAAAAAGCGTCCTAATTATACACACTTAATAAATGTCGTTTTTGTAGCTTCAAAAGCCACCGAAGCGGAGGAATCATCAAAAGCTCACCTAAAACCAAGCCCGGTGAACTAATTAGTATTGTACTGGCTTGGCCATGGAAAAAAAGACAGAAAAAACGTCGGTTATCTCCGTATTTTAATCTTGAAAATGTATTTTTTGTGATCAAATTCAACACAATTGTTTTTGTTTATCTCACGCATCGAAAACGTGATCTATCTGGTTAATCTCCACTTGAACGTGGCATTTTTCACAGCTTGAAGTTTGAACTGCGCACACCTTTCGGAGCAATTTCTTTTTATTGCGGATGTTGTATAAACCTCCGCCTCTCATCATTACCAGCGCATTTTATTTCCACCCAAAATTTATGATATTGTGGTTTTCCCATTCGTGTGTTTCATTAATATTGCTTTGAGACTTATTTGATGGCATTCCTCGCAGTTGATAAATATTTGGGTCCATGAACAGATTGTTTCGCATTGTGTGCATGCCGGCTGAAGAATGAGCAACTCCTCGGGGTTGTTGTGGGGCGTTTTGAAAGGAAAGTCAAGAAATAAAGCAAAGCGGCTCGTGTGTTTGCACTGTTGCATTGTTGTGCCTTTAACTTTGCAGCGCCGAGAGCGCGCCGAGAGTGTATTCAAAACTATTCAGCGTGCGCATATTCGATTTGTTGTCGCTTGTTTCCTTTCTTGCGCTGCTTACATTTCCAACCGTTTGTGCGTGTGTAATGTCTATGTGTGTTTGTGGCGCGGTTATGTTTGATTTTTCCATCTTGTAGCGACGAAAATGTTTACGCTCTCTTCCGTTGTGCTGTGCTTTTGCTGAGACTTGAATTTTGTGAATGCAGTATAGGTAGAAGAGAAGACTCTGGGTGACTTTTCGGCGGGGCGGTCACCGTGTGTGGCGTGCTTTGAAGGTACGCGCAAACAAACACAAATAAAAATCCCATTTATCTATTTATCTATCAATAGACAGAGAATGCTGGGCGCTGATAAAGGGACCGACGGTGTGCGCTGCAATTTCTACCCTTGAATTTGCAGCGCGGCGTGGTGACAAAGGGCGTAAAGACAGCCCGCATGCTGATTTTGTTTTGCCTTGGCCTATAAATTTCATTTCATTTATTTCTGGTCACATTTGTTTAAAAAATAAAAAATATTTTGTTGTAAATGCAACGGAAGTTTACAGAAAAGTAAATAAATTGCGTTCGGTACTTGTACCGCATCTCAAAGCATATGAAATAATAAATTTTCCGGAAGTTTATTTGTAAATTTTTGTTTATTTTGGAAGAATTTTTTGTTTTTCTGATTTTTAAGGAGTATTGATGTGTGTTGACTGTGTTGTCTCCCCTTGGAATCGATTTCTAACTAATTCAAAACGCATTCAATAAATTTCCACCGTCCGGACGCTCTTTGGCGCTTCCACTCCGTCTCTCTCTGGCGATGAATGTATCGGTGTCTCTTTAGTGCGCATTAACCGTTCGCCGAGGTGATTGATAGCCGTCGGGGCCGTCGGGTGCGTTTTGTTGTGACCGCAAGTTGTCAATGAGGAGCGCGCCGCGTTCACGCCGTCCGACCACACAGGCAAAGAACTAAACAATCTAAAATTCACTTTTACGTCGATAAAAATTTATAAACTTCCTAAAAGTTTATCAATTTATCTTAATTTTTATATTTAATTAAGATTAATATAATAATATTGCGAGTTATTTTTTTATTTTCCGAGGGTTTTTACCGTAACACCCTGTGGACGTGTAGCCCGAGACAGTTAATGCTAATGGTGATGCGCCGGCATTTGTTATTTCTTGTCTTGTCTTGTTTGCATTCGTTTGTGTGCGCGTCGCAGCGCTGCCGCGCGCGGCGAGATTTTTTCGTCCGCCCCGGCCTCCTCCGGGTCGCCGCGGGTTCCGGGCGTCCTTGTCGGGCGGGCGATGAAGGGCCACGGCGCTGCCACGAAGAAGCGCAGCGCGGCCGTGTGCGCATTTATCGCCGGACATCGACAAGCAAAAGTCGTTTTCGGTTAATAGTTTTAGGCACCCAACCAACCAACCAACCACACAACCCAGCCAGCCAAAACAAGCTTTTATTCCTGCCACAACACGAGAACATCCACCGGGTGTCCTCACAACCACTCACCTAATACAAATTGATTTAAATTGCATTTGAATGATTTTGATTTATGCGGACACATTGTATGCGCATTGGGGGTAAACGGTGTGGTATGCTATTATGCGAACGCGCCGGCTCGACATCTCGCCATCACGATGATAGCGATGATGATCATCATCGTGTGTGCTGGTGAGCGCACTCCTCTCTTCGGCGTGTCGCCGCGCACTTTTACACGTTTCCTTCGTTAGCGGAGAGTCTTAGATTCCGGCGAGCGCTCTTTCTCTTCTTTCTCTTCGCACGCACGCACGCACGCAGCCACGCACAAGAGAGGCGTTTTGTTTTATCTGATGCGGCGCTGTTTACCTATATGGGCAATTTGTCAAGACAATGCGCGCGTAAAAATTTCCAATTTCAACCCTCGCGCGCAGCAGCCCCGGCCATAAATTCAGACTGATTTATTATCGAACACGGGTTTAATTTTAAGCGTTTACTGTTTCAGCGGGCTCTCACCGCGAACGCATTCCGGTATTCCCGCAGTTAGAAATAATAAATCTTTTTGTTTTCAGGTTTCTGCAGTAAAATAAGGGAAAAAAACGTCGGTACATCATTTGGAAGGTAATAATAAGACTAGGTTTTAGAAGAAATTTTTTTTTTCTATTTTTTTACGAATTATTTTCAAATTTCAAGCTAAAAATATCAAATTTCACTTGTTTTGCTTAGTTTAATCAGCTGGAATGCAATTACAATTAAAATTCAACTAATTCAGAATCAATTAACGTTAAAATCATTTATTTTCGGCTTAAAATGTAAGTTTTGTTTAAAAAATGAAAATTTATTTGCTTTGGGTTACCGTCTTTCGCGCATTGTAGTCTCCAGATAAAAACACAAATATTTATGGTTTACACCAATTTTAATCAATGAAAATAATCATTTATTAAAATACAATTAATACCCCAACATTTTTATATAGTTTAAGTAATTTTAATCTTAAAATTATTTGATTTATTTCAAAAATAAACAAAAAATCCATGTTTTTTGTGCTTACAACACTCATTTCCGTATTATTTATAGTGTAGCTTAATTAATTTCTAAATAAATGTGTAGGTAAAAGAAATGTTTTCTCTGGCCTCGCAAAGAACAAGATAAGATGAAGAATCGCAGCCTGAAGTCGAAACACCGTCGTGGCAGTCAGTGGCAGCCGCAGCGTGGCCGAAGAAGAATGGTAACTATCTCGAAAGTATTTAATTTCATTCATGCATTAGTGTCTCGGCACTTAACTACTCGGCTTCTTCTGCTTCTTCTTCTTCTTCTTCTTCGTCTTCTCCTCCGCGGAGACATTCGAAACGCACGCCGTGCGCGAGCTTGTTGTTTGTCGAGGAGCAGCAACCGCGGAGACTCGCGAGGCGTGCGGACGGACGACTGCGAGAACTGAAGAGTCCGTCCGTGTGCTGCGCGTTCGGGTTTCTTGAGCGACTCGTTTTCATCTTTTACTCCTTCAACTCCTTTAACTGCTTTAACTTCTTTACTTCTTTACAGTTTCGGACAATATTAAGTAGGTGTATATACCACTTCGATAACTATAATATAAGCGCATTCATTTCTCACACTCCATAAATACAAACAAACCAGTAACGCACCGAGCGCAGCTTTTACTTAATGAAAGCTCTTGTTGATGTTTTTTTTTACTTTTATTTTACAACTAAAAATTTACTTTAAAAATTATTTATCTCAAGAGTTATGAAATTCTTTAACGTCAAAAGCTCGAAATTCTCGTTTTTTTTTTTTGTATTTGCATAAATTACGAAATTTAACCAAAAAAAGTTGGGTTTTTGTTCATTATTCAATTTACGTTGCATCATTTTTGATGTGTCGAGTGTTGTGTGATGATGTGACGATGTCGACTCTGAAGCTTTGAGCTTTCAGGTTCGCGAGAGTTGATCTCGGCCGGCATCTCGTTTCGCGAGCGCGGCTGAGCGCGCATTCCGTGGCGCATTCCGCTCGCAAGTTTACACGAACATAATATCCAATTACCGCGGCCGTAAACTTCTTTTTCGCGCAGCGCGCGACATCAAAAAAGCACGAAAAACATCGCGATGCTTTTTTAATGCACATAAATAGAGCATTCTTTTAGCTTGATTCATTGATTTCGTCCTTTAACCCGGATGAATCCGCAAATCCGCGCACAGAAGCAGACACATCGGCTGCGGTTAAAAATAAAAATGAATCATTCTACGTTTTTGGTGATTTTTACAACTTTAACACGATTTTATGCGCTTCAAAAACGCGCAAATCACCATAAATTTGAGAGTTGAAAGGACATCGCATCAACATCAAACGATGGAGTGACTATAAAACGACCGCAAATTGCTAAATTATCGAAAACTTCGATTTGAACTAACATCCGCTTGATTTCAAAATATAGTAGGTACCGAAAGGAATTTGAATGTTTTTTTTTTGCTTTTTTCGTATTGTGTGTCGCATGCTTTTACTTTTTTATGTCTTCGGGATCGTTAAAATTTTCGGCGTGCGCTTGTGTCGGTGCCGTGAGCCGTGAGTTATTGTGCACGGGCTTCGATTGTTCTTTTCGGTTATCGACGCCATCGCCGCGGCCCTTTTAGAGCCGCTGTTTGCGGTCACCCGGTCACTGGAGGCATAGTTTAAACAGTGGACTTCCAAAGATAACCAGACAGTGATAGAGCAAACAACAATGACAAAAAAACACGAGGGTCGTAGGTGTAAGATGTGCACCGACGCGAGAAAATATTTTTTGACTAAAAAAAAATTTCAAATATTTAGTTTTTTTAGTAAAAAAATTTTCTTAAAGTTTTTTATGCGTGTTTATGATGTTTTAAACTTTAATCGCATACATGCATACATTTTATATACTATAGTGTCGAGATAAAGAGACAATAAGGCTGGTGAGAACAAGTGTTGATGTCGAACGCGTCGAAATCGACATGTAAACGTCGCATTTATAATAAAAGAGGCGCTGAGCGCTGGTCGGGGGGACCACACATACAGTGGCACGCGCCGCGCGAGACCGAGAAGCGTTTAAGCTCGCGCAAGCTCGCGCTCGGAATGGCAGCGGCGAGCGCCGAGCGACGCCGTGCGCTACCGAAGGCGGCCGGAGTGGATGCGCGCGGCGTGCGCGGACCACACAAAGCGCGGCACGCGCATCTCCCACCACTGGCGGCACCGCCAGCGCCACCGGCCGAAAGCTCGCCGGCGAAGCAGCATCGACACTGCCACTGCGCGCCCGGAGAGTGCTAAGTAACGAGCGCACGCGCACCGGACCACACGCAGCAGCGCGTTAACACGGCATTACTGACGCGCTGTGAGACGTCCGCCGCGTCACGATAGCGTTAATGTGCCGGCTTGCTAATCAGCTTCCAATTTGTCAATTATCTAGCTGCTCGGATAGACAAAGAACCTGCTGTTCTCACCGACATCTTTTTCTCTTCTATTGCCTCACACTTTTTGCATTTTATACCCGCAACAAAGTATTTTCTTAAACATGACTTAAAACATGACTTAACTTTTAAAAGTTCAATAACTCATGACATATTAACACTAGAAGTATGAAAATTGTATTAATCGATAGCTAATTTCATGCAGAATTTATGATTTAATTGTTTGCAGGATTCTGTTGGCGGATTTCGTTGGATTTCCCGAAAAACTTTCTGCCTCCGGTGTACGTGTACCTGTACGTGATCTTCGCGGCAATGTTGCAGCTAGCTGGAGCAGCTTTGCGGCTAGTTTCGAGCAGCGACATTCCTTTCGAAACGTCGGGTCGGCGCGGCCCCGGCCTGGCCCGTGGGAACCGAAGCCTTCTTCGCCTTCTGCGCGCTGCCTCCTCTCTGCCTCCTGCTCGCGCGACTTGTTGCGCTACCTATTCTCACTCCCGTGCGTCCGCACCGCTCTCGCTCTTCTTTTCGCCGCGAATAAAATTTACAAGCAAAAAAAAAACAACGCGCAACACATACACATACGGAGAAAACCGCATCGAACGCACTTTCAAATTGTGTACGGACAAGTAACGAGAAGCAAGCGTAATATATTGTGAAATTTTGGCGATTTTTTTTACAAAATTCTTCATAACTCAACAATAAAAATTCGCAATGTTCTAAAAATCATATCATTTTGTAGGTATTTAAATAAGCTTTCTGTTGATATCAAATTTGATAAGATAGTATGAGTCATTATGGAGTTATGAAGGAAAAATTGTGTGGATGCAAAAGTTGCGTTTCCTTTGTGTGAAACTGTGAAGATTGAAGATCTTGACGAGATGCACCTGATGAGCTTTCGGTGAAAAGTGACCGTGATGAGTTTCGACACAGATACCACTCGTCCGTGGGCAAACACATTCGCCTGGCGGGCGACGCCGGACGAAATCGATATGTTCATCGTGTGGCTCTTATCGCCATCGGCTCTTCGTATTTGTTACAGTACATCGTGCGTTCACAGCGACACGGCCTTCGATGTTGTGGTGTGCATTTTTTTACGAGGCGAGGTGAAAACGCGCACTGACACTCCGAAAAAGATTGAATTTCAACGTTCTACCAATTTCTACCGCCGCGCCGAAATTCTTCCGAGATGGTCATCGATGCCGACGTCGAGCCATTGACTAAACATGCACCTTCGGAAAGTATTTGCGTTCCGTTAGGATTGATCAGCTCTGACGCGCTTCGTTTTTTCCCGATTTTACTGCTAACAATCGAAATCTCGTACGCGCGCGCATTTTGTGCTTAATCAGTAAATAATTTTGAACCGTTAGTTTATCTATCAGATATTTATTGAATATCTATCAATGTTATGCGTGGTTCAACGGAACAAAGCTTATTAAACTTTAGCGGCGTGAATTGCACCGAGAAAGAAGAAATTCCACGTGTGCGCCGCATAATTTTCGCATTTATCCGCCTGATTATACTAGTCGAATATGCAAATGCGCTTTTATTGAAGATGAAGACTTTCATATTACTCATTCCGCGTTTCGAATTTTCGCTGTTTATGCAAATGCGACTCGCGGGCACGTTTTCATACTTCAATCATATTTACAGTTATCACGACTATCACTTCGAGTATCTTTTCTCTAGCTAGAGTTTTCTTTTCCTTATATACGAAATCGATGCGTTTTGTATAAAATGTGTATAAGAAGTTGCCTATCGAGTATGGTGACTTTTTTAAATTTAAGTTGGTAGCGCTTCGAAACGTTCGGGTAACTTCGTGTTTTGTAGTTCTTGTACTTGCCGTCAGAGGGTTTTGTTTGACTGACGGTTTCACACAGTTAAATTGCCGCCAAAGCAACAGTCATAATTTTCGACTCACAGCCGTGTATTTTCTAAATTTACAATGACTTTCTATGAAAAGTGCGTCCAGTATTTTGATACTAAGGATTTCTATGAAATCCTGCAGATTGAACGGTCTGCCACTCCCGCTCAAAGTAAGAATAACATTTTGCAATAGTTAACCTAAGTTTTTTTATGATTTCAAGTTTAAAACAATGATTCTGTTGTTTAGTTAAAAAGGGATATCATAAAGCATCTTTACTCGTGCATCCCGACCGAGTGCCCGAACATCAGAAGCTAGATGCGACCGAAAAATTCAAGATAATCTCAAAGATTCACTCTGTGCTTAGCGACAAAGAAAAGCGCAGTGTTTATGATGAATCCGGTACTTTCGACGACGAGTTTAGTGACGGCGTCAGCGAATGGTTGAATCTCTACAAATCCATGTTCCGTGATATCACCGTAGATGTCATCGACAAGTATAAAGCAGATTACCTCAACTCTGAGTCTGAGTTAAGAGATATCAAGAAAGCTTATGTTTCAACAAAGGGTAACATGACTGAAATGCACAATAGAATCCCATTCTTGGATTGTGCAAATGAAGAGAGGATAATGAACATTGTGAGGAACTTGATAGATGAAGGTGAAGTGGAGGAGTATGATGGCTTCTTTAATGAGCCAAAAGCAAAGAAGTTGCGGCGTAAGAAGCGCGAGGAGAGTTACAAAATTACTGACGAAGAAGCTGCGAAACTTGCCGAGGAATTCGAGAAAGGAAGAGCCGCACGAATGGATAATTTCGCTGATACCATGGCACGACTAGAGGAGAAGTACTGCAATCCAAAACAGAAGAAAGCCATTGCAGGAAAGAAAAAATCGGCTGCGAGCGCACGCAACAAGACCACCAGCGGACGAGTTACGAAGAGGGGTAGGAAATAAACTCAATTTATTGATATTCGCTTCTTTTTTTTATACTCAATTAACTTATATTTAATTAACCACTTGTATCTCAAGTTTATTCACGATGTATCAGGACGTAAATGCCGAGACATGTTAAAACAGCATACTGAAACAGAAATATGAATTTTTATCAGCATTTTTAGAACAAATTTAAGTCACCAAAGCACAAAGTATGATAATTTAGCAAAGATAACATAGAAGTAGATATAAATTTTAAAAATTTAATAATTTACAAGAGAAAGTTGCATTAAAAGGGTTATTTCATAATAGAATCAAAAGAAATTGTTATATTTTACCTTAAACTTGGGATATTCATTCATTAAAATTGTAACCATGCCCACATATGGAAGAAAACCTCTTGCTCTACCAACAACATCCTTCTTAGTGAGCCACAGCTGCCCTGGGGCATACAAACCCCTGTCATCAACACTGTTGTTATCACCTTTTGTCAAGAACTTGACTGTTCCATTATTCCTACAAGAATTTCCATTGAAATTGATTGTTATGTTTCTAATTTCTGAGTTTTCCACTTACTTTTCATGTAACTTTAACACCCTATGCACAATTGGAATATCTCTGCCCTCAACTTTGAACACAACAATTTCGCCAACACGCACCGGCTCCTCGGGGTAGTTGGTGAGGAAGAGAAGATCGCCGCGATGGAAAGCGGGCTCCATACTGCCTGACAGCACCACCACAATGGGACTCTCTGAGCCTGTCACTACCATCAAGCCTTTCCAGATCATCAATGCTGAGGTGACTATCATGCCAAAACTCAGCATTTGATACAGGAACTAGAAACATGTTTATGATTTAAGTTTTGCCGGTTTGTAAAGCGCCGTTTTGTGCATGTTTAATAAGCGTAACCTTAAAGCGTGATTAATGTTTGATTGTTTTTCTGTACCTGCCGTTTGTTCATTCGCTTCACATCGTCGAAGAGCGAAGCTACGTCCATGGTTGCTGCGTTTAAGTTTTAATTCAGTCGAGGTGTGGTGGAGCGAAAGAAACCGTGTTTGTTATTTTGAGTTTAAATAATTCATTGGCCGCATCCACAATCCACGTCAGTGCAGATGACAGGGCTGGCGTATAGTAGGTGCGTATTGCGCATGCGTCAAAACGTCACCAAAACATAACTTTTCAAACACGTTGCCAAGTTTACGCTTTTATTGAAGCAACTGTCAAGCAAAAAATCAAAATTGCTTTGCTTATTTTAAAATAGTTACAAAAACGACAAGCATACAATATTTATTTATTTAATTCTATCAAAAATGGAGAAATCTTTACCATCTACAACAACTTTAGAAGAAACATTTGATGATTCCATCGATAATAAGCAGGATACAGCTTCGATCGCATCCAACTCACAATTTAGTGATATTATTACTTGTGAATCAAACGATGAATACAATCGCCATTTGCAGACTCGAATTTTACTTTTACGTGATACAATTCAAATCCTGAAGAGGCAATTGCACGAGGAGCGTGAAATATGGAAACGTGAGATGGAAGAACGTCGTGAAAATGACTACATTAATCGTGCTGCTGAAATGGGTTACTATTACACGGATGCAAATAGTTCACCATTTAATTCTGTAATGAATATGAGTAGTAATGGTGGCTTAGATTCTGAAATCATGTCGAAATATTCAGATACCATGCTACAAAATCATTACGAGAATCGTCAAAATCTTCAGAAGCAAATTGCAATGGCAAACTACAAGAGAAGACTTCTTGAAGTTGAGAATATGTGTAATTTGGAGCTGTTGAGAGTGAAGCAAAGCGTTCAGATACTGCAACCTTTGCAAGTGATGTGCTCCGAGTGGAAATTTCCTGGTGAGGGTGGAGATATCGGAATTAAAAGTGAAGTAACTGACACAGATGAGGAAAAGTTAAAGAATCGTCCAACTGAAGTAGCAATGCCGCTTGAAATGATTGCGCAGCGTGTTGACGATGATCGAAATTTATTAATGAGTGAAACAGCACCGCTTGAAATGTGCAGAAGTCAACCGAATTTAAGTGATTACAGTGACAGACAGTGAATTTTGATGTTATTTACTGATAAATTCGCTCACACATTCAAATAAATTTTTAGTTTGTGCTTTTCAAACTTTGCGTGCATGTGAATTGACTTGGCAACGTTGTAAATAATCAGCGCCCCTGGCGGACTCTTGGCGAGTTGTTTTCAGTCTTCTATTTCCGTAATCTGTCAAGATGAAGTACGTATTTGTTTACAGCTCAAATAAATCCTTAAATATTTCAATAATCAGTGCATTTCATAAATGAAATATTGTTTTAATCGATGCAGTGTACGATGATTTATCTAATTGTGGTGTTATTTTTAGGATCGGACTTTGCGCGTACAGCGGATACAAAATTTATCCTGGCCATGGCAAGACCCTGGTCAAGATTGACGGAAAGGTAAATACAAGTTTATTACTACTATTTCTGCATAAATTACTCCAATTACTAGTCTAATCACTTAGTATACAGTATTTTACTGTTAGAGCATACACTTTTGTACATTTGTCAACTACTGAACGTAATATTTCAAAATGTTTAAGAGCTAACCTTAAAACTTACACACATGAGTCCGCTTCTCTTTTAAGCGTTAGTTGTAGAAAATATTAGAAAATTTAAATTTGATATAATATTGCATCTTTCAATCATTAACTTTTTTAATTTCAATGCATATGTTAGTCAAAAAACATAAGATTAATGTGTTTTTATTTTTAGTCGTACACATTCCTCAGCTCTAAGTGTGAGGCTGCACACTTAATGAAGAGGAATCCACGTAAAGTTACGTGGACCGTGCTCTACAGACGTAAGCACAAGAAGGGCCAAGAAGAGGAGGCGCAGAAAAAGCGCACACGTCGCACGCAAAAGTTCCAACGCGCTATTGTCGGTGCTTCGCTGAATGATATCCTCGCCAAGCGCAACCAGCGCCCTGAGGTAAGGAAGGCACAACGTGAACAGGCTATTCGCGCCGCCAAGGAGCAAAAGAAATCGACGAAGGTTGCGAAGAAGCCGGCGGCGGCCACCAAGGCCAAGGCCGCTCCTAAGACGAAGGCAGCCAAGAACGTCGCAAAGGCTGCACCACGAGTGGGAGGAAAGCGTTAAGTTAATCATATTGTGCATAAACATAAAAATTTAATAAAAAAAGATCCACTCAATTGCTTGCACACATTTTAGAACGTTTGAATAATGTTTTGGTTATGCCTATATGAAATTTGCAGTTGTAATTTGAATGTTGCTAATTTCTATTGAAACGTTATACGTTATCCTTGTTAGTATTCTAAATAGTTTTAATGGACTTTAATTTATTAACTTAAATTATTTTTGAAACTTTGAAGAAAACAAGTTTAAGTTAGTATTTTCATTGGAAGAAAACTGCGAGCAATTGAATTGATACCGTCGGTAAGTTAGTGTACAATTTACTTTCTAGTTGGAGACCCCACCATAAGATGGCGCTCGGATAGTTATTTTTGTCATTTGAATGCAAATCACTTTTCTGCATCGTTACCTACGCGCTGTAGATTAATTAAATACATGCCTTGCACTGTCTTGTTAGATGTTCGTCACGCGGGAATATAATTATATATATTTCGCTTTAATTTTTACATATAATCTTTGGTGTTTGTATTGTGTTAGATCAAGTGTGCTTTGTTATGTTTGGTTTCTTAGCGATTGTACGTTTTCAGCATTCTAATTCAGGAAACTGGGCAATCTTGGCCAAAGAAATTGTTTAGCCTCCCTATACCAGGTAAATATAGGTATTTATTAAGTATTTTCAACTCACACTCACCGATGCTAGCGGTGAATTAGAAAAATTAGTTTAGCCCCCTAGAAATGCCATAAAATGAAAAAATAATAAAGAGAAATCTTTTACCTTTTTTTATGACGAAATATTATTCAGCAAATGATCCTATAATTTCAAAAAATAATTGGATTTTTTAAATACTGTTTTCAGATTTTGTTATATCATTTATTCTTAGTTGTATTTAAGTTATATTTATGTAAGTAATTATTTTCCCACCATTGACCCTTTAGGCCCTATTTGAATTTTAATGAACAAAAAAATGGTTTTTATATGCTAATAGGGTCTTAATCTGTAATTGTGTTACTAGTTTACGATTCAGAGATTAATCGTAATTAAACGAGCACAATTTTTGTCATGTTCTGCACTACCACACTGAAAGTATCAGTATTTACAAACAAGTTTTCTTATCTCGTGCAATTTTTGTGCGGTCGCCACGCGGTTGCCTTGTGTACCACGTTAGTCTCAGTTTTGTCGTCAGGTGATCTGCACGCACGTTTTCTTCACAATAATTGGAGATTGTGCGCGAGTGATGTGCGGCGGAGTACATACGCAGAGGTAAAGCGACAGTGATGTTCTTTCGACCGTCGGATAGGTCGAATAAATAAAACTTCACCGACATTTAACGTGTTTTATAAAGTGTAAAGGGCTCTTTACACACTACGAATGCGTTAACTAAGCCTTGACACAATTAAACCTAACATATAGTACACGAAGTATAGTACATCAAACATAAAGGTATAACATTTGTTTTTATTAAATTAATGTAATAACTTATATAATTATTTATTTCAAGTTTCGAGTGTGCAGTGTTATAAATGTATCACCGTTGCACTGTAATAGAAATAAGCAATATTTTACTGATTTACACAGATATAGTGCATGAAATAACCTTTACAAAAGTGTTTGTGTTAAGTGCGCCTTAGAAGTTGTATATAAAAAATACGATACATAAAGTTACTGAAGATGTCCTCGTGAGGAAACAAGTAAATTATTGTAAATCAATCACTTTTCATTTTCACATAAATATATACCTATATATATTTAATTGACTATTTATGCAGTATATAATGTTTATTTATTGCTAAATTGATGAACGTTTACATTAAAATTACAGATTTAGATTAATTTATTTTGAATAAGTATATCATATTGACTTCTATATTTGAAGTTTTGAGTTATGTGTAAAAATTGCTATTTGTTTAGATAGGGTGATGCATGCGCACTCTCGTGTACGTGTGATACACGGACACGGCCACTTAAGTGCGTGACCACTCACTGATACATTAGCAATCGCTCACTGCCTCATATGTACGCCACAGTTTTTGAAACGCTTTGTATTTGCTGGAGGTACAATAAAGTATTCTCAGGTAGCGCAACGATGCATGTTTTAACTAGAAATATTCCTGCGAGTGAAAGTCGACGTGCACAGTTGTGATGCCGGCAAGCAGCTCTTACTTCGGGCGACAGATAAGAATACTGCGTCGAGTATTCGTGTTTCTCGTTGTAAATTCAGCATGTCGCGTTATATTTTATTGAGTTTAGTGTTAATTGCCGTGTTTGGTCATTCGGTAAATGTTTATCGCGTATGTAATCTTCGGAATTCAATATTTGGTGTGATTATTACATTTTCGCATGGATTTCTGATCGGTTGCCGTCGGACGCCGGCCGGCAGACTTTGTGTGTGATTATAAATGATATTTTGGACTTGTGCGCATCATTTTTGACTTCTGCTAAACTCGTTGGCTCAATGTGTTACCTGGTACGAATACTAATTTAAATAATTATGGAGAACAAGGCGAAATTTATGGTAAACTGTGGATTCCGCCGGAACTCATTGTACGAAATTGTGTAACTAATGTTTTGTTTCTTCTTTATTTCAGTACCTACTCACATTTGATTTGCGGTGTTCGATACACTGGTAAGTAAATTTTTTATCATTCATAGTATCTGTTTTCCTGATTTCTTACAATTAGAAAATTGATATCTTTTGCGGAAATCTTTGCTTCCATAAAACTCAAATCATAAATCATAATTTCATGATTTAAATTTTAGTTCACTAGCAAGAACTAAAATTCATAAAATAGAATTGTTTGCGTTTCGAATCATATCAGCGTTTTGTATAAACCACTTTCTCTTCGCATTCGCTGTGCGAGATGCTATGCGTAGGATTCTCGTCGGGCTGTCGCGTGCAGCACATTTTAATTTAGTTCTTATCACAGGTACCGTGTCAATTGCAATTCGTGTACAAGGTCGCGTGGCATCGACGCGCTGGCTTTGCTTTTACTTGCCGGGATTACGCAGCAGGCATAGAGTCTTATTTGAACTGTCGCATTCTTGCGTGCGTATTTTCGGCATGCTCAATTGATGGCTAGTTTCGTGCCTGTCTCTGGCTTATCCAGAAGTATATCGCGCAACGCGTTTTGTTTTATCAGACTTAATATGCATCTGTAGTGTTTTCTTAATAAGTAATTGTGCGTTTAATGTGCATAAATGTTTTTTTTGCTTGCTTTTGATGTTTATATATCAAATCAAATATTTCGGTTATTGTGGGACGTGGTCGGTCGCTAGATCAATCGGAAACCTACTTGAGATGTGCTTAAGTAAGTCACTTTTATCTGATCATTGCGAGACTGATGGTGACGGTCGAAGTGACTCGTGTTCAGGGCACCCTACGAAGGTAGCGGTAGAAGCGACTCGTGTTCATGGCACCATAGGGAGTGACGGTAGAAGTGACTCGTGTTTAGAGCACCCTACGAAGGTAGCGGTAGAAGTGACTCGTGTTCAGGGCACCATAGGGGATGAAGGTAGAAGTGACTCGCGTTCAGGGCACCCTACAAAGGCAGCAGTAGAAGTGACTCGTGTTCAGGGCACCGTAGGGGGTGACGGTAGAAGTGACTTGTGTTCAGGGCACCGTTCGAAGGTAGCGGTAGTGAGTTGTATTCATAAAATATAAAATATTCGAGTATAGGGCCGTACCGCTTCTTGTATTTTTTTGTTATGAATTTTTTTTCACTCTTTATTTTTCCGATTCTAATACCTCAGATTTTAATACTTTATTTTATAGAGAGTATTTAAATTAGTCGCGATGTTGTGAACATCAATTATTAAATTAACTAAAGTATACAGTTAACTTATACGAAGAGAATTAGAAAACAATAAATTATTTATTTGTATTGGTAAATTACAAATTCTTGTTGCATCTGTTGCAAATTCTTGCATCCCAAAACCAACATATTCTTTTCTTATGCCGAGAAATAGTAAAAGTAGATTTTGTGTACGTGTGTTATTTCAATATTGTAAATTTTTACTTTCGTCTTTCTTTGCAAGTACGTGTTTAGCACTACGCTTGTTTATAAACAACTCAACTGACGTGTATTATCGCGACGTACCTGGTTTATACCTGGCAACGCGCAGCGCACACGGCAGTCGTTTCACCGCGTGGTCCGCGAGCGCATCTCACAACTAGCTACGCGGTTTCTGACTTCAATTATTCAATTAATCGTCGTGTATTCTTTTAGTCAGCAGCGGTTAGAGTGTTCTTCAGTAAGAAATAAGTGTCTGTTAATTTTTGCACGAGTTTTCAGTGGATAAGATATATTCCAGGATCTAAAATCACTTCATCATTGCACTGGTAGGTGTGTAATCAGCGGCGTAGCGTGCCTTGTCGGGGCCCCGTATAAATTTTTTTTTGGAGGCTTATATGGAGGTAAAGGTTTTTCCTTACACATTTTGGGGGCCCCGTATAATTGATACGGCAAATACGGCGGTAGCTACGCCCCTGTGTGTAATTAATTTTTTTCGCGGAAAGTTAAGACGGTTTATATTAAATTGATTATTCCATTTGAGGGATATTAATTTTGCAAATTACAAACACGGGGTAGCATTTTTGCGCCGTAATACTCATTGCGCTAGGAATTGTAGTTTTTTTAGTAGTAGTAGTAGTTTTTTAGATTTTCTTCAGTATTCTTGAGTTCCTTAATTTATTTTCGCGTTGTTACGTAATAATTTTGAATGCTTTTTGGATTGTGCACGCGTGATGTGCGGCTTCGTGAAATCCGGATTGAATCTTTACTGCGGCAGAAATTGTTAGCTGTTGATATTTTGTAATTGTCATGTATCTATTTTTAAATAAAACACAATGTACAATTATAATCTCATTCATATTTCTTTGTGGTATCCTCTTTGTCGTTTTCAGTTTTAATTAATATGGCATATAAGTATTATGTGTGAGTAGCGGATGTAAGATAACTAACTGTTCCTCGAATTGTGTTGTTGTTTTTAAAAACATGATAAAAGTAGAAACATAAATAGAAGAATCAAATAACAACAATAAAAACACTCGGTGGTCAAGTGGAGACGTGCACCTGCTGGCATGCTAGCAGACACGGATCGAATCTCAGGTATGGAAGGCATTTTTCTCAAATATAAAAATGTCAGGTGTAATTTGGGTTGCATATATGAATTGCAACGAAATATAAGTGAACTTGAAATACAAGTGAAGGCAATATGAGAAGAAATAAGAAAGCAAGTGGAGAGAAACGGAGAACAGAGAAATAGAAAAAGAAGAAGAAGGAGTAGTAGAGAATGGGAGAAGATAGAAGGAAGAGAACAGAGAGTAGAGTAGAGAAGAGGAGAGGAGATAGAAGAAAGAGAACAGGGGAGGATGAGATTTTTAAATTTTTGGCACGTGTCGTTATAAGACAGTCACAGTCACCACTGCTTCGATCCGTCCATTGCTCCCGGCCCAACCTACAGCTACGATGTCTCTGCGCTTCATCCCCGAAATTATCAGGCATATTAACAATTTTTATGGTGGGGGATCATCCCCAGAGAGAGGGAACTCCTTATAAGGACAATCCTTATAAGGTCTTGTAAAAATATTTCTAAGTTTTAAGTCGCCTCAAGAGAGGTGACACTTAAAAATATACTTACAAGTTCTGACCTGTTGCTGAAATGAAAGAAGGAGCACACAAATCACACAGGATACCTTAACAATTTTTATAGTGGGGATCATCCTCTGAGAGAGGGAATTCTTTAAGAGATCTGTTCCTGAAATGATAGAAGAGGTACACAAATCAAAGAAGTCAATATATCTTACTATTTATTTATTAACAATAGAATACAAGTTTATATTTTACAAGTCAACAGAATACATGTTGCCATATTGAAACAGGACTTACGACCTGCATAGCCGCGCACATGCAAGCAAGTTACACTTCACAAAGTACTGCCGGGATAAAGAAATTAGGAAATTGACCATTTTTTACGTGAGTGAAAATGGGAACAAATATACAGGGTGTTACAAATAGAAAATTTAAAGTGCAAAGAAGAAAAACCTAAAACAACAACTAAAGCTAAATTTTCACGGACAACAAGAAAAACAAATATACAGGGTGCTACAAAAAGGACATTACTACATCACAAAAAGAAAATCAATAGTACAAAAAAGAAAATAGTCGGGAATACAAATTTAGAAAATTTATAATAGGAAATCAAGAAAAACAAACATACAGGGTGATACAAACAGGAAATTCCTAAATTTTAAAATAAAATACTAAGTTTAAGAAGAAAACGACCCAAAAACGACAAATTTAGTCAGTTTTACACTAGAACGCAAGGTAAAGTAGAACATAGGGTGATACAAGAAGAAAATTGCTACATTTTACAAATATATTACAAATATTTTACAAATATATTACTCTCAATAATCAATTGCCAAACTACGAAAATACGTTTAAGAGCCGGCAGATTTATGAAATAAAAATAAAAATGCAAGCAAGGAAAATTTCACGTTATTAAACCGATGATTGACATGACCATACTCTGCGGGTAGATCCAAGTCGCATCCGACGGCACGCATCAATTCTGTGTTGTTACGGTATTCACGTTACATGCAATTTTAGATAAATATGAAACTATAATGTAATAACGTTTACAAACTTACCAGTGCATCAGGTAATCATAGAAAGTACTGAAACAAAATATCAACACGTGTGTGAGAACTCGCACTATGATGCACACTTATTTAAATTTGTTTTGAGGGATAATGAACCTGTACTATTTTAACACACAATTTTCCCGGAATATCCTGCCAAGGACAGTCGTTAATTACACTTACTTAAAATTACGAATAGGATACATATTTCTAATTCCAATTCTCAATATCGAAATAATCCAATAGCCGACACGCACATGGAAACACCAGTTTAATAATCATTTTACGCGTAAATCATCCTTAGCAAAACAATCTACATGTCTGTTGTCATTAGGTGCAGTAAGTAATGCTCATTTTTAATCAATAATAAAATGCAATGTAATCGGAATGAATGAAAGAATGATGCCGAGCCGCGTGCAGGTAAGAACAGACTGAAGCGGTCGAACATTCGTAGCATGAGAGGCATTGCGCACGTTTATAGCGATATAAAAACTTGTTTATACACAAACCCCAATATGCGTGTAGAATTGAAATAGCACATTTCTGAAGTGCACTAAAATAAAATGAAATATAATAAGTCATTACATCAGTTGTTAATTTCGGCATTCGGTTCGACCGTTATACAAACGAAACTACGAGTACTATTGCGTATATGCGTATACACACAACTATCACTATAACTCGTGATACGGAATTTTCTCGCAATAAATTTCGATACAGGGAAATAAAGAATTAAATTCCGCATCTAAGAAAATCAATCCGAACTTAGTTTAAGACCGCGTTCGCGTGTTATAATATTAACAAAAAACAAATTCCTAGCGCAACGAGTACTATTGCGTATATGCGTATACACACAACTATCATTATAACTCGCGTTACGGAATTTTCTCGCAATAAATTTCGATACAGGGAAATAAAGAATTAAATTCCGCAACTAAAAAAATTAATCTGAACTTAGTTTAAGACCGCGTTCGTGTGTTATAATATTAACAAAAAACAAATTCCTAGCGCAACGAGTACTATTGCGTATATGCGTATACACACAACTATCATTATAACTCGCGTTACGGAATTTTCTCGCAATAAATTTCGATACAGGGAAATAGGATAGTTAAAACGGAAATCTGAGAGAATAAATTTTAAGTCTTAAGAAAAAAATTGCCAAGGGGGGTGCTTGATACTTTTTTTCGATGATTTTCAAAAATTAATATCCCTTAAACTAAAAGAGATAGCTGCCAACGAATGGTTGATTATGAAAGATTGGAAAATTGTCTATCAGATAAAAATATAAAATGATTACATTTCATACAGTAACAGGTCGAAAAACGCGACTAAAAGTGCTAAAAAGTGACATTTATCAATTTTTGCTCATTTTATTCAATCGCGAATATCTCGTAAACTAAAAGAGATAAATAGGATCTGATCGCAGCGTCTTAATCTACGGACCAATCTCGATCAGATAGGATAGTTAAAAGGGAAATCTGAGAGATAAAATTTTAAGTCTTAAGAAAAAATTGCCAAGGGGGGGTGCTTGATACTTTTTTTCGACGATTTTCAAAAATTCATATCTCTTAAACTAAAAGAAATAGCTACCAACGAATTGTTGATTATGAAAGATTGGAACATTCTGTATCAGATAAAAATATAAAATAATTATATTTGCTACAGTAACAGGTCGAAAAACGCGACTAAAAGTGCTAAAAAGTGACATTTATCAATTTTTACCCATTTTATTCAATCGCGAATATCTCGTAAACTAAAAGAGATAAATAGGATCTGATCGCAGCGTCTTAATCTACGGACCAATCTCGATCAGATAGGATAGTTAAAAGGGAAATCTGAGAGATGAAATTTTAAGTCTTAAGAAAAAATTGCCAAGGGGGGGTGCTTGATACTTTTTTTCGACGATTTTCAAAAATTCATATCTCTTAAACTAAAAGAAATAGCTACTAACGAATTGTTTATTATGATAGATTGGAACATTCTCTATCAGATAAAAATATAAAATAATTCTATTTGCTACAGCAACAGGTCGAAAAACGCGACTAAAAGTGCTAAAAAGTGACATTTATCAATTTTTACCCATTTTATTCAATCGCGAATATCTCGTAAACTAAAAGAGATAAATAGGATCTGATCGCAGCGTCTTAATCTACGGACTATTCTCTATAAGATAGGCTTGTTAAAACGGAAATCTGAGAGATGAAATTTTCATTCTTTAGAAAAAATTGCCAAGGGGGGGTGGGTGCTTGATACATTTTTTCGACGATTTTCGATAAATAATATCTCTTGAACTAAAAGAGATAGCAACCAACGAATTGCTGATTAAGAAAGATTTGAAAATTCTCAATCAGATAAAAATATAAAATAATTAATTATCAACAGTAAAAGGTCATAAAACGCCACTAAAAGTACTAAAAAGTGACATTTAATATGCTATACATTCATCCTCGTAAGGTGCCCGAACTCGATACACTTTTACCGTCAGCTCCTACGGTGCTCTGAACACGAGTCTCTTCTATCGCCACCCTGCTACGGTACACCAAAAGAGACTCAACTAAATTAACGAAACCTCTCTTGCGTTATCAGAATTCGATAAATTTTTTTTATAACATTTCACAAAGGTTTTCCGCAATATGATCCGTTTTTCATATTAGCATTAAGAGAAATATATACGCCCCCCCCCCCCATACGCGGGCTATTGCAATACGAAGGTGAAATGTGATAAAACATTTAGCCAAATAATATAACTTAATTATAAACTTACCAATGCAGCGCTCATCGGATTGCAAGGATACGGCAAGTACTGTAATTAAAACCAAATATAAGTTAAAACAAAAACATTTCTTACAATATGATAATAGTATATTCACACATGGGAGAAAACAAACTTTCTGTGCTGAGTATGAGCATTGGTCGTATAAAAGTAACTTACTCAAGCACGAATAGGTTTCCGATTGATCTAGCGACCGACCACGTCACACAGTAACCGAAATATTTGATTTAAAATATAAACATCAAAAGCAAGCAAAAATAAACATTTAGGCACATTAAACGCACAATTACTTATTAAGAAAACATTGCAGATGCATATTACGACAAAGTCGATTGATGACCAAATATAGTGCAAACTTTGAAAATAGAAGTCTGATAAAACGAAACGCGTTGCGCGATATACCTACGTCTGGATACGCCAGAGACCGGCACGAAACTAGTTGCAATCCAATAATAGAACATGCCGAAACTGCGCACGCTGTGTCTGCTGCATAAACCCGGCAGGTAAAAGCAATAGTTGCGCAAAGCCAGCGCGTCGATGCCACGCGACCTTGTGTGCGAATTGCAATAGATGCGCAAAGCCGGCGGCGCGTCGATGACATGCGACCATGTGCACGAATTGCAATAGACCCGGTACCTGTGATAAGAACGAAACTAAAATGTGCTGCACGCGACCGCGGGACGAGAATCTTACGCGTAGCATCTCGCACGGCGAATGCGATAAGAAAGTGGTTTATAAACAAACGCTGATAAAATTCAAAACGAATACAATTCTATTTTATGATTTTTAGTTCATGCAAGTGAACTAAAATTTAAATCAAGATTTTATAATTTGAGTTTTATTGAAGTTTTTATTGAAGCATGAATGATAAAAATTTTACTTACCAGTGTATCGAACACCGCAAATCAAATGTGAGTAGACACTGAAATAAAGAAGAAACAAAACATTAGTTACTCAATTTCTAGTTAAAACATGCATCGTTGCGCTACCTGAGAATACTTTATTGTACTCCCAGAAAATACAAAGCGTTTCAAAAAGTGTGGCGTACATATGAGGCAGTGAGCGATTGCCTATGTATAAGTGAGTGGTCACGCACTTAAGTGGCCGTGTCCGTGACTCACACGTACACGAGAGTGCGCATGCAGCACCCTATCTAAACAAATAGCAATTTTTACACAACTCAAAACTTCAAATATAGAAGTCAATAGGATATACTTATTCAAAATAAATGAATCTAATTATAATAATATAATAATTATTATATATATTGTTTTTATCGACGATTTTCGATAGCGAATATCTTCTAAACTAAAAGAGATAGCAACCAGAAAATTATAGATTAGTAAAGGAAAGTAAAAGAGAAACAAAACATAGCAATAGGACATTTTTAATTTAAATTATGTAAAACAACTGGCGACCAGCCCGGAAAGCCGCCAGAAGATCAAGAACTAAAAATTAACTAAATTTTAATCTCTTTAATTTGTGCGTAAACGAATACGAAACAATATATTGAATTCGTAATGCAATTCAACGATAGGTGTTGCAACAGCGACATAAATTATTTGTGTGTACGCGGTGAAAGTAAAAACAAGTAAAGTCAATAACGGATTTGATTTGCATATGAAATAAAATTTGCTGATGAAATGCGAAAACATACCTTGATGCAAAATAAATTTTTGCGTTTTGTCATATCCAATAATCTGCAAGGACCTTAATTATTCCCATTATAGGAATGATGCAATACGCGTATACTCGTAAAACAAAATAGTATCCGACGGAACATCACTCACTCTTTACCTCCACATATGTACAATCAGCGTTTAACGAACGCTGCACATCACTCACGCACAATCGCGAAAAAGCATTGAAATATTACGTGACAATGCGAGGATAAATTAAGAAACTCAAGAATAATGAAGAAAATGTGCGTGCAGATCACCTGACGACAAAACTGAGACTAACGCGGTACACAAGCCAACCGCGTGGCGATCGCACAAACATTGCACGAGATAAGAAAACAAGTTTGTTTGTAAACACTGACACTTTCAGTGTGGTAGTGCAGAACATGAATAGAATTGTACTCGTACTCTGCATGGAACTATTAATTTTGATTAATCTCTGAATCGTAAACGTTACCGGAATTTTATTTCAAATGGCATTATTTAAACCTTTTAAAATACTTACTAGACGAGTAGAGTCGATTCCAATATAAGCCAACAACTAAATACTCATGTATTCGTCTAGTGGAAACTCACGCACAAATACACATTGATGTCTGTTAACGTTTTCAAAAGTTCGAAGTGTTGTAATTAATTGTTAATTAATCAGTAAACACGTGTATTGTCAATGAATGAAGAGTCCGAAATGAATTGTAATACACCGAACTGCAATCCCAACAAAACATTACTAGTGTCTCAGCAACGCGCACCGACTAACGCTGAGACGTGCGTAAACAGCGCCGAAAACTTGTGCAGAGGACATAGTATCTACCTCTAGCGGTTATCTTACAAAATGAATTCAATGCCAGAATACATATTTTACTACATACAAACTAAATCATGTATCGTATTGCACAAAACTTTTAACATACGGTAAATTATTATCAAAATTCAATATTAAATGTCATCGATTGCTGTTCAAACAAAAATGATTAAAATAGGGCATTTATATGATGTATGGCATAAACTATGAAATATTATTTATAATAATATATTTTTCTATACATAAATCTATAGGTTTACATTCTCTTTAATAGTATTACAACATTAATAGTTATAACGAATATTTACACTGACCATGTTGTTTAAATCATTTTATTTAAATTTATTCTTTATTAGTTTCGTTTTATAATTTGAATTACACGTTAAATATGAATGATTTTCACGGCAATAACTTAGCGTTATTTTTAATTGGTTTTGTCAATTTATATGCATTTATTTTTGGCACTCGTTTAGTGTTGTTCACACAGTAATTCAGTAATACACTTAAACCAAATTCGACCATGATTTGGGTAATAAATTTATATTGTCGCCATTTATATTAAATATTTTAGTTCCAACGTTCGATAAATTTTCTTTCTTTTCACCTTTGCTCGTTTGCGATTTGATTCATTATGAATTTCAAACAGTCGTAGTTTTTAACAACATCTAGCAAATATAAATCAGAACAACATTTTCGTAGAACAGTTCGTTTGTTTTTCTTTATATAAATTCTGGATATGTGTAGGCAAAAAAAGTGTTTTGTTTTGATTAAGACTTCTAGGAAGAGTAACATGAGAAATATTAGTTCTTCATAAAATATCTATCTGGTTCTCTATACACATTGCTATAACAATAATATCATTCTCTAGAACGAAGATCAAATGTTTGCACATTCAAATTGGGAAATAAATCATAATCAGAATCGATATGACATTGTTCCATGAAAGTTTTAAGAGATTGTTTTCTGATCTAAATATATTTTGAAGCGTGGGGCAGACACTGAGTTGAATAAACATTTAAAATTCTAAAATATTCGATTTTGCTATCAGGGCAAGTCTTGCAAGAGAATAGCGTAAATGTGCGCGTGGAAGATTAATTGCGTTGTAATTTTTTGGTCGGTGGGAATGTTCACCGGCAAATCCACAATGAAATTTTTATTGGCCCACGCAGTGCAATTGCGTGTCACCGTTGGAGCACGAGATGAAATGCTCTCTTAAAATGTATGCCTATTGATTAAGTAAATATTTGTTTCCACCCGGCGCTCGAAAATTTCCGAAACGTTTGCGCCGTTCGCAATGCCGAAAGCGCATAATTGCAAATTTGATTGAAACCCTGCTGGAGGCGGGGGTAGCAAATTTGCATGCGATTCATATAATACCCTAGATCACAGCTGCATTCGACTTATTCCGCTTTGCATTTTTGCCGCATTTCAGCGGAGCGCGCTGAAGACTTACGGTTATCGATGGCGAGACGATCGCAAGCAAATATCGTGCGTTTCACACCTCAGCGACGACGCTATAGATTTTAAGATTTGGTTGGCTGGCTTATATTTGTTTTTTTGGTCGATGATGAGCGAGCAGTCGACGTTCATGTCCACGACGGCGGTGGACGAGCGCCGACCGGCGAACGTCAGAAGGACGAATCGAAAACCGCCATCGAAGTCGAAATGTCACCGTCCATTTGGCAACACTCGAGGAATTCGTCCAGCGTCACGACACCATCTTGGTTTTTATCCATTTTCTACATTGGTTCCATCATAAATATACCTCACAATGCGATGATTTCAATATTTACCTGAAAAATTTTATCGACTTTTTCCTTGACAGTGTCTTCTTCGATGCTCGGCTCGGCCAGCTTGCCCATAAGTTCGTATACGGCAGTGACAATGTCGGTCATTTCTTCTTTCGTAATGCAGCCGTCCCCGTTGATGTCATACAATGTGAATGCCCAGCGAAGTTTCTCCTCCAGTGAACCACGCGAGAGGATGGATAAATTTTGCACGAAATCCTACAAAAATAAACATTTGATTATTGAACCAAATTAAACGTTTGATGATTTGCTCACCTCAAAACTTATGAGGCCGCTATGATCTTGATCCAGTGTATTGAAGACGTAGTGGGCATATTGGCTGGAATTAGCTAAAACAATAAATAAAACAGATTTATACTTAACTTTATTGCGTGCACCTAATTTGTAAATTTGTAAATCAATATCTTAAGTTGAAAATAATTGGTTTAGCCCAAGTGGAAAGTTTTCTAAAGTCGATTACGTGAATGTACTTGCTCTCGCATTTCAGTGAAGTGAACTATTTAATTGGAAATCGCAATTAAAAGTTCCAGTTTCACCTGGAACGTCAATGATCATTAGAATTTGTTATCGGCGCGAAGAAACAGGTAATTGGGAGTAAAATACATGGAGTAAACTTTCCCAACAACATATTCTTGTGTAACTCCTTTATCTTAGAGACTTAGAGTGTCGCAGAACAAATTATTTCCGAGTTGGTTGAATGAATACAGTTAACTGCCATACAGTACATATACGCTGGTTGAGTCGGCACTAGATTGCAGAATCGATTGTTGCCTTGGCAACAAAAATGTCATGAACTCAAATGCGAATAAATACGACAAACGTAAAAATAAATAAATTTTAGTACGTATCAAAACAGCGTTCGTTGCCGTCATGACAGTTTACTATCAATTCGCACGAATTAATTATGTATTAATGAGTATTCGCGAAAGTAATTAGCGCGTTTCATGAATTTAATTAATCATTAGCCATATAATTTATTCAATGCCTAAAGGAAATGTTAATTTTGTGAACAAACATGATTAGTTTTATTATTAATTGATAAACACAAAAATAAAAAATCAACGGCTGTGAAAGGTCGCATTGTTTCAATTCTTCAATGCGCATCCCTTGGTATTTCATATCTTGCTCATTTTTCGCCTCAACATTCCAGGACATGTCGCATCAGAGACGGGAAAATCAAATTTAAAATAGACATAAATCGACACGGAACGAAACATATTACTTTCAACGTTTGCCAGTCGTGTCGGAAATCTTTTATTTGGAAATCTCGGCGCAAACCAGCCGGAAAACGTGTGTTTGCGTTGGATTAGAAAATACATTTCGACGATACATAATTCATGAATGTTTTTCAAGTTTGGAACAGATGGCAACTTATTCTCTACACCCATTGCGGAATACAATCGACTAGAAAAACATTATAGCTCTGTTGCTTTGATTTCAACCAATTCACTTGTTGATTGTGATTTGCACATATCGAAAGGTCACAAATAATTATATTAAGTTATGCAGTGTATCTATCAAATTCATTTGACCGCGAAAGGAAACAAGTTCAAAACGATCCGATAGAAAAACATAACTGACAAGAAAAATAAACACAGTGCACCGTTTCCCGCAAACATGTAATTCCAAATTCATGAAAATCAAATTATCACTAGCAAAATCAAACCTGTAATAATAAACGCAGCATTTATTTGTTAAGCGGCTTTTATGTTGCAGTTAATTTTCGATGCCAGTGCAAAATATTACTGACACATTTACGTCTGGAGCATCTGTATTTAAATTCTGCTAAAATAAACAAAACGGCTGCATGTAACGTAAATATGATGATTTTAAGTTCTTTGTTTAAGCAAATTGTTTAATCATTTACAGACCTCAAGCAAATATTATTGAAGTCAGCTAGATGTAGAGTTAAGTATATTCCGTGATAAAAAGCAAAACTATTTTTAGTCAAATTGATTTATACGAAATATCCATTCCGCCTTTTAGCAAATGAATTAAACCATTCGCACTCCTCGCATTGCTATAAATAACACGCAAATAAAAAAACCGTATCATCGCATAAAAGCCACACACGCTCTCGTTGCGTTTTGCATTATTAATCACACTTTTATTCGATCATATCGGGAGCGCCAGTGAAATTGTTATTACATTGATATGCGAAAGGTGTCCCAAGATAAAGCCCCACACGAACAAAACTTTCAGGAATCATCCATTTACCTGCGTTATTTATCACTGATATTGATTTTCTACATTTAGACAATGAGATTAAAGTACTGACCTCCTTGTGGAAAGAACTGCGCGTAAATCATCTTGAAGGTGTCTTCTTTGACGACACCCGTCGGACATTCGGCTTTGAATCCGCGATAAATGCGTTTGATTTCTGCCTGCGTGAAACGCGTCGCCTTGCAGAGTGATTCTAAACTGTCGGGTCGATATCGCGGCGGTGTTTCCAAATCTTCTAATTCGGAATCTGAAACAAGAAAAGCCAATCAGTATTTGTAATAAATATAGATGGGTAATATAATTAACTAGCTGTATCCTGAGTATAATTTATACAATAATTTGTTAATCAAGAGACTATTAGCAATATTATCCCTGGAGTGATAAGCGATCATTCATTAGTTGACACAGGAGAAGCTGGATGGAATTCCGAATTGATTCTCAGTTCTGATTGATTAAACACACCGACCGAAGCGATAGAAGCGTCTCAGCGTCCATCTGCCCGGGAAGCACGCGCTCATCGATAATCCCGCTGTGTGACTAGCTAGACACTAGACACGATCAGGTTGTAGATTTGTACTACAACTACAAGTAGGCACTATTCCCTGGTTTGGCGTGCGTCAAGTGGGGAAAACTCATATTTTTACCTAGCGCTGACTTCACACCGGTCCAGGCCTCACGCACATAGTTGAACACGCGTCGGATGAGCGGCCGCCGACGATGGCGATGATGATGATGGTGCTCCTGCTCCTCCTGATCGTCCTGGCGTTCGGGGTCTTGTGCGACGGCGTCCGGTTGCGGCTGTGGCCTGCCTGGATCCGGTTGTACTGGCGAACTCGAGCGTGCTTCCAGCGGTTGTTGTGGATGCGGCTGCTGATGCGGCGGCTGTCGTTGCACCATCGGGTACATCATGCGTCCGGCCGCATCGCCGCGCCGGTGTCGCGCCACGACGCGAAGACACGCAACGCCACTCAGCACACGATCATCATCGTTCGATCTCAGGCAGGCACATATTATTGCATGGTGTTAGAGATTCCACAATATCAAATCGAGATTAATGGCGGTTAGTGTTGTTAAGCATCGGCAGTTGGTTAAACAATCTGCAACACAAAACAACTCGAATTTATTCACTCGTGCAATTTAACAAAATTAAGAAGCGCGTTGGAAATCATGTAAATATTTAATTATAACGCGTCGCGTTAGTTCACACGGACTAACTGATATGTACTGACACACAACTCACTGATAAAAACATACAATCTGCAGCACGTAGTCTTGCGATTTCACACAGCCACGTGTGTCACTATTGAACCGAATGTAAACTTACTGATACAAACAAACAAACCAGCTACACGCCGAGTGTGAACTCACACAGACGCGGTTGTCGTCATACAACTCTCGCAAACGCACTGATAATCTATCAAACATCGAACTACGATTCTCGGCTTCGAATTTAATCTGAATAAGTATATAGTAGAGCTATCTATGATCACATAATAGACTTAGATTTAAGTATGATTACATTCACGCGCAGCTTATATCTACTTTACAAATTAATTCGATCGTAAATTTAAAAGCTACCTATATCAAAATATAATCATAGGAATTATTTAGTTTTATAGTAATGGAATTAGTGAGGTCTCTTTGGTCCTATTGTACTTTATACAACTATCGTTCTGGTTTGATGTGAGTAACTTTAAACAGCTCAAAGCCTATTACATGACACGCAGACTCATTGATATTAACAAACAACTAATTAAAACTAATACTGTTCCTGTTAGTTTGTTTTGCATTGTGCTACTAACTAAATATACAATAAATTTGTAATATAATTTCTTCAAAAGTCGAATTGATGTTAAATTCTATGTTTATGTGTATTAATATATTAAAAATTCATTTGTTTTCAGTATCTTATTAGGTAAGTAACTGACATTTTCATCTTTGTTTAAAAAAATATTTTTAAGCAACTATTAACGAAATTTGATGACAATAAATCAAAATTTATTCCGATTTGTTGATGTTTTGAATGCCAATGACAAAGAAATACTTAAAACACGTTCTAATCGCAACAATATAAAATTTAAACATAAGTAAGATGCACGCAGCGCAAATAAAAACATACAAACATTCATTTTTATTGATATAGATAATCACATAACTTGACCCACATTCCACCCAAGTCTACAACAATGTGTGCTGCACCCATACTGCGGAACATTGTCCAGTGCGGAAACAAGATTTCGATTATGCATATTCAGATAAACCCTTCCTTCCCAGTAATCCAAGGAATGCTGCCAGCAAACTATGTCGATACAGCAAACACAAGACCAACACAATTTCAGCACGTTCAAATGTTCGCTCAAAAATATAACAAGTTTGTACATCTGCAATGACGAGTGTATATCTCGACGTCGCCGCCAGTCAAGAGGTCGAAACATCAAGGGACACATGCTTGCTTCATCATCGTCGGCACGGTTTAGCGACGAAATATACTTGCTTCGAGTATCAGTGCATGTTTGATGTCAGCGCTCAATTTGCATAAACGTGTGCGCACATATATTTCATGTTGCCCGGGTGCCCCGGCTTGCTCTGGCACGTTTTTTATTTGCGCAAGTGAATAATTCAGTTAACAGCAATTCGCACGTATCTGCCCTCCGGCCCTGGTGCCCTGCTCTGCAGCGAGCTGACAAATATTATTTTTCCACGCATATGTTTTAATATCGGTTTAAATTTAGAAAATTTGAACGCTGTGACAAAGCTTTTGCCTGCAAATTATTCGACTATGCGATGGACTTCTATGTTGGCAACTGTACAAAGAAACCTCTCAATCAAGATGCGAATAGCTAGTTATAAGGTAAAAGGTCATGCACAGAAAGAGCTTTTTGCGTTTCACAAAGAGCACTTCGACGAATATGGTAATGAAGCTATCGCCCGGCACGGCGTGCTAGCACAATCGCTTGATATTCATGATTTCCATTGCGTCCTTGTGCCATTCGGCCACTAGTTCATTTGTTCATACGCTTCGTTATAATTTTCATACGTTCATCAAACGAATATATTCTATTTCAATAACATAATGACGCGTTACTTGCATGAATATCCAGCAACACTGTCGCCATTAACATTTTTAATGATGTGATTTACTAGCGCAAAACACTTTGGTGCAAGCTAAATAATAGTCGTGCCTTAAGCGGCACATATATTTTACTTCTATAGGATAAAGTAAATTCTCGTGCAGTACACCTACTTCAGGTGAAACCACCGGGAGTGCACTGCAGCAGGTCGTAACTTTTCAATCTGGCAAGTGTAAAGCATAGTTTCTGACCGAACAACGTCAAAGACAACGTCGCTTTCGCGGCTCGTAAAATATTTTTAGGACTTTATCATTCCTCGGGTGATATTGTAGTGTCGCACGTCGAGGGAGTTGTCTTTTACGACAGTTGCGGTTAACCTTGGCGCAAAGACAACATTTTAGTCACTGCGATCCTTAAAAGTACGCCCACAGTTTATAATTGAATATTAATTACAAACTAGGATGGTGCTTTGACAATGTGTGGTTATTGTTTTTTTATGTGGCACATAGTCGCAGATGATATTCCTTTGTCAAATGTTTGTAAAAAGGTTTTTTTGTTAAATAAGCACGCGGATTACAACATGCGGACGAATGCGCCGCAGGATGAAACGAAAAAACATCCAGTTGGAAATGAACACTGCTCAGTCCAGGGTTAGTCCGGGTCAGAAGGACGTCAGGACGATAAGCGCGATGGCGTGTAATAACTCCCAATGGGAATAACCGGCGAGGACTAATAACCATCCTCGCGTCGTAATAAAATATAGTCGTCTAAATACTGCATTTTCAAAAAAATGACACAAAATTAAATCCGCGAGTGAAATTTTTCGAAATTCAGCAAAATGAGACAGGCAATTGACATTTTTTCAATTAATAATATCGCAAGATTCAAAAGGCTAAAGAGTTTGAATACAAAGTTGCGATAACTCCAATGATTCAATCAAAAGTTAGCGCATTGTGCTTCAGACAGTCGAGAGTTTCAGTTTCAGTTTCGCTTTCCTGTCTTCATGCCGCTTCATTTGTGGCTCATAGGAAAATAATTATGCAAGTAATTTGAACTTTTGCAGCGCCGGCGCAAGTTGTTTTTAACTTAGTTACGACAACTTTACAGCACAACCTGCGCAACCTAAACACACACACACCCAGCCGATACTAGACACTTATTTATTTTGCATTGCCTGCCATTTCATCCGAGCCAATTTGGTAGTTTAATGTAAAACGTCGAAGGGAAGGTGAGTGCTGTTTGATGCGGAAGGACGCAGGAAGCAAGGCATCCGTTGACGCTACTCTCTCGTTACGCGACATCGCACCACATCAAAGCGTAATGCGCTGAGCACGCGAATGTGTTCCATCAATTTATCGATTGTTCTTGTTGTAGCCGCAACTGGCACATAAGTGAAACTTTACTTAAGTGCATGTGCCAAACATGTCAATTGCATTTATGAATTAATACTGGTCAATTTCTTAAGATTAAGCGCATTTTTAACCCAAAAAAATTTTAATCTCAACTTACGCGTGACACATGTTTTAAACATGTGTAACTACGTGGAACTATGCGAAACTCGGCGTTTTAGGATGATTTATGCGCAGAGGTAAAGTTTACGTCTCGGTCGTTTGCCGTAGGCAAGTGGAAAACCACACGCTGGCAACGACACGCCGCACAAAACGATATAATTTTAATTAACATTTTATAATTATGCTCTCTACTATACAACGACGCCTCAGTTCAGTTGCGTGCCTTGTGCACTCGCAATTACTTGTTTAATAGAAAATCTCTCATTAAGGGTGAGAAAATCACAACTCCTTTGTGATTATATAAATTAATAGTCCTTAAGATATTTTACCCTTTTTGTAAAAAGTTAGAAATGAATAATGAAAGTCTTTACGCAAATAAAAAGCGTAGAGAAACGTAACGAAAATAGAAAACCTTCAGTGTTTGTCGTCATAAATACGCAGCGCGATGAGTCGGTGGAAAACCGCAGAAGACGTCGGAAGTACTCGCACGGCGGGCTGGCGAACCGGTAGTCCTTCATTAATCCGAGCCATTGTGTAAGTTTCACGACGCTCCGTGACGCTTTTCCGCGCGGAGCTCATCGAACAAAACTGCGAGCGAGACGCGACTAAACGTAACGCACGAATGTATTATGTAAATACGCGTCCGCTGAATAGCTGGCTGCCTACATTGAGAACTACGAAAATGTCCGCGCTAACGACAGTGACCAAGGCAAAAAACAAACTTATAAATCTTTAGGAAATTAACTGTTCGTTACGAACGCATGTGGAAAATGTTGAATCATTGACCAACCTATAAATAATTACATGTTTCATTATCCAACTTTATAAACAACTTTTCCAACAAATTGTGAATTAATTATATTTGTACTTTTTATCATTTACAGAACATCTGCGGAAATATTTCACTTGAAAAACACGCTACAACAACAACATTAAACAATAGAGTTTATGATGGCATGACATTTTGTCTACTGCATTTGGTGCATTGCAGAAAAAAGTTTGTTTAAGAATGTTTTGATCCGCTGATCATTTTATTGTATAATTGTGGAGTAAAATGACTATTCGGCACGCATCTACTTGCGTCACCAGCACCGCCCTGCATTAGCACATGAGTACGCTTGTAAATACTAATTATACGTTGCCATCATGCTAATAAACATGATATAAACAAGCCACATGCATCGTGTTGGCCTCATCAATGTGCGAGCATACGATCATTAATCATCATCAGCGAACTTTTGTACTTATAGCTATCTAACAGATAGCCGCGCTGCGCGCAATTATCGTTCAAATTTTATTGCTCTGATGCAGTCCTCGAACAGAGGGTCATAAATCTACGAATGGAATAGAATGAAAAAAAAAAATATGAGTCGTCTTTTTGATACAGAGTTATTACAATTGTTTAAAAAATATTCATGATATGTGTTCATGTTTTGCGTTCTTAAAACATCTGTTTGTTTAAATAGCGTTAATTTTGATCATAGTGGCTTTGTAAACAATTTACCCGCGTAGATTTTAATGAAAGAAAATTAAGAAAATGCATGTTTAGCTATAAAATATCTGTATTTTAATTTAAAGGAACTAGAAATGCTAATAATGTATTTTTTTCCATTTCCTCCTTTAAAATACAAGTTTTTCCTTGGTTTTGAGACACAAAAAGCGGTACTTTAAGCACGGACGGCCAAAGCCGTGACTAAAGTACTTTAGTGACGGGCTTTAGTCACGGCGTCGAACTTGGCTTGAACTTCGACATTTCCTAGTATTGTGCGAGCGAATTTCAAAGATTTAAAACATAGAAGTTCAAATACAAAAGTAGAAGTAGAAAAAATACCGCAAGTATCACGTGGCTCAACGTTGTTTAATGGTTTTTATATAAAACCGTCACAAATAAACACACGCCATATTATTAAGTCAAATTTTTGTACTTATTCTTTTTAATTCCTAAAAAAATAAAATTAAATGAGAATAAAAGTACTTTAAGTCATTATTCAGTCTCATTAAACAAGTATAACGTATATAAATTGTACTTTATAAGATAAAACAAATTACTGATGGCTCCATTCTTTGTGATTGTTGTCACGTTCCGTCTTTCCTTCTTTTTTTTTTCCAGCTGCAAAACTGGAAACAACTAATAAAAAACGCCAATTGACTAATTTCTTAATTTTCTTTTCGGGCGCTTCTTTCTCTTTTGTCGTTTTGTTTTATATCGTCGTATTTTAAAAATGCGTTCGTCTTTGCGACGACGCACAAAAGCATTATCTGCGAATCGCGGTGGTCGGCACGTGAGCTAAATAAATAAAAAGCAGCGCTGGCGCAAAAGAGGACGAACGCAAAGAATATCGTAAAAAGCTATACATTGTGCTCCAGTTCATAGTGCAGCAGCGCACACGCAAATGATTAATAGATTTCCCGGCGCCTCTACAGCGTATTTATCAGTATCAAATATTTTCCGCTAAACTCCGCAAGCAGTGCATTTGTTACAAATAACAATGTGACAAAAACTTATGTAGAAAAGTTTAAAGTTACGTTTTCTTTTTATCTTTATCTTTAAATATGAAAAAAAAAGAAGAATATTCTTGCAGACAGAAAAAGTTTCATTCCAATTTAAATACGATTGGTATGCGAATTGAGATTGAGATGTGGTCGATTTCAATGTTTAAAGAAGGGATGAGTTTAAGGCGATTTGAATTTGCATACAAACTGATCAGATGCACACTTTTGTCAAAGTCAAACGAGCGGATTTTAATATTCAATACGTTAAATCGTCTCTTGAATACGAGAATGAAAAAATGGATTTACTCGAATATAGTTCACAAAGTTTTAAAGCTGCTGGCGGTAGAATACAAGTGGAATTTGTGCAATTTTAAGTAAAATAATGTTGTATATAATATGCCAGCGCAGTCAACATTCTTAACGTATCCAGACACGTTTGAATTATTGCATTCCATCGTCGTAATCTTCTTTCTTGTCGCTCTAGTTAATTATTATGAGAGTAGGCGAAAAAACACTGTGTGCATTATGGTCGACAAAGAAGGTCGACTAGCGTTGGCTACAAACAAGGATGTAGGCGATGGCGATGCGCCGAGAACGTTAACACAAAGCTTGATTTACATCCTTAATTAAATTAACACACAACGCAACAAGACAAGGATCTCGTGTTGGATGCAAATGACAGCTACTATTCTTCATGGTATTAGTATTAGATAAAACGCAGAAGAAGTAGAAGCAACAATTTTTGTTTTCTTTCGTATAATTTGGAAGATATAGAGGAAATAAATACGAGCCACCTGTTAGACTTGGAAAGTTTTGGTACTCGCACGCGCTGTGCTAACATATTGACTGCGTCTTGGCGATGTGGGTCGGTCGCAAACATCGAACTTACGTGAAAGATATGTATTTATGTGCCACTTGTTTGCGTGCTGTTGCCGTGCCTGTTTGGTTTGTAATAATGTTCATCACCGGCCACCATTGGGCCGGGTAACGTGTGTGTGTGATCGGAGGCAATATGCGGTAATATCACAATCAGTCGGTGCGGACGCGGCGTTCTGGAGCAGCGTTTTGGTGGGACTGCCGCCGTCGGCGACGACGCCGCCGCCACCGCTGCCGCCGCCACCACCGCCGCGCGTCGTCTGCCACACAGCCGGCTGCTAAGCAACAGAGAGCAACCACGCCTCGGCGGCTCACATATTGCGCGTCTGCATGCCGTTCGCTTTATCACTTTCAAAATCATCGCACAAATTAATTCAATACTCACACGCATGAATAGACATTTTAATTCTATTCTTTTTCATCACCGGATTGTAGTCTTGCATGGAATATTCCCGACTGTATAATGAATGAATCTTAGATAAATTACGCGGCAGTTATGCGATGTCACATGCAGATTATTGCCAAGTGTGCAGTCGATTCGCTCACTTAAAAATACTCCAGCCGACTGTGTAGAGGCGTCGATGGTGGAGGCGACGGCAGAGGGCCAATGCGGTGATGAAGTGGCCGCTGCTATTGATTGAATTTATGTTTTAAGTGTGCTCGTGATTGCACGTAACGGCTCGTCAGCGTCAGCAAATTGGCACGGCCGACCACTCGGGAAGAAAAGACCTCAGAAAGATGAACATGAACGCAAGGTGACGTGAGCCAAGTCCCCGCAAGTCCAAGTCGTTCTCAACCAAGCGGGCGCACGTTACTTCCGCACGTTTTATTGACAATTCGCACGTACTGCAATTACGGCGTGCATGTACCGACTTAAATCAGGTCACACTTACTTTTATTACACAATCAGACAAAACTTACGCAAAGAATCATTAAAACAAAAATAATATCTATACATTTTGTTAAACTAAAAACGAAAAATTCCACGCGTGCAAAATTAAACATCTTGAGGGTTTTCGACCCGTACGACCGGTGAAATATTTAAGGCACGTCGAGGGACTTCAAGCTCGCTACACACCGAAGCACCAAGGGTGAAAAGCAGCAGCATTCCTAGCTGTGGTTGTATCTATGCAGAGCGTCTACGCGCGCGTCCTGGAAGAGTACGAGTAGCAAAGTTCGGCAACCGGAATACGAGGAGCATAACGGCGCGCACGACTCAAAGGAGAGGAAACCAGACGAGCGCCGGAGTAGTGAACGGAGACACGCATCGAGAGACTATCGAGCACTTTGCACGTTTTATATTCATAAATGATTCAGATACAATTTCGGCGTCAATGTTAAATAACACGCTACTTAATTTTTTCGCTGCTTTCAGTAGCGAGTCTTAGAAACTTCGTAATATAATGAACGCAAAAAACATCTTGACACAAAGTTATATAAGTAAAAAACGTAGCTAATTTATGCTTTCAAATACTGTACTCGTAAAAGTCGACTGGTTAATTATTCAATAACGTCTTAAAAGAAGCCACCAACCCTTCGCGTAGATGGACGCAAATTATTTACGAGACAATAATACAACTACTAATTAATATTTACGCATAAATTTAACCAAACCGCTGCGATAGGAGCAAACCCTTTGGCAGCTCGCACCCGCTTCTATTATATTAAACAAAGCATTGTATTTGTGCGCTCAGTTTCGCCGCATTGATTGGAAGAGTATTGATATTGTTAGCACAGTGTTGTAGTACACATGCATGCGCTTTGCTCGATTTAATTCGCGCGCGCGTTTGATGAAAAGGAGGCCCCAGACCGCGGAAGTTGTACGATGGAAACATGGTGTTTATATAAACACAACAACTGCATACAAGTTTCACAAGCTTTTTACTTAATAAACCGAATATAACGCGATAATAAACTTACGGCGAATAAAACTTTCGCCGGCAAACGAACGGTAATGAAATTATTCCACTCGAAACTACTAAAGTGAACCCAGCAAGCGCACCGTGAGCGCCAATAATAAATATTATTGCTTTTTCCGACGCTTCCGTCATGCCTTTCCCTTTAAATTAGGTTTTGTTCAATTTAAATTATTGACGTTATTCGCACGGCGCGCGAACAAAATGGTAATATTTCAATATTGACATCACCAAGCGAAAGTAATTATTTTTGTTAATTTAGCCCGGCGGAAAGTTATTAATGCGCTTTTGTAATTGCATTCGCAAGCTGCAAGCAATAAAAAATACTTTGCATCACACGTGCGACTAATCTGCAAGTCGTGTTGTGTTTAGTTAATTAAAATTCACTTTGACAACGCATACAAATAGATAATGCTGGATTCAACATAGTGGACGTGTAAGAATAACTATAATTAGCAACGGACACGATTGGATTTTCTCGTCAAGCATTGTTGTACGTTGTATGCAAAAAAATGCATAAATTTACTGCTGAACTCAGAATATTTAGAAAAAACAAGCGTAGCACGACGACTTTATGGATTTACATTTATTATTTTATAATTGCCGCTGGGAAATGAAGTAGAACTTGATATTGGGGCAGCAACAGCGTAAAAACACATAAAACTGTCCAGTTTGAGTCTTTTTACGAGACAACGCAAAAAATTATCGATGCTAAATTAAAGTGTCACATATTTTTGCACCACAGCGTGAATTTTATGTTGTTATTCCAAAGTATGAGCGTTTTGTCGCGTTGTTGTTTGTTTAAAAGCAGAATTTGCCTTCTTAGACGCAGTGTTACCTACGCGAATATTGCGTTAAATATTTCAGCGCGTAGGAAAGGTGACACGAGCCGGCGACACAAAAACGTCAAAACCCTCTCGGCGCTAAATTTAGCAACACGTTTCCAGCGATGACAACAAAACATTTCGCGCCAACAATGTCGCCGGCAAATTTGATATTTTTGTGCGCTTAACGACAGGTTGCGAACGCGTAAAAACCCCGACAATTGGCAAATCGAAAAAGGATTAAGCGGCGTGCAATTTAATATTCATTTCGATTTTGCATCCGCGGCAACAGAAGTATATACGCAACACGTGCATTGCATTGCACAGCACATTTATATCTGCTATACAACAGTTGCAATGACGGGGATAAAGATTTCCATTCGAAAGCTGGCACTGGCGGATTTGCATTTATCACTAAGCATACAAATCGACAGCTTGAACCTTCCCAGGCACCGGCGCTAAGGCACAGTGCATACCGTTTTGCTTTGAACCTACCCTCGTCGCCGACACCGGCGATGGCAACGTCTCGTTAGCATATCGCTTGTGCACGTGCGCGAAATGCACTAATAAAAGCGAACTGATTTCGGCAAATAAATTAGATTTTCACGGGGCATTAGCGCGGATTTACGGGCGCAAACCATCGAGGTAAACCAATGCTTTTATCACCGCGCTTGAAATTCAATTCAAATTCAATTGATGCCCGGCGATATTACCTATTGATGTCCAATAAAAACAAAATTTAATCACGGTGGACATTGTGATACATTTTGCGTGTTTTCTCATTCAAACTAGCCGGAATAAGCGGAAAAAAATCACTTCAAGGATATAATAATAATAGGATGACTAAGCAGCGGAGGTATTAAACGAATACACATGTTCTTTGCAAAGCTGTGAGTTGTGCGGTGGCTGGGCGCGAGCGATAAACCCAAACGAGCTGAAACGAAAAGCGCGAGGAGCAGCGAAGCTCCAAGCTTGAGTTTCACTTAGGTTCGGCTTTCGTAGGCTGCGCGCCGGGCCGCACGCACGGCGAACACACACGGGGGATGCCAAACGACTGCGAACGACCGAATGTAATCGCATTTGTTGATAAGAGACCTTTTCAGCTTCTGGACCAGGTCCACGTTGGACCATTCGTGTCGGACTCTGTAAAGATACACCGCGACTAGTGTCTTTGATGTCCGAACTTGTTACAAGAAGTACTTGAAAAGCTTCAATTTTTGTTCAATGAAATAAAATTATCACGAAATGGTACATTTGTCTGTTGGTGACATTTCAAACAAAACACTTGTTAATAAAATTCACGTAATTTAATTTAAATTGTGGTCAATTGATTACTGCTGTCGCTGTCGTTTGCATGAAATTGTTACGAGTTTTTCATTTGAAAATTGTGTAAAGCGAATTAAAAGTAAAGCAATAACCAACACGAATGTACACGCAACGCCAGGATCAATAAGTCAAACCCAACGCGGATTTTATTACTAATTGAGGGTGATCGCAAACCACTTGAGCTTCTGAAGCGGGATTAGGTTACTTAAACTACCATAAATCATACGGCGTCTAATTTGCCCCCGCCGAACATCATGTTCGCGTCGTAACTTTTTGCTGTTTTCATTGTGTAATTCCCCACACTTTGCCGAGCTTGTTTTTCGTTTCATTGATTTTAACCCCAAACAAAAATAAAATCGCGCCGCGCGCCCAAATTGAAATTTCTAGATTTTCTCTAAGCTCGTCGCCGTTTCCTAAATGAAAATTTAATGAAGTCAACAGGAAAAAAAAATACAACAGGAAAGTATTATTAGCGGAACAAAATAGGTTTAAAAAAAGTGTGTGCGCTGCAACCTACAACAACTAGGACGTAAGTGTTGAATTATAAATTTAGTTAACTTCGTTTGCTAGGTACGGGGTTTGTCCTCCGTTTTGCTGGTGTAAATTTCAACGTTGGTTACAATGCCGCCGCCACCGCCCCTGGTAAATACAAGTAGCAGGAGGAAAATTGGATTTTTCTAAAAACGTAGCAGGAGCTCAATAAATTCTGTGACAAATTTCACTTTTGTGAGGCCTAAAAAGCGCCGAACAAATGAAGCTTTTCGATTTTCGCTTGCAATTTTAAAACAACACCTCCCAGTGGAAATACACTCACCAAACAACAATCGTGTCAGCTTAATAAAAAAGATATAATAATAAAACTCCTTTGTTTGCACTTTCCGAAACGAAATAAGAGCCAAAGATGTTAATTAAGTGTCGTTACTCTTCCTTTTGGGACACGAGTTCTTTTTCCCGGGGAGTGTTTCTCCTCATCCAGCTTATTTACGTTTGCAAGTCTTTGTAGATTTTTTCGCAACGTCGCAGTGCGCGCTTGATGAATGAAAACTGAAGTAATTTTAAGTGTTGCTTGCTTCCAGCAAGAAGACAAAGAAAATCGTCGTTAGAAATCACAGACGACAAAACTACAAACATAAAACCCTTATAAGAGTTTTAGTTTTTCAAAGCATAAACAACTTTTCTTATATTTCGCTTTATTTAAAGCGGTTTAACACAAATGTTTGCCTTTCACGATATATTTATTATGACATTGTGCAAAGAAGAATGTCTGTCTAGGTTTTCACTAATTTAGAAAGTTATAATGAAAACTGTCCGATGCGCACGCAAAAGTTGTTTCAAAGTCGCCGTCGGCACTCCTTTTTTTTCATCATCCCTATGGTTTCTTCTAAGCTGGGCGCGTAGATTGAGATAGTATAACTGTTCCTTTCGGAGCATTTTGAAGCAATTTGTACGTTTTTGCGGCGTGCCGCACCGCAGGCGGATGGTATTTTCTTAATTTTATTTTAATTTACCTCGGAGATGCTAAGAAAGAACCATTCCTCAAGAGAGTGTGCATAGAAATTAAAAGGAATTCCATTTTCCGTAAAATGTAAGTGTAATTTCCGCAAAGTGAGGAAGCAGAGAACCGCAAGATGGGTAAGTTTTAATTAATAAAACTGCTAAACAAATTTAATAAAATTATTAATCCTTGTTGCGAAACTTCAACCACAAACCGTCGACAAATTCACACTTTGAATGTAAATGCTGCGCGCTTCCGTAATCAAAGTGTAGCGTTTTGAATTGCACAAAAAACTAGTGTCCATCAAACTCAATATAAATTAATGCATTTGTCAATTTGTCAATTTTCGCTTGTTGGATATTTGCTGCAAGGTATATGCTTCGGTGGGTAGGCTGCAAACCGGATGTGGAGTGCGACCGCAAAATCTGCAGCCGCATGTAGCCGGATGATCGATTGTGATTTACGATTTTTGCAAATTTCGACCTGAATTTCAGCGCGACATCAACGCGTATTTTAATGCCATTTGCGATTGACAGCCAACTAATGAAGACAAACAGCCAATAGCGAGCAATTACCATGGACCATGCAAGCGATACATTTGCGTTAGTGCAATATACAACAATTTCTTCTTCATATTCATAGATATCACATAATATATTGTTGTATTGACATAAAAGCTGATTAATCAAGTGTCAATAAAATATTTTTATTCTTATTTTACGATATTGTGATACCACATTGAGCATCCGACAAATCAACCCCTTTTTTCTTCGATTGCAGCGTCTTAATCTACGGACTATTCTCTATAAGATAAGATAGTTAAAACGGAAATCTGAGAGATGAAATTTTTACTCTTAAGAAAAAATGACCGTGGGGGTGCTTGATAAGTTTTATGCCAATGATACTTTTTCGACGATTTTTGATAATTAATATCTCTTAAACTAAAAGAGATAGCAACCAACAAATTGGTGGCTATGATAGATTGGAAAATTCTGTATCTGAAAAAATATAAAATAATTATATTTCCCACAGTAAAAGGTCAAAAAACGCGACTAAAAGTGCTAACAAGTGACATTTTTCAATTTTTGCCCATTTTCTTCAATCGCGAATATCTCGTGAACTAAAAGAGATAATTAAGATCTGATCGCAGCGTCTTAATCTACGGACTATTCTCTATAAGATAGGATAGTTTAAACGGAAATCTGAGAGATGAAATTTTTACTCTTAAGAAAAAAATGACCAAGGGGGGGGTGCTTGATACTTTTTTCGACGATTTTTGATAATTAATATCTCTTAAACTAAAAGAGATAGCAACCAACAAATTGGTGATTATGATAGATTGGAAAATTCTCTATCAGATAAAAATATAAAATAATTATATTTCCAACAGTAAAAGGTCAAAAATCGCCACTAAAAGTACAAAAAAGTGACATTTTTCAATTTTTGCCCATTTTCTTCAATCGCGAATATCTCGTGAACTAAAAGAGATAATTAAGATCTGATCGCAGCGTCTTAATCTACGGACTATTCTCTATAAGATAGGATAGTTTAAACGGAAATCTGAGAGATGAAATTTTTACTCTTAAGAAAAAAATGACCAAGGGGGGGGTGCTTGATACTTTTTTTCGACGATTTTTGATAATTAATATCTCTTAAACTAAAAGAGATAGCAACCAACAAATTGGTGATTATGATAGATTGGAAAATTCTCTATCAGATAAAAATATAAAATAATTATATTTCCAACAGTAAAAGGTCAAAAAACGCGACTAAAAGTGCTAACAAGTGACATTTTTCAATTTTTGCCCATTTTCTTCAATCGCGAATATCTCGTGAACTAAAAGAGATAATTAAGATCTGATCGCAGCGTCTTAATCTACGGACTATTCTCTATAAGATAGGATAGTTTAAACGGAAATTTGAGAGATGAAATTTTTACTCTTAAGAAAAAAATGACCAAGGGGGGGTGCTTGATACTTTTTTTCGACGATTTTTGATAATTAATATCTCTTAAACTAAAAGACATAGCAACCAACAAATTGGTGATTATGATAGATTGGAAAATTCTCTACCAGATAAAAATATAAAATAATTATATTTCCTACAATAAAAGGTCGAAAAACGCGACTAAAAGTGCTAAAAAGTGACATATTTCAATTTTTGCCTATTTTTTTGAATCGCGAATATCTCGTAAAATAAAAGAGATAAATAGGATCCGATCGCAGCGTCTTAATCTACGGACTTTTCTCTATAAGATAGGATAGTTAAAACGGAAATCTGAGAAATGAAATTTTAATTCTTAAGAAAAAATTTGCCTGAGTTCAAATATTGCACCCAAAGGTATCCAGGCATTTTTATCAGAAAGCCGTCGTTGTATTCCGCCATTATAAATCTCAGCACCTCGACAACGGCGCACAGGACAGATACCAAAAGCGAAATGAATAAATAATTTATCAAAAGCCCTTTTCCGCGCATCCAACGAATACTGCAAAACCTTTTGGTTTATCTGTATCTATATCTCTATCAACATCTCGAAATTCTGCGTTTTTTTCTGTTCGGATAACCTTTTCGTTTTGCAACATTACAACCAAACTAAACTTGATTTGTTCTATTAAAAGTTCCTCGTGGATAACAATGAAAAATATCAGGACATGTTTCCAGCCTGAAAAGGCAAGCAAGCAATAATATATAGACGTCTGTAGATAAAAAAGAAAACCAGCTACATTTACGAACGGCCGGAAAAAGTTTTGCGCGCAGCGAAACGTCGAGTTTTATTGCATCGGAGTGGCATACGAGTGGCAGGCGTATTGGCTTCTTGCTCACCTTCGGTTTCGATTTCGAGCTTTTCCAAACTCAAGCGAAAGCATCATTTGATGGACAAAGTTTCAATTGCAAGCAGCATAAAGGAACTTCGCAAATAAGTTAATCAAATTGTAAATGTTCAAAATTAACGTGCGCACGACGATTGGATACGTTCCAGGGAAATAACAGACAAAAAAATTTAAGATTGGTCTGGTTGCTCAATTCCAGACAGACTGGAAAGTTTGTCACCCTTTAAATTACTACGCAAAAAAACACCCAAATTCTTCAGCAGGTCGCTGTACTGCCATCCCTTCTGTCCTATTCGTAGATAGCAAATAACAAATTTACGACCACCTCAAAATTGATAAATTTTTTCGTTAACATTTTTGCTTAGGATTAGTTTGGGTTGGTTTAATCCGCAAACCTGTTTTTGTACATCATTGCCTCCCATTTCACTAATTTTCGTCTGCGCCGAGTTAGAATCACCGAAAATGGCAGCAATTTTCGTTCGGGGAGTGTATTTGTTCCCACATTAGCATGCAGTTGGCGGTTTTGGGTTCTTGCGGTTGGCTCGCTGGCTAAAACGACTAACAATCTGTAACAAATTTAACCTCTCGCCATGGTTATGATAATAGTTTCCGCTATACCGAATTTAGTGAATGTGTCCTTTGATTAATTACGTGTGTAGAATACTCGCCGCAAGTCAATTCAATTCTAAACGCAACGCAACAAAATTTTGACTGAGACGCTAAAATCTAAATTCGATTATTGCTTGTTGAGTTATTTGTTCCTGTTTGTGTTTTGGTACAAGTTGCCGCTGCAGCTTGCGAGACGCTTACGACGGATTGAAAGAAGCCGGCAAACCTAATATTAACGTCGTGTTTGTTTTGGAATTTAATTAAAACTCATAAGTTCGGTTCAGATACGCATCCAGTAGCAGTAGCACCAGCAGCAGCAGGTCGAAGGGTCGGCGAAAATGTATCGGAATTGGCGGTTTGAAAGACGTGCCAGTGGCGGCAGGCTTTATGCGCGAATAACGTAACAACGTTAAGCGGCTTGAGTCAACATTGGATTCACGCGGATTTCGAATTCCCCGCGGGTATTTTCAACTTGTACCCTTTTTAACCTCGCCGAATTCAATATCAGTGCCATGACATGTTGTTACCACATGGGTTTCACACCCCAGCGGCGCATAGCACAAAGACGTTTTCGATTGATTCATTTAAAGTCCGATTCTGAATCAAAATCGTTATTTTGTGTTTGTATGCGCCCGGCTGGCAATCATGATGATTGGGAGAGGTGCTCCAATTAAAACCGTCCATCATCTCGATTCGCAGCGCAGAGTTTCGGTACACTAATCTCTGGAAACGCTTCGCAAGTGCGAATGTGTTCGACACAAACACTTTTCTATTATCAATCTATCCCGACCTGCACGCATTCATTATTCTCGGATTTGCCAACTTTTCCAAGCACCACTTCCACATTGTTTTTCAGCTACTTTTCGCAACGCGCAGCATTTTTGTGCTAACTAAGGACCTAATTAAAATGACATTCATCGGAAAAATCAATGTCTCCTCAAGTTTAAATTAAAATCGGAAGCTGACCCGGAGTTTTAATCAAACAGAAACTTGTTCTATACCTTTATATAACTTGACAATTCCAGAGTACTGGCATGTCGGCAAGGTAGGTACATATATAAATATAATGTGACATTGGTTCGACGGGGCACACACAGTGATAAAATAGCAGGACGGTCTGACCGCAATCAACGTCCGACGCCCCGACACGAATCGAAAATAAAAGAGACTCGCTCCACTCTGGATGCAGCAGGACGAACGTGTCACGTTCAGCAGGCCAGTCGTCCGGTGTGTGGCCAGGTGAAATTCGATTTGCATATGCAGATAAACCCGTATGCGAGTAGTGCGGCCAGGAGTGAATACATTTATACTGATATGAAATAAATTGCGGATTTTTTGAGTTTTTATTCGATGAGAATGAGAAATCATCCTTGCGAATAAGCAATCGCGACATAATTATACATACGGTTGGAAAATGCAGTGTGTACGTCGCAGAAAATTCGTTGCGGGGGCGGCGGTGGTTTCGAGTGCTTTTGTTTGCTTTCCGTTTGCGCGTGTGCTCACCGCTCGCAATCATACAGATGAGAATACTCTCATGCAATGCGATGTATATACCTGTGCGCCCGCCATCGGCGGTGGCAGCGGTGGCGGCGGATGTGTGTCATACGTGCAACGCCGCGCAAATTGACCTAAATTAATTTACACCTCGAAAATGCGTCAGCGTGTTTTTGTCGAATGCAGTAATTATCCACGTATAAGACTAGCCAAATATTTACCTGCATGATGAAAATTAGATATTTGACAAAGTAAATTAAATTCGCGTCTATTGAGATAAGAAGTATGCGCGGTGGAGTTAGAGCACAGGTCGTAAAGTTAAAGTTTCCATCTGTGCGCGACGCCGTTTCGTATGCAAAGTTTTTCACTCTTTGGTGTTTTTATTCTCCGGCCATGTTCACCTAACGCGTGTGTAACTCTCGTGTAGATGGCCCTAATATCCATATCAATGGTGCTTTCCTCCACGGAGAAGTTTGCATGAGAATCTGGGCGTATGTTTCTATTACTTTATTTTTTCGTTTTTTCACAGAGCAGAGAAAATGAACAAAAAACATAGAACTACAAACTGTGCGCATGCGCAACATATGCAAATGTAGCATAAATATAATTAGGTCGAATTTAACACACCTTGGAAATGTTATGCTTTATTCATTAGTCAGCCCTAGACGTAAATCATCAAAAACGAACTAATTATTTAGTTTTACTAGACAACTCGTTAGATGGCGCTACTTTATACCCATCATAACCTCAAAAATAACCTAAAAAATGAATAATAATTTACAATATTACATTTTGCGTGTCTGACACGACCACCACAGTATTTTTTGTTCTTTCAGAGTGAAGATAAAGTGTAGAACACAAAATGCCAAATCATCCTATTTATCTCCCCGTCGGGTAATTTTCTCATACGCTTCTACAAGCTGAGAAGTCGTTACCGGAGTGTAACACGTCTAATGCAACAACAAACAACGCGTGCGCCCACGCCAAGCTGCCTCCTGAGAGTCCTGGGATGTGCCCTACTCACGAATATCTTAATAGCGCCGTTAGAGACAACACAATGGCTCGGATAGTGCAGAAACGGATAGATAATGTGCAACTATTTCCTGCGAACACGCGCATCCCGCTGAGTTCCACAGCAGTGAATTAAACTTGCTGAAATTGAAAATTAAGAAGAAATTCGCGCGCGAGGCTGTCAAGAAGTGAAATATTACCTATGTTCTGACGAATAGGTAGGTAGGTAGTACCACGATGCCCAGCATCAAAGGCAGGAAAGCAGCAGGAAGGAAACGCTCGAAGCTCGGCGAAAAGCTTTATTAGCATTATTATCATATGCACAAAGATCGCGCGCAAGCGTGCGAAAGCCGCCGAAATCTTGCCGTCGTCTGATGGCTTTCACTGCGACTCACGCCACCACCACCCTGACTTAATTGCTTTCATTAATTACGATAAGCAGGGTGCAGAAGGGCACCCTATTCCCTTGCATAATTCACTTATTCTCGCCGAGTTATTAAACTTATTGTCATAACTTACGTTTCTTATTAGAATATAAAAAGCGAACGGCGTAATATTCCGCATGCATAAATTGATAACGCATACATAGATTTAAATTGAAAACTGATGGAAAAGCGCTCCAAACTGAATATTTATAAATTCTGCTTCTGGCTGCGCGGGCATCAGAGCTAGGCTTTTTCAATTTTTCAACGCGCATCGAATCAGGAATTGCAAACCGACCGCGATAAACTGAGAGTAAAAAAAAATGAGGGAAAAAAAGAAAAGGAAGCGTTTATTCCGGCGTTCGGAGCGCATTCGTATTTTATTCGCCCGTTCACTCCATTTCCATTCGATTCGCACATCTCATAATACTCAATATTTGTTAGCAAATATTTGCGTGTCGCATGTTTAAACAATTTCGCGGACACGGAATTAAATATTAATAATAAATCAATTTCATGGTCGCATAAAAGTCATATAAACTACGCGTACCTAAACGAACCAAAATGAAAAGGATAATTTATCGCAATTGGAAAATTTTGCAAATAATGAAATTTTACACCTTTATATTTGAATTCATCACTGCAAATGCAAATTTAATCAATGCTTCAGAAAAAAATGCAATTTTATGCGCACAATGCGCACAATCAGCCAACGTTGCAAAATTAATTCATAATTGACGTGCCTAAGCGCAACTAGAGTACAACGAATCAATATTTTGGAATTTCAGCATTCCGCTCTAGACAAAACGGTTTAAAGCTCATCTTCAAGAAAATTTATGTACAAAACTTGAATGTTTTGCATATAAACGACGTAAACCTAGCCACAAAGTAAAAAGAAGAAAAAAAAAGTTATGTTTTCATAACTTTCTTTTTTATTAGGTATATATTCATGCGATGCAACCACGAGGAAAAATACACAACACAAAGTTAGCCACAAAACCCCACGGACCTACGATAAAAGCACTGCTAGTTTTGCATAGGTGAATACAAAAACTTTTCAAAAGTGTCAAAAATGCTGACTAGCATATTCCTTTGTGGTTTTCCATTGTAATATTAATGCAATCAGATTAAAAGCTGGTTGCAACAATATAAACTATGATTTTCGTAACAATTTGCATGATAATACTTTGATTATAATAAAAATTACACAGTAATGTTGTGTTTTCTTTTAATCCGAAAAATTTTCCAGCATGTTTACTTTCTCCACGTTTCGTTCAACATGCACGCGAAATATTATGCGCATTTTTGCTTCCTGCGACGACAAGATACTCGAGTGAAAACAGACACTTGTGATGAAATGATGTGCACTCTCTTTTCTGCTCGCGCATCACGATATGCGACAGGAAGTAAACACACATAGAGACCGTTTCTTCGTTTCGTCAATGGCAACACTTTTACATGTTTTGAGCGTTTATTTTTTGTTTCGCCAAAGAAAGATTATACGTAAATATAAGGCTGGATGAGAAGAATGAGACGTAAAATGAGAAAATAAGGTATGTATCGAAATGAGTCTGCATTGAGCGCAACAACGCAACACAAAAAACGGAAAGAAACGAAAAACACTCTCTTTTTTATTGTACAATAAACAACGGGACTCTTTTAGTCTACGCGCGCGCGGAGTGCCTACGTTGATATAAAGCGCGTGAAGAACTCGCCGAAAAGAAGACTTCTTGCTCTATAAAACAACCATCGATGCTTGCAAATAAATAGGAAAATGTATAAAAGTTGCGCTGTTTTTTTTATCGTACGGCATGCGGAGCAAGTAAATTGACTATCTAACAAGAATGAAATAAAAAATAAAACCATTTGTTTTATGCTTCAATTGTAAAACAAACTCGCTGTCTATTTATATTTTTAAAGACAATATTTTTTTCATCACGACGACGACGAAAAAAACGCCACGTTTTTGTTCATGTTGTTGTTGTTGTTCTTGTTGTTTCTTTTTGTTTTTATGCTCCGGCAGAGTTTATCCTGGAAATTGTACCAATGAATCGTCTGGGAACTGGGATTTCACCAATCCGGAGAAAACTTATTTTCCGACGCTATGATGTAGCTCTGACAAACGGAAGCGACCGACAATAGAAACGAACATCCCGGACATCGACAAACCGAACGCGAAAAACGGAAACTGACGTTGCTTTATCAAAGAAACAAAAGAAGATCCAGAAATAGCAAAAAATTAACTCAAAAATCACCACGACTTTAATTTCACCTGCGATTAAAAGCGTGAAAAGCATTTAAACGCAAATCTGAACAATTTGCATACAAGTTTTGCTGCTTTCGACGCGTCACACAAAGTTGGCGGCTGGCATTTGCTCCTAATAAAAGCTAATATCGTCACGTACACTTAAACGCATTGCCGTTTAGTCACTGACAAGCTGGCGGCGCGCAATCGGCGTGTAAATGCGCGCCAGTGCGTCGCAAAATTTATTCAACCGTACTCGCACACAGCTGCCGCGTGAAGAGACGAGGAGAAGGAATCCATCCACAGCTGACGCCTTTGGAAACAAGATGACTTTTCTGGCGGCGCGTGAAGAGTTTCAGTGTTGCGAAGTTTAAGCGGCGGTTAAGGATCCGCAAAAGTTGCAAAACTTTTCGTAACTTACAAGTTTTAGAACGTAATAATCATCAACCGGCGTAAAGAGCACAACTAATACTATTTAATGCGATTTTACCGTGTGTCAAGTTGTCCGGTGGTAATTTTCTTCTGATGAGAGAACTGATTTGCACCAACAACTGCACCAAGCGACACGTGAGCGAGTTTGCCGAAGGATGACGCGAGTAGAACTGGTGGAACGATAACGCAACACACCGCCACAACGCGACCGCCACCTCTACGACGGACGCGGCGTACGCCACGCCCTCTCGTTTACTCTTTGCAATTTGCACCAAATAAGAAACAATCATCAATAATACTCATTAATATATAAATATCTATTAAATATCCATAAAAAATTCCGTTTTATTTCATTTTTTATTTTTAATAAAATAAAATTTTTTGTTTACTGTATGTTATCCTGTTGGTGGCAACAAAGTAACTCATATTTTAATTAGACCTCGTTAGTCGCCTGCTAATCTCCTTAATCCAAACATTAATCTAAGCTTAATTAGCGCGCATCGGCGGTGTGAAAATTCCCTCCTTGTCGGAGGCGGCAATAAATGTGACGGGAATTTATGTGCAACGTGTAGAATTTAGTAACACAAAAAAATGTTTTTCTCCTTTTCATTCCGCGCACGTTTCTGATGCAGTAAATTTCATTGATTGAAGCGCAATTTCGATGGCAACAATAATTTTGATAAACGCCGGAAGTAAATGATCCCCGAAATTATCGACTCCTTTCAATTTATCCTCCGAATAAGTCTATTTTTATCCGCATTTCCGTCTAATTTTAGTATCGCAAAAAAGGCGAGCGGTTTCCTTAATTTTACGTTCGTTTTTATTTTCGGTTTGCTCTTTTAAGGTGAAATGTTCGGTGGGAAGCGAGCAAGAAAACCCTAATTACACATAAATTTCCTGTCCTTCGACGCTTCGAGGCGATATTCAAGGGATATTCAGCAGTCGGAATGATCTTGTGGCGCTTGTCAGCTGTACCTAATCGTTTAGCGCCGCGCCGCCGACGCCGCCACCGCCGACGGCCCCATTAAGCTCGGCGCGACTGCGTCTCCTTTTTTTTCTGCTTCTGCTGCTGTACCAAAACCAACTCTTCTCCGCACTGTTCTCAGTCTTATTTCTCCTTATTGCTTCCCTGATTGCGCCCCCGCACTTTCGCCGTTGCTGAAAGGTAATTTCACCTTTTTGGGTCCGCAGATGCTTTTAATAAAGGCAGAAAAACAAGCCAAGGCGAAGCATAAGTTCGTTTTAATGGACTCTAGGCACAGTCCTTGAGTAAATAATCATGATCAACGGTTAATAAATAACGATGCAACCATGCTTTTTAATCCTGGCATTTCTACGTAATTGGGAAATTTATTTTTTCCTACAAAACCTCTTTGTTTAATAATGCAACGCAAAAAATTAGCAGTGAAAAGTCAGAAATGCAAAGAAACCTTTTTCCGTGCGACATTCATTGAATCAAATGCACACTAAGCGGATTTTCGCCGCCGGCTTAGTTTTAATCTAATTAAATTGCATTTTATTTGCATGATACCCTCATAGAATGAAAGGATTTTCAGAAAATAATACAAGATAAACAAGAATTTAACTCGAATATCTGATGTGAAGTTTTACATTTTAGTTTCTATTTGCTTTCGAATCAATAACTTGTTCAAACAAGTTGAGAAGTAAGTAGACAAGTAGAGATTTGGAAATAGGAAACTTGTAATTGAAACCCAGCGAAAGCAATCGCCGGAATATTGGCGCAAAGCCGAATTAAAATACAGATACAGACGCATAGCAATTTTGAATGTTGCAAAATTACATCGAGCTTCAAATCTCAACAAGTGATATTATTAGTGTCTTGGGCAGACCAGTGGTAAAATATATGTAGATATACATCCGGGCGTATTTGGCATATAATCCGGCGTGAAGAAGTTTAAATCGAATTTATTATGCATATATCGAGGGTTTGCGGTGTGCGCGCGCGGCGAAGCATCAAATCTTGGCCCGCCGAGTGTTCCCAGGACGATTGTGAAGCATAATCCCAAAGTGTAATTACAACAACCGCACGTCGGGCAGCCGCGCCGCGACCTTTTCCGAGAGGTGGCGGCGCGTCGAGGTGATAAAACAGTTCGGTTTGGTTTGCGGATTTGCGCTGACTTAACTCCACGCCGGCCGCTACAGAACTTTGCCATCTCAAACCCTCAATACAAGTGAATAATTCAAGACGAAAATTTCATATTTCACCACGAAATTTCATGCGTTAATTAAGTAAATGAGTTTTTATTGCTCGGTTTATTTTCCTACCACGTATTCGGTTCGGATAAATAATTGATTGAATGATTAAATTGAAGCGCGCCACTTCAATACGTTGATTGATGGATGGTTTGATTAAAAGATTAAAAGCGGCCGCGAATTACAACGCGGCGCACTCATCTGTGCGGATTTCTATGCTTTTTTCAAACAAATATTCGCGCGTTGGCTGCATAATAGAAATAATCCGGATAAATATTTTTTTCAACAAAACATTACGTTCTGTTAATAAACTTTTTTCTGCATTGAATTTTTTTTCTGCATCACTACACAAAATAAATTCAGCGCATTTTTTATTTTATTTTAAACTCCGGATATTTCCATTCTAATTTTATAATCTTGCAGGTAATAAATCAAATGCGCTTGTGCCTTTAGGGGCGGCAAAAACGACGAGAACCGGCAAACGTCGACCGCCTCCTCCGGCCCAATTACCACCGGTTGTAAATTAGATAAGTGTATAACTGTAATATCTTGGAATGATCTTGTAATATCTCTCCAACGTCGTTGCCACTCCGTTCCGCTGATATAACTAGCTTATAGCTGCTGCGCAAAATACTCTCGACGGCAGTGGTGGCGGTGGCGCGCAGACCGATTTATCTGATTAACTGCAGCCGAGACGCAGTTAACGCGCGTACATTTATTGCCGATACATCTCCGTGTGCTAATCGTGACCACACAACCAGGGAGAAATAGATATAGGTGCGCGAGGCAGGAAAGTACGAAAACGCATTAGTGGCTAGTGTCCCACTGTCCAAGCGATATTGGTTTATCGCCGAATCTATAACAAATCGTCCTGTGAGTGCGCTCCCTATACGAAGTCATTTCATTCACAAATCGATGCTTATCTGAATGCGTTTTCCTAAATTTAGCTGCATTACAAGCGCTAGCATTTGAAATGAAACATAATTTTTCATCCGCGTGTAATTTGCATAGAAGAATGTGTAAAAGAAATTTTCTATGAGTTTCAAGTAGGTTGGAAAGTGCATATGCAAAATGCCGGTAGGAACAAAGTGCATATAAACCCACCGGAGAATAGAAGCACATCAATTGCAATATAAATGCAAAGTATGGTTATCCGCATGTATAAATCTCAATAATAATGTAATTTTTACCTTAAACTTTCAGGATTAAAATGGAATTACTATAACAGGAATTCGTTAATTGTAAAATTACTGAAGATGTGTCAAATTCACTGTTTAAATAATTTTTTATCATAAAAAATTCTTCATTTTCATATCGTACTTTGCAAATATTCAAAAATCAGCTGTTTAACGCTAGTAATAAAATTATTCGAACTTATTTCCGGTTTAACAAATTCTCCAAATAAAGATGTGACAGGAAAAAATAACAAAATTATTCGTTTTTCACAGAAACGCATAGAAAAATTCAGTTAAAGATATGATTGGTATTGTAAACATTGTGACGAAGCTAATGAAGCAATGCTTGATAAAATTTCTCGACGTTTTTTGATAGTGAATTTCTTCTAAACTAAAAGCGCTAGAATCCAACAAATTGCAGATTATGAAAGATTGAAAAATTCTCTATTAGATTATAATAAAAAATAATTAAATATCGTAGGGTAAAAGGGCAAAAAATGTGATTAAAAGATTGGTAAATTCAATTCGTAAGTTTTAGAAGCAAATTTTATGATTTATTCGTACTTTCCTAACCATTCCCAAAAATACTACACTCCCACAAAATCAATTTTCTGAATGTTGCGTTATTAACGAACAAAACCACAAAGATAACGAAAATAAACCCAAAGTGCTCATATTTTGCCCCCCGACAAACTTATTAGACTTATGAGGTAATAAACTTTTAATCGCTTGTTTTAACCAACTCGGTTATCCTTCCGCTGCGCTAACCATTAACAAAAGCCCTAGTTAATTAATAATCCTCCATGCGTGATTACTGCAGATTTCATCCGAGCCAAATCGTATGCTTTTGACGCTAATTTTCGGCTCTAGTTTTAGCCATCCGCTCAGATTACGCTTTAATTCGATAACGGTCTCAACATAAATATTGCAACAACTGAATAATAACACCTTCGTTTTTCCGAGTAGATATAAGAGAGGCGCGTCGAGTTTATTTGCAGCGCGTATTTTAATTAAAGAATTCCCGTAGGTCTCACCGATCTAGTTTCCCAGCAACAGCCGCTACCGCCGCCGCTGCCGCCTCGGCGTGTTTCTGTTATCCTGTTACCGCCGCACAGTGTAGACGCGTGGCACCTCGCTCCGATGACGACCGTGAGCCACCTGTTGCCATGGCTACACCGCCCCCTATTTTCTTGCGTATGCCTGCGAGCGCTTAGCGTTATAGTACTCGCGATGTTATTATAAATGAGGATCGCGTGTTGTGTGTGTGTGTACATTCAAAACTCACGCTGTTTGTGTTTACACAAGTGTGCCAGCTGCGCTGATCAGTATACACTCACACAAACAAACATTTAGATAAGTTTCCGGTAAATATTTATGAATTCAGTGTGGCTAGCGCCATCTGGCGAGTGAAAGATATACTCAACTTACAAATTTTTACGTAGTTATCCTTTTTTTACGTAAGATGTCGCGATACGTTTGTGGATTGTAAATTTAAAATTTAAACACTTATTGTTAATAAAATATAAAAAATAAAAGTACTTACATAAATAATACAGCTCCAAGCTATCCAAATCGGTAGTCTTTTTCTCTGCAGTGATAGAATGCCATACTAAAAATAAAATCGAGTTTAGTTTAGAAACAGGAAATTAAAAGCGATCGAAAACGCAATAAACCACCAACAACATTACTAAATGTTACATTACATTTGACTGATTCTATTAATAAAACCTCATTTGCACTCGAATTATTTTCCGTAACGCGTGTGACAAAACTAAACGGTCATAAACTTCGAATCGGCCGCGACCATGTGGCGACTCTTGGAAATTGAAACAAGCTACAGAGAGCAGCAGCTAGTAAGCATATTAATGTGAAACGAGTGTGCGACTAAATTTAAATCGGGTATAAAATAAATGCATTTCGCGTTAAATGAAGCCTGAAACGACCGGGTTTAGCACTAACAACAATTTGCCAACATTCTCAACATTCAGTCTACGAATATTAATATTATCCCGAATATTTCAGACTTACTTCGATGAAAATAACCAAAGCATCCATTTTTCCTCTCTTGTTCTTTTTGGATATTCTCATCACGTTGTCTAAGATTCTCTAATTCAATAGCATCCGCTATTGTGGGCGCATTGGACGCATTTTCAGGTTGTGTAGCTTGGATTTGCGAAGCGCGTCTTTGTGCAGCCTAAAAACAATCAAAATCAGTTTTTATTGAAAACATTGTGATTAAATTTACTCACAGCATCCCATGGATTCATTTTTAGATCAGATCATAATTTCCTATGCGGATATCTACGCTGTCACATGGATTTCAGATGAATATTTCCGAGGAAACGCCGCACGCCACACGACACTATTGATAGTCCCGAAAGTTAGCTCTAACTTGACGGGAATGTTGACGCTGCGTCGCCCGCCTCTTCCTCAGGTGGGCATTGGCAAGCCACCAGAATATTTCTCCACTTCTCTGGTGTTTCTGTTGAGCGAGAGAGGCACAGCGAGTACAGAGAGCTAATTCGCTATTTTTGTAAGCAGTGCAATTTTTATGTCTTACCTCCTTTTATTGTGTAGTAGGCGGGCGAGTACAGAAGCGAGACAGCGCAACATTATTTCGGCACACAATGTGCTTATTCCACATGAGATTTCAGATGGGACGCAGCAAGGCGTCGGGGCAGACATTACAAGTGGCGCTATAAATACGACGAATTTTTCACTTGCGATTACTTCGCGTTGGTGTACAGCTTCTGAAACTTAGAGTTTACTAACATGTAGCGGCGAGTACAAAATGTAACAACGAAATTAAATTTTTTTTACAAAAGTGAATCTCTTTGAATGCGCCAGGCGCTTCTCTGACGATTCGTCAATAAAATATAATGCGCCGGTGGAAATAAAACTCTCTTGGTCAGAAATGCGGCGAGACAAGAGACGACAATTTCTGATAAGAGAACGCCCGCATACCGCCGGCATTACAGCCGTCCAATTATCGCGCGTGGAATTTTCGACGCGCGATGCTAATCGTCCTCCCAACTCAGACCCACCAAAAATTTAATAAATTGTCGAACTGTGTGCTTTGAAAACACACACGACACGCAAGATGTTATTTATGCGAAATTACATCCAATTTCTTCCCGAAAAACAGCCAGCGAACGCGCAAAACGTTTGCGGTTTTCTGTCTCCGGTCTCCTCGTCGCGGTTGATTGTTTTATTGCGATGTTGTCCCTCATGGACCACTTTTTGACTGTTGGTATTTGCTCCATATAATCATGTACGAGTACGCCACAGGCGCTCCGAGAAGCGCTTGTTGCTTTTTTTCTGTGTGTCGAAATGAGTTGGAATGTCTGGAGTTCTTTGATCCGCTCGGTGGATCGGCGCGCGGGCGCAAATACCCTTGTTTTCCGAGGCTATTAACACGTATGTAATTATTGCGCGGTGCCGACGCGAGGCCCGCCGTATCTTCTCCTCGGCATCGCCTCGAGGCGGACCCGCTTCAATGGACCAAGCGCCGCGTGCAAATATGAAGGAATGAAAGGACGCTGAGTGGGCCCCGAAATTTATGAACGAAACCATTTGGGGACGTCCTTTTCGATTCTATACCGACTGTTCTCAGAAAAAAATCATTTAAAAACTCTCAAAATTACAAAAAAAATTTAAATTTTTTTTCTATATTTTTATCGATTCAACCGTCAAAATAAAATTTAAAAAAATATTTTTTAAATATTTCTGGATGTAAAAATAAAAATTTTCAAATTGCAACAGTAAGTATTTTCAATTTCGTAGTTTCACAGGTAAACAAAGAGCAGATGAATGTTTGTGTGGATGTTCGCCTCCTCGTTAAACAACATCGTGGCGCGCCGCGCGTCAAATTATAGACCACTTGATCGGCGATGACAAGCGAGAGGGTTGCTCGTGATTCATATCAACGCGCACACACCGCTAGTCGATTACCACCGGAACATCGCTGGCTCCATTCACCCTTTGATCCCGACTCGCGGCGCGGGTATCTTTCAATCTCATCACATACTTGTACATATATATAGGAAATGCCACAGAAAGTAAAACTATACTTGCGTCTAATAAATAATAGCATCCTCACACCCCCTTTTGAACGAAATCAAGTCGCGGTAATAAACAGCGGCGCGTCAAAGACCGCACAAAGACGTTACATATTTCAAGCTCAATCAGTGTACAAATAGGTCGATTACACCCCTCGACCGAGTAAAAAATTGTGTCTTTTGTGCGCCAGAGCGGCGCGGACACAAAGAAACACGACGATAAAGCGCGCGGTAATCCTTTTTCGTTGGCTCTTAATATTAATACGTTTTTGGATGCTTTGAGTGCTAAAAGTCAGCGCCGAGCAGCGAGCCCATTATTCATCGATCGGGCTGTAAATATTCCCGGATGGAAACGATCCGAAACACTAAAAAATCAAGCGCAACCGGGGAGAGCACAAAAGGCACATCATTTCGGTTGTGTATTTCGACGCGAGACGTAAATATAAATTAAGGTAAGCAGTTAATGCATCTTTTGCACCTTTTTATTTCGGTGTGGGGCCTCAAGACACCATCGAAACTAGACTACTGTGTATGCGGCTTTATTTTCAGCTTAAAGTCATGGGTCGTAAACCGGCAATTTCCAAACAATTCTCAAAATTACAAAATTATTCTTTGGGTCAAGACATATTACCCACGAGACGAAAACCGCAAACCAATTAATTAAAGATTTTACTTCATTTTACTTAAACCACTTGGGTGGTGTGCAAAATTAAATATTTTTTACTATTATTTTATTACTATTGGAATATTATCCAATCACGTGCGTTGAATTCCTGGAAATAGAAGTATACTGCCACGGATCAAACGCTTTACATGGACAATTAATCAGACACCTAGTGCTTTCATTATTGGATGCGGTAATAGCTTTTTTCCATGCCACCGCAAGACATCTAATAGATAATAAACGTGCTGTGTTTTTCTGCCAACGAGCAAGCCACGTAATAGCTTCCCGCTTCCCACTTTCGTTTTTTGACTTGCATGTCAATTCCACGAATTATTCAAGTTATAACCTATAACTTAACCTCAAACTTTTTGATATTTGTCTCTAAATATTACCCATAAGTATAAAAAATAGCAAAGATGGTTCAAATTGTTCAGTGGACAAAGTGCAACGTGTGCGGTGCACGTCAGCAGACATTGATGACATTCTCGAATCCTATCGCACGTCCTGCAGAGGACTTGTGCACTGTACTTGTTTTTATCGCAAGTTGAACTGCATTCACGTCGTGTTTTCTTTCAATTTTTTTTTTCAATTTTTTTGTTTGAAGATTAAATTTATCCCGACAGTTATTAAACTATTACAGATATTATTATAAGAGGCATGAATGGTTGACGGTGGACTCTGAGTCAGTGTTTTCAGAAATTCTACAAAACCTTCCGTGAATTTACGCGTATGTTCGTTGAAATATCGAAATTTTCCGAGAAGTTGAGAGTCGATTGAATCTCGCCTTGGTTCACTCGAGAATATCGGCTGTGGATGCCACTAAACAAAGTACTTTGGCGCATATTGTACAATATATACAGTGTGTTTCCTTATAAAAATAAAATTTAAATGATTTTATATTAAAAATGATAAATATTATGATTTTATTTGAGTTTTTTGAGAAAAAAATGTTTTTTTCATGTTTTGATGTGTTTTATGTGATTTTTTGAGATTTAAATGTTGTTAATAATTTTATTGTAACAAATAGTATCTGAAAACAATAAACCAGCATGGCATGGGACAATGGTATGGCAATAAACTCTCGTGCACCGCGTACGCGCGCTCCGACGTGGATTCTCACCCCGATTCCGAGAAATTCGTCTCCAAAAAGACCGCTACTTGGCCGTCCGCGCGTTTCATCGGCTACTACTAATTTGATTGCCTTTTTTTCTAAAACGAGCCGCCAAACAATACGCGCGCCACTTCTGAAGACACTCGCCAGCCCTGCGCGCCAGCATTAGATAATTAAGATCTAATAATAAATAAGTGGTAGTTAAAGATCGATTTCCTTATTTGGTGGTGAGACATAGTGAAAGCTATGATTCTATGCTTCTTCTTTCTATTTTCGGCAATCGCAACAACGTTTTCGTGGAATCACAGCCTTTTTTCGGTGTAATTGAGCGTAATAAATTAATTGAATCCGGAAAAAATGCGTGCTACGTGCACTTTAACTGCATTATCATCCAACGCGAAGATTCTCGGAAAACTGACTTGGATTTTCACCTTTTCTATAGTTAACTAGCAATATTTAAATTAATATTGAATTTTCTCAACGTGAAACAAAAAATATTTTCGTGCTGCATTTATTTGCACCAAATATGGAATAAAATGTACACAAGTTTGTTTGCTCCACATTGCTTACCATCGAATATCAGCAATGACAGCAATGCGTTTGTTGTTACTAATGATTTGCGAAGAATTTCGCATTTTTCCAGCCGCGCTGACTGGCGGAGTAATCTTGTAATGATCTTTAATCCAGGCGGCTGGATGTCAAATTGCTTTAATTAATTAGCAAGCTGCAAAACACACAATGCGCATTGTTGGCATGCAGCAGGACGGTACAGTTAATTACCGATTGTGCTAGATTTTAATTAGCGCTCGGTTTGCGTTTTGCTATTACAAGCAGAGAAGCGAGGTATATCTTAAAATCAATACCGCGGTTATTTTTAGCACAGAATGCGCGTTTTTACATTTTCAAATTGACTTTTGATGTTCGGCTTTTAAGAATCCTTTCAGGTCTTTCATTTTAAGTTTTAAGACTATCAAATCTATAAATAACTGTATAAAATCACGTTATTTACTTATAACTCATGAATTACTCGACCGATTTTTAAGATATTTAATTTTTTAGCTTATTTTTCCTCACGAATCGCAAAATATTTATTACAACACCGAAAAAAATCAAAATAAAAATTAGAAAAACGAAAAAATTTATAAAAATTATTTTTCGAGTTTTTCTTTTTAATTTAACAACAAAACTGAATATAATTTAATTAATTAACTAATTGAAATATAGTTGTCTCCCAAATGGCTACACTTGTAGTGAATTCAAATAAAACACAAAAATTACAACCGACCTAATTTCCCCTGACCTCGTAACTAGGCGTCACTAAGTCGGGAACTAGTTGAAAATCGATTTTTCCACACAAACCAAACAAAACACATACAAACACTATGATTTTTCCTCTTTACATCGAAAAATACAACCCAAAATGTTAAATATTCCACTCTGGATGCGATAATACCATAATGCAATTAGTTACGGTACCGCCCTTGAACGTGCACGATATTTTGCATTTTAATGACTCGCCGCTCGCAACCGCAGCGATTCAGAAGACAGCCACGAAGAAGAAATTCATTGGCTCGTTGAATTCGAGAGTCATCCTTGGTCAGCGGCCATTAAACGCTGAATTTCATGCAAATTTCACGCTCCAAGAAACTCTCGCACATGGCGGCCATATTGTAATATTATAAACATCAATGAATTACATACAGAACAACACATTCGAAAGCCGAAATCATTAATATTTCATTATAGCAACAATTTGTGATTGTCGACATGTTAAACATGTTTGAATATTGTGTCATTGTGTGAGTGCGTCGGCGTTGTGAGACCTTCGACTCGCGTAAAATTACATAACGAACGCGGCGATATATCCAACTCGCACGTTTGCGCCAGCGACGAGTTAAATTCGAGCGTCCATGGAATGCGAGTCGCGTTTTCGCGCTTCGCGTTGAAAATTTTAAATTAATAATTTGAAATTCGAGTACAACGCGGCCGTAAATATCGCTGTTATCCGATGCAGAGCAGTTGTGCGTGGATTCGACACGAGTGTTTTCCCATACGTTCAATTTGACGATTTTAAGTTAGTTATTGTGTGTTGTGTGTGTTCCGCGCAAACATTTCGTACCAGCGCGAGACGCGAATGTGCTGTGCGTTTAGTGTCACGTGCTAATAGTAATTATAAATAAAACACACGCACACGTAGCGCGAGACCGCAAGGAGAAACTCTCCAGCTGCTGCTGGCCTGTGCGTCGTTAAAATTTAGGCGCGTTTGGTTTATTGTGAGCGCGCCGCGTGGAATAGACTCGCGGCTCGCGAGGATAATTTGTGTTATCGATGAGGTTGGTCTCTTAAAACGTGCGTACGCGTGGTGCCAGTCACCAGTTAACTGTCAGATTGTGTATGGGCTCGGTTCGGTAAACGAAATATTCGAAATTGAAGGAAATTGAAAATCAGTGTATTTTCTGCATTCGGCTGCGACGCAACGCATTTCCGGTTTTTGACACAAGTAAGTAAAAAAATCACTGGGGAATTTTATTTGTACGTGTTATATTTCTCACATTGCAAGCGACTTTGTGCTCTAACCTTTCAATTGAACCCGATAATCGATATAATTACTTATTTATATATAGTTAGGGCGACTTTGCTTAATGCAAGATTAAAAAGTTTAGTTTTTCATGAATTATGCGAAAACTAATTAAGTTATCCTTGTAATTTCTTCAGGGATCTATTCACTATTAAATTCTGTATCGAAATATATAACTTCATATCACTAAAAAATGAATTTGTAGCTTTTATCAAGAAATACATTCTTGTAAACAAAAATTTAATTTTTTTAAATAAAATCAAAGTTTAATTGTTCATAACTTTTTATGTAATAATCTAATTTTGTTTATTTTCTCGTCATGAGACCAGGATTTAATCCATAATCAATTTCTGGAAGATTGATAGCTGTAGCTTGAATCGTTTCCGAGTAATTAATTAAAATTGTTGTGATGACCTTATGTGACGTACAAGAGTTCACTGTTTATAGTAATTAATTAATAACTTTATTAATAATCAATTTAAACTGATGATTTCATTAGAAATTGATAAAGTAACAAATTCCACGCTAAATTATATAAACATTTCTATGAAATCACTTTTCAAAGTCAGAAAAAACTGTAATTAAACATAATTTCTTAAATTTCTTATAAATTAAACTTTAACATTCTCATAACTTCGATAATAATAAACACATCAACAAAATTTTAGTGAAATTATGTAAACAATTTATCCCTTAACTTATTAACGCAAAAATTAAACTTTTATGATTTATAGTTTTGATTTTATTAAACAAAAACTAAAATACTGTTGCAAAAATAACAATACGATCACCGAATGTCCTTGTGATTATTCTCCCATTGTTTTTTATCTGAGCAGTTCATTGTTGTCCAACAAAGCGTGAAAGAATACATAAACGATAAGATAACGACAATAATAAGCATTGGGATTACCCAATGATCACGCCTTCAATTCGCACTGCAGTGTTAAGTGTTTAAACGCACTGCAAACACATTATTGAAGCTGTAGCACCGTGTAAACATAGCAACGATACGAATATGTAGATATGACATTCTTAGAATCACGCAGGTTTTTCTCCGAATGCGGAGGAATCACTTGCACGCCCATAAAACACACCGGTGTTTAATTCAGTGTATTCACTTCATTAACATAATTTATAAATAACATGAATGCCTCCAATAAATGCTATAAGTGTTTGTTTAACGTATCGCACAATAATTTACATATTTTAAATTTATACCGAGTGTATTTTTAAATTTTTAAAAGTCTAAGTAAAAAAAAATAAAATTTTAACCTTGAAGATGTTCACAACACGTTATTCAAATCGATTGTGTGGGTTGCCTACGATTACACACTGCTTCCGTATCTTATTGAATTTAAACACGAACTAAAATTTTATGAAACGTAACTTTCACCTGCTTGAATCCATAATGCATAACAACTAACACACTGAACAAGAATAAGTAGGAGTTTGAATAAATTAAGTAAACAACATTAAAATATCATTTTAACAAGTCGTAAGCACTTAAATATTGTGGAATATGTTAACTTTTCATTTGTGCGGAGTGGACACATGTGAAAAGCATAGCAAAGCATAGAAAATTGCAATTTCACACAACAAGTGACATCTATGAGGAAGCGAACCGCAACTGCTCGCAAAGCGCAAGGAAATTTCCTACATTTACACACTTCGCGAACGTGCGCGAACAAAAATTACACCGCTTTGCATAATATTACATATTTATTATTTATATTAGTAAATACTAGGTATTCACGCGCGATAATCAGATAAAACAAACATTAACATTTTAAATTAAGTAGCAGTGGTAGCAGTTTAGTTAATTTATCGCTGGTAATTTAAATAATTACCAGGTTCATTGATTTATTATATTAAAACTATTCTACACTCTTCTATTCAATGAAATAGTTAAATATTTCATTATTATTAGTAATATTGCGTGGGTTGTGTTCACTGATCGGTTCATGAACCAAGCCGACACACATTGCCAACACTGAATTCGAATCAATCATCTCAAGGTTATTAATAAATGTGTGAATAACTTCCAGACCGACACGTTGAATTCTGAGGGCACTAAACGTTAAATTCGCATAAACCATTTATGTATTATTTATTTACGCTTATCTAAGACCACTTTGTGAACTCGCACCTACTTGATACTCGCAGCCACATACAAAATATGAATATATAAATATAGTTCAACTGTATATTCTTATTATTATTAAATGATGTGTATCATTGATTAAGATTTAATGCACGTTGTAAAATTTATATTACCGTATAAATATTTTAGTATCATACAAGTTACATATTTCAATGTCAGGAAAAATATGTACTGTGATTGAGTTGCGGTATAAATATCGAACGCGTATTTTTTAAAAACAAATTCTATTTATATCTTATTGATTTATTTACTTTTTATATTTGCTTGTGATTCATCACTCGGAACTGACTTAAGTGCAATACGATTTATTTAATCGCCGATAACATTTTCAATTGATGTTACGCACGAGATGAACAAATATTAGTCGAGTAAACACCTAATAAAAAAAGAATGAGGTAAACACGATTGTAAAACAGCTGCTATTGTTGTTCTATTATTGATTTCTGCGTATTATTACATCAAACTTTTTTTCTGTTCTAATTAATAACTGATTAGTAAACATTTTATTTATAATTATTGTGTAATATTCACAATATTAATATTTAATTGATATTTTTTTTATTTTTACGCGTAAATTTGGTGAAAATTTTATTAAATAAAATAAAGCCTTAAGGAATTTTAGTACAACAGCAAGAATTGTCATCCGATCTGCCTGCATCCTTACAGGCCGTGATCAACGAACTTTTCGGAATGTTTAAGATTTTTCTGCGCACGAGATGCGGCGATGTGATATAATGCGCATTTAGCGCGCACCGAAGGCGAAAAATTGTTGCAGATTGTCAAAACAATAAAACGCAGCGCAGTGCGCACAATGGAAACGCCGAAATGGCAAATTTTTCTATAAACATTTGCGGTAATATGATCCCGCACCGTTTTCGATGTTCTCATTCACACGATTGCTTTATATTATTACAAATATAAAAAATAAAAAATAAATTACGCCTACCAAAATCAAAAATTCTGGAATATTATAACGGATTTAGCTATAGATGACACACAGGCACTAGTTTGTTTTATTATTAACAATATAAACACAACCCGAAAGCACTTCTTCAAAGCACTCAGCTGTAAACCACACGAAAATAAATGCAGATTTACATCATGATGTAATGTAAAGTGTGTAATGACGCACTTGTAAAAAAGAAACGAAAATCAATTGTGGAAAAAGGGATTCTCCATTCCGGACTAAACGATATGATCTCACATAGGTTCCGTGTACCTATCGAACATTGTCATCTCAGTAAACAATGAAAAATTATTTTTGTAAATTGTATTGAGTTCCTGCATCCGTGAAATATGAAAATTTTAATTTTCCGTTGACGCATTTGCAGTAAACTTATCAATTATGATGAAATTTCAAAAAAATGCCTACTGCATATCTCTTCAGTTACCACACATGATGCATTTTTATCTTATCTGTGCTTATAATATAGATGCAACAGCACGACAGCAATGCGGACATTTCCGGTGTGATCATGTGCTCGCGTTTTTGTACGTGTACGTGTCTTTCATTCTTATCAGTCGTCAAGCGTGCGTCATGCGCTTGCTAGCTGCACGAATTAACTAACAAGTGCGAAAGCACAAAACGACAAAACGAAATAAATAAAATATAGAAAAAGTTGCAGTACTTGAAATGTTTCAACCTCAGTATATACCTACAATTACCGTTACGATTACGCAACTTACGCAACTTTACCGACAAGAATGTCATGTCAGTGATTCATGTTGAAGAAATGTTTTAATACCCGACTCTCTTAATTTCCCAATATTCGGATTAATTTGAGGTTAGAAGCGGCGGCGCTTTACACTTCGCCGAAAACACGTAGTTGTTTTTGGGCAGCACGAGTCGAAAGATCGTATTCAGCGAGCGTAATCGACAATGAGACAGGAAAGATGAATGTGAAATATTAATGAGTCAGGCGGTGTGAGCTCCTGCCGCCGAAGGAATGATTTATTGTAACACTACAATTGAATGCAGTCGGATATCCGAACGTTTTCGTTTGTTCTTCGTGCATTCCAAAGAATTCATTCATGGAAATACCACTTTTACTTTTTATTAACTACGTTAAGAAAAAAAAAACGTATTACGTCTATAGTAATAATATAGTAATCTTAAACAGATTTTTCTATGACTCAATATGCGTGCTCTAGTTTTGTTTTTTGGTCCATTTAACCAAAACAAACGTAATTTTGGGAAATTTCGATTATTCATCAGCCGACCGCGGGACTAATACATCTTTCAACGAAAATATGAAATCTGAGCCTAACATCCAAACAATTTTCCCATTATTTTCCAATGGGTGGTGGTATTACGCAAACATTCCGAGAACACCGACACGTATAGCGTGTGGAAACGCATGGAAATGATGACCCACTGCGAAAGTTCAGTGTCAAGGCCGTCTAACCACCCCCTATGCATCGATTTTCCACCCGGATGACATGAATAATATTCGTCATACTGATTCATGCATATTTTTTGGTCATCTTTAAAACAAAACTTTTAAAAATGTTTTTAAACAAAAAAAACATTTTGGTGATAATAAGGGATGCAATAATCCATATTTAGATGTAAGTATGTTATAGCGACCTAGTCCAAGTAGAAGCGGATGAACCAATAATCAGTGATCCAAATTAATCGTAAGTTAATGCGATGCGGATGTGCGATTAATCGAACCATAAATAGCAATTGCTGCTAAAAATGCCGGCTGCACCACTTAATTGGAAAAGCCGAAAATAGCGGATAAATTAGCGACATTCGTCACGAATCCCACTGTGACGTAGAGGGTTGTCCTGTCATGTGCTGTGGGCGGCTGGCTGAGGATAACGCCAACGCAATGCAGGATGTACTAATATTTTTTTCTTCTCTACTTTTGTTGCAGGTCCTGCGGCGCCAACGCCAAGCTCTAGAGCTACACATCCGCAAAAGGTACGTGCGTGCATTTTTTGATCTGGGACGCAAACCCATATCGCCTATAGACAATAATATCACTCATGACATCTCGGAATGTGCGCCTTTCAGCAACCGTATACCCAGGGTCGCAATCCTGGTTTCGTGTTACACAGTGTGTGGCTCCGAATTCTTATTATGTCTGCCCGCCCCATTATTCATAACATTGACGTTTCGGGACGTGAAAGATTTGCGAGCGGTAAATTGCCAGACGTTTAGTAGACACAGGAAGTGATTCTGAGCAACGCGAACCGAAAAAAATTGATCGAATTTCATCTTTTTTTTTTGCTCTCAACTTGTAGAAAGATGTATTTGATGATTTAATGGCCGGCGAGAGTCATTGTTTTGAACCGGACTTTTTCATTCACTAATAGGCTCGTGTCCTAATCGCATAACAATTAAATTAAATACCTCGTAAAGTAAAACTACGCACATACTTGCGGTCGCGCAAACAAATATGAATAATATTTTGAGTCATCGGCAAACATCCATTGATGAATCTGGATATTTTAAGAAAAGTTAAAACAACGCGCGCTGCGTAAATAAATATAGCGAGAGAGGAAAAGCGGATGTATTGGTAGCGTGCCAAAAGTGTGGGCGATACTATTACTGGTTTCATTCATAATTTCATAAACGTATCAACCACGTTGCACTGAAAGTTAATTTGCATATTTATTGATTTGATAGACATATGGTCGCATAGTGCACAAAAGGCGTTGAAATATCTTAATCAATAAAAATTACAATAAAAAATTTTCAGTGCGTATATCAAAAAAGATCTCACTTTTATACGCGTCCACATAAAACGAAGCGTTGGCACGTAATCGACATTAAATTTTTGTAAGAATTAATGTTTTGTCATTTTAATGTTTCGGGTCGTTTTCGTATATCAACAGAGAGACGCAGAAACATTCCCGGGGCGATGAAACCGAAAAGAAACGCGTCTCTAGATGTTTGTGATTTGCCGCAGCAGAAAAACTTAAAGAATTATGTGCCCTCCCATGCCACACGCATTCCACACGGCAGAAGGGAAATATAAATATATCATTTTAAATTTAAAATAATAATTTCCATTGCGGCGCTTCTCCGCGCGCGACGGACAGGAGAGTGACCCTCATAAATTACCGCTGCTTCTTCTTGAGCTTCGTGTTCGCTGCATAAAATCCATGTTACCGGCCGGTGACAATGCGAAGACTCCGCGCGCGTTTGCTTCCGTCGGTATGTCGCGCGCACACATAAAGCACCTCACCGACCGACCGGCCGGCCGACCGTCGTTGTCGTCGTCGTGTGCAGAAGAGGAAAGAATCCTTGGGAATTATGTTTACACAGATCGGGGCGCGATAACACCGAGCAGGCGCTTCGCTTATTAACATGTCCACCGAAAACCTTTTTTCACCGTTTTTTTTAAGGTTTTCTTGTTCTACAAAAACGCATAATACACTTGCATCACATTATTATCCAATTAAACTAAAATGCTTAATTTTTGACATGTGTTTTTGAAGGTGTCATACTTGTGGTGTCAAAATATTGACGAATCTATAGTGGTTTTAATTTTAAATTTAAATTTTCACTTTTTATTTGGTTTTTTAACTCGAATTGTCCGCAAAAAAAGAAAATAAATGAAGACAATGTTTAATGAAATCTAATGCTCAATCCTTAGGTAAATATAAAGTGATATTATTATGTTACACCATATTACTCAAGTTAAGTCACTTTCCTGACACAGTTTTAGCAGCATCACGTCTAGATCCGGCAGCGTGCAAGGTAAAAAAAAAGCGTCCAAAGTCCGCGCAAGTTTCGTAACTGAAATTGACTCTCGCATTTCTTCGCGCCGGGACATCAAATTGCTGCAATCACCTTGCGAGGTCGCCGGATGATTCATGCGCATTGTTTGTATATTGCTAATATTATTAACCGATGAGCTCTCCACACTGCTAACCAGCGTGCGCGTGTTTGTGTTGTGGCTGGGTGCGCGTGCGTGCACGACTTGCGTACTCACGTTTATTATGCTTCGTACGTTCGCAGTTGTACAAACACACACATGCGCGCGTCGCGCGCGCGCGGTAATACGATTCCGAGTTCGACCGGCGCGAATCGTGACCGAGACCTAGGGAATTCCCGCGTGCTGTGGCCGGTTTCGCGTTTTGTTTGCTCGCTCGATTTCATTCATACGTTTTGTTACACGCCGGGCGCAAACGCACGAAATTTCGTCGACGTCTCAAGTGCAATAAAGCGTTATGCAAACAAGTGTGTTACTAAACACGTTGGAATAGTCGAGAATATGTGGTGAGAAAATAGCAGATGATTTAATCTGTGGGGCACTATTTTTATACTTGAATGCGGAACACACACCTTGACGGAAAATCGGAAATTTTACACAATGGTCACCGAGGAGTGATTTATCGGTTTATTACTGCATTGCAGTTTATGACATTTTGAGTGTTGCTTCATTGCATATTGCACCTATGTTAGCACAAAAGTCACACTTTTCTTTTTGAGTAGTTTTCCATTTTTTTTTGTTCAAAAACACAAAAACAACGTTAAAGCATCAAATTAGAATAGTCACGTTTTCCTATTAAAAATACATTGTCCATGCGACAATACCAATACTACAGCTACCTGGACTTGGTAAAGAAAAGAAAAAAGAGCGTAAAGCAAGCTCCGACAGGTCCAAACACGAAACTTGTTAGCGTGCCACCACACACGCCCGCACTACAAGTGTTAATCGCTTCTTTACGAGAAATAAAATCAAAGAAAATTATAATTCGTCATTAGTCACTTTATCGAATTTTCCGCCATCCGTCAAGTTTTATAATAGTCTGATCCAAAGGTATGCAATTAAGGTAACAATAAAATTACCTGCAAACTAGTCATCACAACATAATAACAGTGTAATAGCGTGAGTGTGGCGTAGGTCTACACTCACACACAGCGCGCACATCGTGACTGCTATTACGTGTATCGGTTAAAACACATACAAACAGAGCGCCTGGAGTCGTAATCAAGTTGATTCATCCATCCAGAGACTCCTGCCAGAGGAGTCATATGCGCTCGCTCGACGGTTTAGTCGCTGCCCGACATTCCGGTACGATACAACCCTCTGGTTAGCTTCCGGGAAATCATCGACGACGAAGAAAAAATTGCACCACCTTGGCGCTCTTGGTGTGTGTTCCGAAAGGTGTTCGCGCGCTCACCACGTCATGCGGGAGTTTCTTGCGCGATTACGCGGAAATCCAGCTGGCTCACTAGTTTTCGGGCGAGCCGCCGCGCGCCTCGAAGAATCCCACTCTGAGACAGTGACGTCACGAGTGCGCCCGACTTAAGTCTCGCGCGTGTACACTCGGAGAGCCGTTTTATGAATGGGAAATGGTGAGAGGAGGAGGAGGAGGTTCTTGCGCCGGATCCACCTACATTCTCTCAACGCGCACGCCGCGTCCTGCGTGCGTTCGGCCGCGCACCCGAACCGGCAGATATTACCAGATATATAGTGTTATGTTGTCAGTTGTTGTTACAACCGGCGCGTGAAGTGTTTAGTGCTTAAGCGGTACGCGTGCTATCGTCTCTCTTGATCAGAGCGCGCCGATCATCAGCGAAACTTGAATCAAAAACGAAATCAAAAACCGAAAATGGTTGAAAGTGTTGCGCATAATTACACTATCAGTGGACATCTGATAGGCATGTTGGATCGTGACCAGCGAACGGTCAACCGTAGAAAGTTGTCGACGGGTGACTTGTTGGACGCGTGCCCGGGCTGCGTGTGCATAACGCGCGCATCGTTAATCAGTGAAAATTCCCAAGTGGAAAATCCGACGGCGGGCAGATGCCCACGCTGGAGCATGCAAAGTAAGTAGTAGTTGTGTTACTCGCGGAGACTTTGACGCTGGCACAAGTCAGCAGCCGCCCCCCGCGATTCCTGCGAATGGTCGCGTCTATTGAATCACACTCGGCCGGGGCAAAAAATCGTAAACGTCGATTACGACACCCAGCATGTGACTAACCGTGGCGAGTGTGCCTTAGGATCGATTTCTGTCGTGCGTGTGAAAATATTTGCGACGCGCTGGCCCTTTTATCACGGCCGGAGCGCGAACGCTCCAACGATAATAGTAAATCACATGAGCGTGGCGAAGCGATTAGCGCTCGCGCGCGAGACTTGTGCACCTTTTGCAGTTACATAAATTGTTGTGGTAGCTGTTTGGAAAAATGCACCGCGCAGCCACACAGCTGATACGGCACCTGTGCGTGCCTGCGGACAATGCGTGTGTGTGGCGATAATTTTTCCAACCGCGGCGAAGTAAAAAATGTCGTCAATTGCAGGATCGCAATCGCATTAAGGAAAAGACGCGCGCAATTAATGGCCATTATGTCGGTAAAAAGAGTCCGCTAACTATTTCGCAATTATAGAAAATATCGAATTAATTCCTTACTGTTGCGCACACACAAGAGAAGCGCGCGCGCCAACCGCGCTCTCAACGAGCATCCTTGAAGCAACAATCGATGCGCATGCTAACACACTGGCAGCAACAAAGTAAAATCATTTTTCGATTTCGACATGCTCGCGACATGTGCTTTCGAGCTTTCGTCAAGCAACAGGTCAAACGCACATTAAATTTTCTTCTCACGCTATGGCGCCCTTTCGGTGTGTTTGATGTCCGCATACATCCACAACTCAACACGGCTCGGGATACTTCTATTTGTACAAGACTCAAGTGTCACTGTCATCTTTTCTCATTTTCTTCATCTTACAAAGCGATGTTAATTACTCGACCCAACTTAATATGTTTGTTATCCTTTTATCCTTTGCAGGAGTAAAAAAGGTCCTTGCAGTCGTCACCTATTTACTGATAGTCATACCGACGGTCTTGTCAGCACCCAGCGGCAGCATGGAGCAACAACAGGAAGATCCCTTCTGGGTACTCAATGAGAATGTGCAACCGGAGGATAATATCACGCAAGCACTCAAAGCACAGCTGGCGAAAACCATCCAGACGCAGGCGAAGATCGCATGCAACAAAGCCAATCATTCCCTTGAAGAATACACGGTGAGTTTTCGCCGCACATCCTGTAGGAATCTATATAACTAATTAGTATGCGCCGGCTAGTCACACCATCACGGCCCATCACGGCCTGATGTCTGATTACACACTATCATATTTTTCTTCTTTGTTCGCCGTCTGCGTCGGATATAAATAACTCGCGTCTTTATCACATCCGGTGAAATTTTCCGGCCGGTGTGCGCACGTTCGATTTAATAGCAGACGTATTGTATTGTATTGTCTACTCTTCCGATGACACCTATATTTCATTAACAGGATCGGACTTGATTGAAATAATATTCGCAAAAATATGTTGAATACTAAAGTGCATATGCATTGGTGTGAATTTTGTTGAAATGTGTAGGCATGTGGTCGATTACATATTTATATTTTGAAACCGGTACGGTCGTGCGGCGCACGTTGGAATCGAATGAATGAAATCGCAATCGGGCACACACGAGCACGCGAGTGTGTTCCTCCCACGCGGGTGCGCGCACCGAGAGTGTGCCAGTGCCAGGTGCCTGCGACCCGGGCGTCAGGCAGTCTGCGAGGCTGAGACGACGCGTCGCGATATAGAAATTACCCAAGCATCAGGTTTAATCAGTCAGACAGGCGCAAACGCAACGCAACCCGAGCCCCCAACAAGGTCGATTAATACCTACTACTAATATCTTCAACTCTTATCGGGTCGCACTTAATCAGCGCTTTCCTTTCGCACCTGCACACCATTTGCATACGCGCATTTTTCTCTATCCCACATTTCTCCTTTCGCGGAGAGAGTGAATAAGTGCTCTTGTTTGTGCAGCGATTGCGACACTGGCACACACGTGTTCCTACACAGTACATTCATGCGCGGGCAACAAGTGGTTTCATAACATGCAGCAGCACATCTCAGGTTACTTATATTCAAAAATTTCCGTTGCAGAAAAACCAATTCAGTATGACACCGGAACAAGTCCATCAACGCTATAATTCTACATCGTTTGATTGGTTACCTTCCAAGTCGGACATACCGAAACAATTTGGTACGGATGTAACTGATGGGTTCACACGTACGGTAAGTCAAAACCATCAAAAAACTCAAAATAACCAAAAAAACTATAAAATTTTTAATAACTTCAGATGGAAGAAGAAATGATCCACTTGTACCATCAATTCCAAAAAATCGGCGTGGGTATCGAACAAATCGTCAGTGAATACAACAACTGTACACCCAATAATGGTGCTGATCAATCAGTCTGCATCAACTTCAACAATATGCGTCAGGACCTCACCACGCTCCTACGCGAACTCAACATGAACATTGGTACCCTCGGTCTGGTTCGCAAGCCAGACGTTGAACGAGATATCATGCCCGATGAGGATAGACAAGTTGATGAAACAACGCGCAGAATACGCAACTGGGTGATCTACCGTGACTACATCAACGCCCTGGAGTACACCATCAAAGCATTCGAGACGCACTTCTGAGAGGAGGCCCTACTGGGCGAGCGCGTTACACCGCTCGTCCTCGATCTACGATCGCACACTTCCTTCGACTAGAGACATATCTCCCTATATTTACATTCTACCTATTTATTGCATCGCGTTGTTCATTTTCTTACATAACATTTTATTTATTTGACGTGTCGAACGAAAATATTGTAAATATTTATTCGATTAATTTATATACATATATATATTTAAAAATGGCGGCAAGTAGCAAGCGAGAAACACTATTAACATTATTTTGAATTGTAATTAAGACCGTAGTTAATATTTATTAATTTATATCTACTATATTTAGCGAATGACTCTATTTACGATACGCGAACTATGTTGAAACTCTTTATGACTGTATATAATCGCTAGGATAATTAGCAAACGTGTGCAGTTGTTGTAGCTACTCTAGTACCATAATACACACACCTGCTTTCGAAGACGGATGCTGATGCAGGCGTTTGATCATGGACGCCACACACACACACACATTTACACACTCACTCAGAAAGGAGTATTTCAACGCGACCCACACACTTATTTGATTTGTGTTGTGTTGTGTACTTGACACTTGTTGTGTTACTTTTGATGCACACCTTCAATTGCGGGTGTCCATCAAAACGAAATCAATAACAGACAGTATTTGACTTGGCAGTTGTATGATTTATACTGTGATATTAGAGCACATTAATGAAGGAATATTTATTGTTATTAAATGTATACTACTTGTTTATTTAATGCGAACGTGTGCGAGTGTTTTGAATCCTTGAATCTCCTCGTTTTGCAGCGCGTACTGTAGGATAAGTTATGATTACTTGTGGGCATTTATATTTATTGCACCATAACGGCAACGGCGGTAATTTATGATTTGATGTTGCCGCTGTTGGCGCAGTCAGTTAGTCAGCTTTGAAATTTCACTTTATGACTATTTACAGGGTAGTTGGGCATAAATAAACATCGAAAGTGTCATTTTTATTTCACTACTTTACCAATGACACTAGCCTTTCACTATTTTCGTACACGATTGACAGACGGTTTATTGCACACAGCGCGTAGTTGAAGGTCTTGACGAGTGTGTAATAACTAGTTTACCTGGCGTGGTGCTTTGTGAAGATTTATTGAACATCGACAAGAATATTCGTGTTTTCTACATTCTACCGGCGTTGAAACAGGGAGAAAGAACGAAATGTAGATCGGATGATAAGCCACGCGCATTCCGACCGTCCGGCATTGTTTAATTTCGGTGGTTGCGGCCTCGCATTGATGTCGTCGTCGTCGACGACGCTGAGAGCGAACCGAGTGTGACTCAAGCACGGCGCGTCTGAGCAGGCGCTAGGCGCTTTTCGTGAGAACCTGCCGGCGCGTTCGCGGAATGGACGCGCGCGCCGGGCAATGACAGATCACCTTGGCATTGAACACCAAGCTGAACGCATTTGAGTTTTCGAGTGTCGGCATGCTCGCAGCCGAACATTAATTCCGCGCTGTTTATTAATTGTCCGCATGGGTCGGAAGTGACGCAAACGACTCACAATATTGACCCACACACACACAGAGAGATATAGAATATATTCATAAATACCTTGACACTTGGGGTTTTTTTCTTCGTTTCTGGATCGCTTCATGCACAGGAAGACAATATTGACTCTGGTGATTAGTTCAACTGCACCAAATTTACTTATTGTTGTAACCGTTAAGTTGGAGATGATTTTTTGTGACTTCCTGGTGGCATTGGGACTTCTGTCGGGTGCAGCCCATTGATAATCGTTGGAATTATTGATCACATGCGCCTTCGCGACCGGTGGGACGGCAGGAAATTAATTAATTTCGAATACTCGAGATGCCACCACGTCGTTGGCTCGTCTCGATGCCACCGATAGGGCGACAAACGCCCAAGTAGCGATGACCACTGTCGATAACAAGGAGTCTAGTCTGGTGCGGCCGTCAATTATTACCGATTGGACATGTGTAACTTATATGTGTAACCCTTCCCAGCACACACACACAGGTACAGCTAAAGCAACAGAGAGCAACAGGTAGTTTTTAGCGCTGCGGTGCAAAACCAATAAAAACAGACACGAAATATTTGCATGAACACAGCCACTACATACCTTACATGTGTAAACTTGTAACTGGCACCCACAATAAAAAAGCAACAAGCTTTAAAACGTTCAGCAACAAGGGTTAATCGAAGCGTGTGATCTTGTTACGACCGGCGCTTGCCGCAACTTTTCTTAACCTCGAAAAAAACAACACAACTACAATACCTAAACTGATTCATAGAGGTCACCGCAAACATTCCGCACGGTGTGTTTATTGTTTGTGAAAACAAATAAAACAAAAACAGTTAGACACTTTTGCGAGAGATCATTGAAAATAAACCAATTACAACAAATTAATATCCGTTAGCGTCATGACGAAAAGATTCAAGTTATAATAAACGCTCGCGTTTGATTATTTTTACGTCGTTACGCGCATGTGTAGCAACTGTGTCGCGCTGGGTTTGTTGTGAGATAATTTGTGTCTCGTCTCGATTCTTTTGCTCCAACGGCGGAGTTATGAGTAGCAGGAACTAATTTTCGTGCGTATGTATCGCAATGTGAAAGAAAATTGTTTGTTTGCAGTGCGTTTGTATTTCGTTTGTCTTTGATATTTATCTCGACTTTTAATTGTCCGTTATTTTAATTACGGAATTACTGCCCTGTCCTCTATGTATTTTTTCCGACGCTCAATTGGCCGGTAATTGCATTTACGTTTTCTTTTGTTCTCGAAGCGCGGCGACAAGACGTGTACGACAAGAGTCTCGCAGCAGATTGCGTCAAACTCGATCGCGCTACTACAGGATACGCACCGAAGAGAATAAAAATTAAGTTAAGTAAGGAATTTTTATTTTTATTACATGAAACTTCAATTACCTATTTATTTATTGTCGTTTTGCCTCAGATCCTGATGTTGGCAATAAAAACGATTTGTTTGTGTGTAGAAAAAAAAATAATGTTACTTCGTTTCTCATTTGGGACCCCTGCGGAATCGATTTACACAGTGTCGGCACATGAAGAGAGCGCCCAAAGATACGCCGATATTTGAACACATTATGGACGGATTTCCATTGGTGATTTATGACTTTCGAGATTGAGTGATAATGCCCCGAACGCTCTCTTCGCGCCGAGGGAGATTATGCGCATTTGAAAAGGCAGATTATTTCTGTTTGGCACACACAAACTGGTTCTCGCTCACATCGTCGCCGGTCGTCCGTCCGGCGAAACAAAGCGCGAGCCGTGTTTATGTTATTGCATCCACAACGGCCGAAAAGTGCAACTTGGAGTGCCACCAAACAATGACTTAAGCCGCCCTTCGAAATGCAAACGCAAATTTCATCAACAATGCGTATACATTTCGGGTGGTGTTTAATCTATGTTCATCCCCCATTGCAAAGTGCTTCTGGGTTTTACCATATTCCAACATTCAGCTACTGTAATCCCTCAAAAGGGTTACAAGTTACATTTTAAAAGACTTAAGTCATTTATGATCTCAATATACAAATACAAATCCAATATAAGTGCCCATCCTAAGATGACTTAACGAAATAAAATAAAATTATTCACAATTAACATGTTTGCGGTTGCAATTACGTCTGACCTACATTGAATTTACCGAGCAGCAGAATTTGAAAATGTGAACGGAATCTAGTCGCGACTCGTGAGTTGGCGAACGTGCCGTGCGATGTCGGTGTGCTCCGGAAATACCACGCACGCTCTTAGAACTTAGAACCGCAGAAAGTACGTTGCACATGCGCAAATGCGCAATCTAGACGCCAGTGGGTCGATAATAATAATAACCGCATGACACCACATTATAATATACTAAATGTTAGTGAAAAACGCAAGAATTTCATTAAGTCACTCCTTGTTATCACAATGATACACTGATAAAACATCTAAATGTAATCATCACTTGATTATGTTGATTTAGACAAGCTGGTTTCTATTGACTAATAAGTTAGTAATTTTTATTGTATTTTGATCATGTGTGGCGCCAGACCAGGTGAAATCGCAGATTTTCCGGGTTTTGAGAGACGCTGTCATTGTTTGGGCGGTTTATGAATGGAAACGCAAATTGAATAGGCCCACAATGCGCAGATGCATTCCTAACTTATGGATATTAGGCGGTTGTTGGTCGGTTTTGAATCGCCTGGCATTGTTCCCATCATTCAAGAGGGTGTGAATTGAATAGGAGCGTTTTTGGACGCTTTTATCTTAAAGAATCAGAAATCACGAGTGGTGCACAACCACTCCGCAGTGAGAAGAATAGAAGCTGGCCTAATGTCTGTGTGACGTGGCGTCGCATTGACTGCGCTTTTCGCTTTGAAACGCCGCGCAAAGATTGCTGATTTCACAGGGGGTTGTTTGTATGCGCCCGCCTCCGGCGAAATATTTACTGCAGCGGCCATTTCCTGACGTCTCACTTTGTGCCCCGATGAGAGATTCATTCAGTGGCGCTACGGTTCATTCATCCGCCCGAGGTGGAATGCAGATGCGACGGACCTACCACGAGAGAGGTGCGATCTCGTGGTGTACGGCGCTGGCCATCACGAGGTGTCACTTCTGGCACCCTCTTTAAGCTGGACACCAGGTAGTTGCGCATTAGTGCGCACACATAAATACATAAATCTACTTGTCACTAGTGCGCTTTGGACAGCACACCCCAAAGTGGAACAATGGCCGGAAAATTTCGATGCCTCCCTTTGAGGAGTAAATATTTGCCGATCGGATAGCGCTTCAGTTCTGAGGTGATTTACAAGATTTACAACTAGATGCTGAATCACCGAATATAACTGCTAACAAGAGGCGCGCAAAGCAGTCGAAACAGGGGCGTACCCAGTAATTTTACACATCAAGACCTACCATTTGAGTGTTTGTTGTGTGTGCAGGTGGGACTGGTACACCACTGCGTTGAGGTTACCCAGGGAGGTCCCGAGATTTATGTGCGGCACGCCGTGGCGACGCGACGCGCACCGAACGGGAGATCGGGAACAATAAAAAACGCGTCTCAGCCGTGCGCTATTGTCGTCGTTTCGCGCTTGCCGCGCTGCTCGCCTATCGCCCAATGGATCGTTGATGTATGCACGGACCGTACCAAAATGGTAGTCGCCTCGTCGACGCATGGCGTGAAGAGTTGCATGGCGATTTGTATTATAAACAAGTCGCATTCGCGGTCACGTAGCCAGGCGGTGTGCGAATCTTGCGGAAACAACAAAAATCATACACGCTTGACGCTCGGTTCCCGCACACCTCAAAGGGGTCCGAACCGTAGGTACCATTTGTTTAGTTATACTTTGCATGTGTATATATATATACACAACGTGAGACCCGGAGGAATGCGCGAAAGGTGATTGAGCCGTCACCCCAGCGGGGGTGTCGGGTTGATAACGAGGTGAGGCGACCACCCGACGCACGCCCGCCGGGTGACAAGGGATGCGCGATAATAAAGTGCGCGTCGCAGGCGCGCTCAGCACGCCACACCGGCTGCAGGTAGTCCGTCGTCCGTTTCGAACACCGTTTCGTAAAGCGTCCTGCTGTGGCGGTACCGCTTTGGAAATCGAGCAACCGAGGACCGCCGGCGCCATATCAATCCCCAGCCATACGAGGTGTGACCCTTGAAATTAATATTTCACTCGTTTTACACCCTGGAAAATATTTCGCCGGCGTTCAGCCGGAAACTGGCACAACGTGGGAATGCGATATGTGTGTGTGTCACGTCAGACCACACGTGCTGCCTTAAACAATTCGAAACGTCTCGGGGCCACCTCAAAATCGAAATCTCGCCGCTGAGCCGGTAATTATCGTCTCGGCCGCAACGCGACCGCGACCAACCACTAGTGCATCAATATAAACAAGTTAATGTCTTTATTTTAACTAGAGACGCCGCGCTCCAGCTCTCCGGCTTGGCGTGCGGAGATAAAACGATAAACGCGCTTGACGGTCGCGGCCCATCTCTCGGGCCGGCGTAAAAACGGACGTGAAAACAAACGTGAAAACGAGTCGGGTGTCTAATTGGGGGTCTCATTATACACCGGCGTTGAGCGTCCGACGGCCGGGCGTGCAAAAGGGGACCACCCTACAAATTACATGCTGCGTTACAACCGGTTGTAAATTTACTTCTTTTTACAGTTTTCGCCTTTTTACCGCCTCGCTTCCGACCGAATAACACAATTGTGTTATTTCTGCACTCTCAAATCCTCCACCCAGGTGATCCACAATTCATCGAACAACATTTTACATCTCTATTATTTCCTATCCGAAAAATCAATTCGACATACCCACTTTGTCACAAATAGGCACAAAATAAATAAATACTTCAATTTTTCTTTATGCGAAACTATTCTAAACTCTTTTATGCACAAGTGCAACAACATTGTGGGACATGTTCACACGCTGCGCAAGTCAAAAATGAGATGATCCATGAACCATGCAGGATTGCCAAACGAAACAAAGAGACGGCTTAAAATTAAAAATTAGCAATGGTAATATGCGAGCGTAGAATAATGAGCGTGCTGCACATGCCACACGCGTTCAGCAACACACATGAATACATCGTTGGCGAATGCGGCGGACGTTTTCGTATTTTCCACCATAATACTCCAGCCGTTGGGTTGGTGTACCAACGGTCCAATCGGCGATCGGCTTGGGCCGTGGCTATGCCACGACTCGAACGTAAATATTATTATGTATACGATTCGCACACATGTGCACAAGAGTACCATCACTTCTGCAGAGTTACATCTGCAACCTGCGTTCAAATTTTTACTTTCGATCCAACCCATGCCTCATTATTATTATTATTAGTATTGACTTAAGCCACAACTGTACTCGTATGTGTCATTAACCGATCAAGTTTTCATTTCTTTTCGCACCACAGGTATTTTTCTATGTCTTATAGGTTGACAAATTGCGCCTGATTGCTTTTATTCACTTCCCATGGTTTATGAAAAGTCGTTGAAAGCTGGCCGACGGTTGTTACCTGCACGCGACGACGCTCTAATCGGTTGAAATCGATCGTTATTTTACATTTACTACCATATAATGTTATTTCGTTGATATTGTTATTGTTTATCAAACAGGGAAGAAAATACGTAAATCCGCGCGGCACGGATGTGGGAAACCCAATGCGCATGAATGAATCGAATTTGTTACGGTATTAAATTAGCCATCAACACGATAGACGCATAATTATTATGTAAATGATTGAGCGGCGAGTTAATTTATTTATGATTTCAACTACTTGGGAAATTATAAAGGCCCGCTGTGTGTGTTTACGTTCATTGCACTTCTATTACACTTTACTATGCACTATTATTAATAGCATGCCATGAAGTGTATACTCCCACTCTTATGAGTTTGTTAAAAATGATGAAAAATGAGTCACATGCGAATCGCATGCGGATTTAAGTGTTCCGTTCCGCATACCGCGTACATCCGAATGTTTGTACACTTACTCTGATGATGACGATATAATAGTAAATGTATGTCTATCTATGGCCATTTCGCTACGACGAAATCTAAAAAAAGAATAACACGCACTCAATGATTACTTAACAGTGACACTTGATAGTAAAACATGATGTGACGGTATCGTTTCGCTGATGCAATCAACGATAAAATGTATGACGGCATTGCTAGTGGCGATAACACACGCAAAATGCATTCTCCACTCAACACGTCGATTTGCATTGAACTTGTAAACAAATTAAATTGTTATTTGCTGTGTGGCTGCTTTGGTTTAATTATTTAATCATAGGATTTTCCGTTTTCTTTCAGGAAGCACAAAATCATGCCCAACAATGATCCAAATATTAGTCATACATCTTAATAAGTTATATCATATTGTAGTTAACAATATTGTTCACAATAAATTACTATATAAGTAGTTTTAGCCGTCTGTATGTATACAATTGTTGGAATGATTGTAGAAATAACCGCAATGACGAAAGTTGTGTTTCGTGGTATAATGTCGAGCGCGGGAATCCACTAGTGTTTGTTTTCGTGTGTTGTCTGATCGTCAAATGCCAAGCGGAAACTGTTCATTCCAAGGATGACTCATTAAAATCCTAAGCGCAATTCGGAATAATTCGATTTGATCAAATTACTCCGGATTAAAAATAAGAATTTTTTGCATAATAAATAGCTATATTTGAACTTGAAGGTAAATATTACTCATATGCACATCAATGAAAGAAAAAGTAACAAAATAGTCAAATGATTCAACAGTTGTGCTAACAAACCACGACTACTGCGTGGTGTGTTTGAGGTGGTGAGAGCACTGATAAGCGTATGATTCATATCATTCATATGTGGTACATTGAATAAGATATTGTAGAAAAATAAAAACTTTTCACCGCGCAGGTTGACATTGAAAAATCACAGCGCGTTGAGACCGTGTGGGACGTGGGTGCACATTCCAGATGTGTCCGAACGATTAGCGCTGACAGCCACCGGCGGCTGGTTAATGGCGCTCCGCGCGCATTTTAACGAAGCGCCCCCCAATCCACCCTCCGCGAATGCCGCTCGCGGCCGCTAATGAGACCGCCCTGACTCGATTTCACCTCACCTCGAGAGTTGCAGCCGCGCGAGCTGCATATGCATGTCGCATGCATGGCGTGATCCATTACCGGATTCATTAAGACCGACCTAATATGACATGATTGTCTCCGCCGTCTCCGCGTGGACGCAGCAATTACATATTCTACGGCTATTATTTCAATTTATGTACGACACGCAAGCTGTACTTGAAAAATACTCATTATTTTACATACGGTGCTGCAGGAGTTAAAAAAATCGTCAAATTGCTAGTAATCTTGCAAGTCTTTTTACTTTTCTTCGTTTTTTTTCTTCTCTTTTACTCCGAGTAAACATTGGAAATAAGCATTACGATGGCCAAGTATTCGATTCATGGGAAAATCCTGTTGAATCCTTATAATTCAGGACGACTGCTTCTCCTTCTACAAAGGACTAGTGGTTACTCACAATGTAACAAACGAAAAAGTTCAGTTGTGATCCGTCCGCGTCGAGTTTATTTATAATGGCGCTACGTTTGTCTCCAATCGCGATTAAAAACTTTGCAGTTTAAAGTTGCCAGCAATGATAGCAAACATCAGTGACGTTGTGGTGTGTGAACATCCTTGTTGGCGTTGGAGTTCAAATCCGCTTCATTCATAAAACTGTGATTTGTTTGCTTAATATGTAGTTTATTGAAAGTTGTAATTTTTTTTCGTTAAACACAAGTTTATGGTGAGTTGTTGCTAAGATGGCAAAGAAAGTGTGATCTAGTTTCCGCTCTCATCATCTGATGAGGTAATCCTGCCTCGTGCGCTCCGAAAAAACCTCGCGCAACTTTTTTTCTAATTAATATTCGATCGTGTTAATAAGTTGCGAGCGAAAGAAATGAAATGAAAGAAAAAGAAATTGTTCTTATTTTCGACTGAATGAGGCATGACTAAATGTGCGATGACGTCAACCCACTCTTCGTGAGTGAGTCGAAATTCTTCACCTGCGAGTTTCATCAGTTGATGTAAGTTTGTGCTTTGTGCCGCGTGCGGTATTACATCCCGGATAAATGAAAAGTTCGCAGTCGGCATATCCGTATCGGTGGTTGGCAAAAAAATTTTGTTTGGAAAAAGCCGCGTGGTGTTGCGGGGAGTTGACGCAGGATCAACACTTCATGAATGAACCGCGTGCGGCGGGCAAGCGAGCCGGCGGGCGCGCACGCCGGGAGTGGGGAGGTGTAACTTACCTACTTAAGTAAGTTTGAATCAAACCTAATAATTGCATTTGCGAGCAACGAGCCGATGAGCGTCGCGCTGAGGTGGTGTGCGCATCACGTCAACTCCTCAGAACAAACAGAAGAGAATCGTCAATCAACGCGGAGTGACTTAACTTATAAGTGACTTAAACTCACCTCAATATTAACTTAATAAAAACACTTGTGATTTACCAGTGGTGATAAAAGCCGATGTTATTCACGGATTAATTAAGGATTTATCTTGATCAACTTGCAATGAAACTAAGAGGTTAGTATTTATTTGTGTGTTTTCATGGTGTGTTGTTACTTGAGTCCAGATAAGAGCAGTTTTATCGCGGCGGCGTTGTGGAAAAAAAGTGCGCACAAGAGCAAAAATCCACGGCGGTGTTGTTGGTTTTTGGCCACGGGTGACTCCGGTTGAGTATTGGTAGCGGGTACCCGTACTCACCCGGAGCCCGATGCGGGCCAGTCAGTCGGTCCGCAACCGTCGTGCCATTCGCTCTCAAATCAAATACGCGACACACAAAATTTCGGACGCAACTCTGCTCTCTTACCCGACTTAAGTAATATTACGCATAATTAGTGGTATGACCGCGTGGACATGTGTCACAGAACCGATGACTCATCGTCCGCACGCTGTTTGCCGGCGGTACCAAAGCGTCGTGTTAATTGCTCAACGTTATCCACAGATTTCTCAACCACGAGCGTCCTTCTGTGGGTAGTCCTGCTGATCCACACAGCCCAGGCGTATGATGTACTCACATGCGTCAAGAGTGCGCTTGGCACATCCGATTGCAACCCGCAGAGAAACACAAGATCCGCGGACGTTCAGTTGACCACCAAGGAAATCAATGATTCCGTCAACATTGCTGTCAATTACATCGTGCGTTATGAAACTGCGTTCCGGTGTATTGGGACGTTCAACGCTGAAGAAGTCCTCAACACAACAGTAGCTTCCAATGCTTCGAATTATTTAAAAACCATCAATCGAACAAACAACATCAAGAAAGCGTTTATGCTACTGGGAGATCTCGGGGAGTACATTAAAGAAGTGGAGGCGAAAACAAGAGATAAATATTATCAGATGATTTTGTGTGATATGGCATCGCGTATTCAAGCCACGCGATTGATTACTTCTTCAGCGAATCTTCCAAACAACTACACGCGCCTCAAGGATGAATTCAAAGTGAATGACAGTGAAACAGAAGAGAATCGTCAACGTAAAGTGATCTTCACCATTTTCGCGCAGTTGTACACACGATTGGGGAAGTTAATCAATGGCACAGTGAAGAAGGAGCATCGAAGAACAAACATCAAACGAGTAGACATCGAAGCTGAGAAATTATCAGCTATCTACAAACAGAAATATCACAATATAACTCCGCAGAGAAAGAAGAAAATTACACGGAATTATTGTAATCTTTTGGAAGAAATGTACGCGGTTCGACAAATGCTCCAAGGAAAAGTTTCGACGGAGAAAATAAATAATAAAATGAACAAAGTGAAACAAATCATAGGATCAGTTCGACGATTTACAAAGAGTTACAAAGGTGGCTGCAAGAAAATCCAAGACAAAACGCAAAAACGCCAAAAGAACGGATGCAGAAAAAAGTACTGCTGCGAGAGTGATACCGTGATACCGTGCCTGCTTGGAAAGTACCAAGAACTTAATAATAAATTATACTGTGAGCTTGCCAAGACACCGGGACAATCGGTAAAATCAATTAAACGATTCAAATGTTAGAAATGCTAAAGTGTTTAGTGCAAAACGCGACGAACAAAAACTTTTATTCAAATTTTGTGGCATTCTGTGATACTAGTTCGTAAGAGACAACTTTCCAAAACTTAAGATGCAGTATTGTACAGTTCCTTATTATTATTGTTTAATTACGAATTCGCGACGGTGATTGACAACGCCGAAGTGAATTTCTTTTACTTACTAGATGTTTAAATATTTATTCTATTTAATTATTTATGTAAATTATGAACGCCATGTGCTTATTTAACACGTGATCAGTATTTATTTTGTAAAAACAGTCACATATTTATATCGCCAGTGTATAATTTATTGATAGCAGCTGACAATGACAATAACTTACTCTTGAATAACGAGAGTGTGATTTTGTTACGATTCTTTGCCATAGACTTATACAAATTGTACTTATTTTTGCTGTTTTTTATCGAAAATGTTGGAAAAATTTGATACAGCGTGTATTCTGACGAGAGATGCAAATCTTAATATACATTTTGAACATATATTGAATGTGTTTATTTATAACGTAATGGAAATGAATTAATTATGTTATATTGAATGCTAATTTCCATTTCATCGTGTTGCGGTTTGTCGCGGCGCAGATATTCCCGCGATCGCGGCGATTATCAATCACCACACGACGATGAATTTGTTATTCCCCGTTTACGCGTCACTGTCCGACGGTAAACGAATGCGTTCACGCCAACAGGTACGTAACAACAGGTAAGTATTAAGTATATACTTACTTACGGTAATAGTGTAAATGTAACATTGCAAATGTTTCAATGTCGCGAAATAAAAATTCCCCTATATCCCCGATTGAATTGCGCACGTTGTTTATTATGTCGGTGTAGTATAATTAATGCAGTTGGAAGGAACAAGTGAGTGCATTTGCATTCGTATCAAAACAACTTTCAATGTGAATTTTTAAAGTCACTAGAGTCCTCTAGCGGTCGTAAAGAAAACAAATTCCTATCATATAAGAATACAGGTTACTTGAATACCCTATTTGTGTAGCTATTCGAGTTTCACGAAGTGTCTAACAGAGGGACACGGCTAAAACACGGTAACTACTTTTACAGATTCTATTAGTACCAATATTCACAAACAGAGGGATTGTATACAATATGTACACAACATAACAAAAAACTTAGAAAAGATTATCTAACAAGTCGTAAATTATTATCGACGTCAAGTCTATTAAAAGTAATAAAACTCAACAATAAAAATTTAGTTACGCGTTATCTAACAACTCCTGCTTGCCGAGGTTTTGTGGATAATCATCGAGGAAGAAGCCTCTGCAGACCTTTGACCTCAGGTCAAAACTAAACTTTCACTTGCCGGAAATTCTATACTCATCTCATGCACACATCTGACAATATTTTCTACCTACGAGTACATTTACATAATAAGATGAACACGTTTGATCTTTTACTTAACTCTACCTTTTCGTGCAACAAATTGCACTGGATTAAAACTTCTTAAAACTAAATTACTTTTGGTTGTAAAGAGATAATCCTATAATTTACAACTTTGAAGAAATCATAATATTTGGTGGACAATTGATGGAATTATTCTAATACTAAGTAGCTTAAGCTACCGGGCAGCTTAAATATTTAATCCTTTATTGCAGACGAGTTTAAGTCGAATATCTATCACAATATGACTTAAGTCATTTAACGTTAATCCCTTTAAATGAGCAGAAGGAAAACCTGACGCTTTTGTATGCAAATATGAGCGATATAAATGATTGTTACTGAGCTATTACGTGCACTTTTATTATTTACGAGCAAATCCAATTGAATCGTAAACATTCGCACTTTTGCGCGGCGTGTGCTGATATCGCACCATCGTAATCGCTGTATTAAAGTTATAACATAATAAAAGCGCGTGCTGCGGTTGAATTTTCACCGTGTAGATCTATACATTACGCATTATATAAACGTAAAAAACAGCGTAAATTTATGCACGAACGTGCGGCTGACAAAAATTGAATTATTAGCGACGCGCATGTGCTCGGAGCAATGAGGAAACGATTCGTCTGATCATCGCTATTAGTTGATCATTATTTATACTAATTTAAGTTTCAAGTAAATACCATGTAATTAAATTAGCAAAACTCATTAATCTTTATTTATCGTCTTTTTCTTTTTCTTTCTGAAGATAAAATTAAGTTTAATTTAAAAATGCGTCAATGAAATGACTTTTTTTTTATTTGCCTAAAAGTTGTATAATTTCAGAGTGGCGTTGATGTCATTGCTTCATTTCTTACGAAGTTAAATAATAAATAATAATTTCAAATTTGTTGTGTTTATTTCATAGTTATTTGCAATTACATAAAATTTGATAGTTTTTTTTTTGTGTGTCGAAGACTTAAAATCACACTTCTGTCTTTTTTCTTTTTTTCTTGAGATGATGAATCTTGTTTGTGTTAAGATTGCAGATTTAAACAGTGTTAAGAAAGTGAAATGAAATGAGGAAGCAAGATCCATACTTGCAATTGAATTCGGATTGGGCAATGAGTAATTAATGTCTTTAAACTTTAACCAATTTAATGAGTAATGACTAAGTAATTTAATTAAAGCTTAAACTTTCTTAACTGTTTGATTCAAACGTATGGTAATCTGTGTTTAATCAAAATTCAATTTATTTTATTTATTAGCGTTTTTCTATAGAGACTGTTACGTATGTCCAAAACCGCCTACCATTTATATTAATTTTTGATATTAATATATTGCCATGGTGTTAATAGGCTGCGCATCGATAGGAGTTGAAGACTTCCTTGTGAAGACAGTTTTCCAGTTGAATTAAATGCCAGTGCACTATGATTAAAATTGACACAGTTAATTTTGAGTTTAGAAGAAAATTATTATTAAAACTATGACATTTTAATATAATTATTAAAGTTTTAGTTGATGTAACTTAAAAGTTTGACTTTTTGACTTTTTTGTGTCCGCTAGATAGGCAACACATTATACTAACCTCAAATTTAATCATATTTAATATTATATTAAGTATCAAATGGGCTAAATGAGAATTTTTGTCAGAAAATTGATTAAAAACGAACGTAAGTTAGATCCCGTGACTAAAGTCCGTGACTAAAGTACTTTAGTAGCCGACCGTGTTTAAAGAACCCCTTTTTGTGTCCCAAAACTTTGGAAAAACTGACAATTTAAAGCTGGAAGAAGACAAAATCATTTTTTGTTTGATTAATTGCAAGATATTAATGAATTATTGATTAATAAATTATTTTATCGGTAATTTTACAGTTTGAAAACTGTTTTAACGTAATTAAACTGATTTTGAATAAGTTAAGTAAAACTTATTTAACGGTATAGATTTTTCAAAAGAATGCGAATGCAAATTTGAACTTTGCAAAGAAACTCCACAGGAATGAATGTATGTATCTTGACAAGCCTGTAACTGACACATGCTTGCATTGTAATCGCATACGTGTTGTTGCGTCGTCAGACAAGATGTTTCTCCGGCGCGGTTGACATGTAGACTTGAACTGTTTTCCTCGCCGCTAATGCTAATCTACTGCGCGTGCCATTAAGGTAACTTTACGACGGCGGTCAATTAAACGTCGCGCAACAAGAAGGCAAGAAGACATCGAACACGTTGCTGCAATCCACCGGAGACCATGAACTATTTCGAATGCCGCACAAATAAATAAACTTAGAAAATAAAATGTGATTCCGAACAATGAAAATGTTCAAAGTATAAAATAATTTGTGTTAATTTTGTGATTTTTATAGCTTTTTAAAGAGATAATGAGCAATTTATGTGTCAAAACGAATAGATAATTATATTGTTTTGTTTTGTGACAAATCCTTCGATTCAAAGGTCTTGTGCCAATCCTTTAATTTCCCAGCTGGTGAATAGGTGCAGGCGAAAATGTCATGACCTTAAAATCACCACAACATTGTTGTTGTTTAAGTTATTCTCGAATTTATCGTATTAAACATCAATTAATTCAGCCGCAGCGTGATTCCATTTTAGCAAAAACGTAAATTCAATAAAATATGCCTCACATTTTCGGAATTTATTTGTTTGTTATTGTTGGAGGCATATTGTGTCTTCCTTTCGGAAGCAGCAGCGCAGTGGGGAAAGAAGCCAGCGGCGCGTTGACTTAAGTATTCGGCTTGGGCGAGAAAGTGCTCAGTCCGTTGCTCGTACTCCTTAGATTAGCCAGGCTCAGGTGTGTGTCTGTTGTCGGTGGTTTTTTTGGTGTCCGGTGATATAAACGTATAAACGAGGAAGTGCGCATTCCAGCATCAGCATCAGCATTCTGGACCAGTTTTCGCTTGCCGATCTCAAGTGCAATCATGATGCTGATGTGTCTGCTTATAAGCGCTCTCGCTATTGCGAATGGATATCCACAATATACGCAATGTAAGTTCAAATTAAATAAATTACCGAAGTATAACAACAGAGACACACATTTTTAATTAATAAATGTTTTAATATTCATTTTGTTACGCTTTTACTCGAAAATATCACATTTCAATGCGTATATTTTGTAGTTTTCACCACGTTGGTATTTATTTTAATGAATTGTGTATTATGTGCGTTATCGCGCACATTAATCAGCAAGAATGCGTGCAAATTAACAGCCCATCATTAGCTGTACAAACAAAATAAAAATACAAAAAGTCAAATCTCGAGGGATGACAAACAACAAGCGAGAATTTTAACAGTGTTTACATTAAGAATGTTTTATGTCCAGTATTGATGCATAATTAACGAAATTGTGCCATTATATAAATGGAGACAAGCCCTCGACGTAAATGTAAATAAAGGGAGCAATTCCAACAAAGGAAAATTTTATTTTATTTTTAATATTAGTTTTCGTGCAATATGAAGCTAGATATTATTGATTTCCTTATCTTAGATAAAGATTAACGATCCGGAAATCCTTTTTCTGGTTATAAACAATTATAAACACTTGGAATTTAATTAGTATCGCGGTTGAATGGTTTAATATCATTAATTTCCTTTTATATTGACAAAAAAAAATTAAAACAAAAGACATTTATCTATAATCCATAAGGAAATCAAAGTGTGACTAGTTTAGTAATATTTGTAGCTAATGCAATAATTGTCCTTGACTCAAACAAGAACTGTCATTCGATTCTTAGTTCGGTGTTCAATTTACCTACAGATTATTATGCGTAACTCGAGCAGGAAATCACAGCATGCAGTAACACACAATTTATACGAGTATTTCAATGAAGTGCAAAATCGTGGAGTTTAACTCAAGTAAAGTGAAATGTACCAATAAAATAAAGAATGTTGTAAGTTAAATTCCTTTGTAGGTGATGATTTGATGACTTTTCTGACACTTTGCAATCATTTCTCGGACACTTCTCTACGCACGCAATAAATTATTGTCTAATTGCGGCGCTACCCAAGCTTGTTGTTCAATTAGTTGATTATTTAATTGTCTGCATGTTACGTACATCGCCGCTTGATTGTAATTAACTGCTAATTAATGTGCATCTTATATAATACGATAAATTGCGACAGGGTGTAAATGTAATTGGAATTCTAACCTAACATAACCTAACCTTCGCAAACAGTGATTTTATTCACAACAAAAAACCTTCTTTCTTGTTTTGAATTTTGTTTTGGATTGTTTGATGCGGATGTGGCGCCCGAAAATAAACAAATTCGAAATCTCATTAGTAAACCAAATCGAAAGTTGTAGGAGTTTACACACCGCGTCAAATATTTAAATTTTATACTTGATCCCTAGGCCTTACACAATGCGGATGTAATCGTTTGGTCTTGGTACCACTAGAAACACAATACACATTATTCAACGCAGCATTTAAATAATTACTTATGCTGTCACACGGGTTCTTGGGCGCCGTGGCGATAATGAGCTGCAGGAAGGCAATAATCACAATGACAAATTTATTCACACGATGAACAAATTGCACAGACTCATAAATTTGGCGCCGAAACAACATCGCTGTGACTTGGAAGGACACAGCACAATGTCACAAACAATAACAAATTAAGATTCGCTTTTAAATATCAAAATAATGGTTATTTTTATAACATTCCTCAAAATTGAGGTTATATCGTTGAAATTATACGGTATGAAAGTCAAAGGTTAATAAATAAGGAAGTGTTACCTTTTGGTATTAATATTTTAACTTCCTGCATAGTTTAGAATTCAAAATTTGAATAAAAATGATTTTATTCATTTTCTACTAGAGTTTGCATAATTTGCAGTTTTAATAACCTACAAATAAGGCTAGAATAATTTGCTTGAACTTACATAACCTAAAACATGCTTTGTGGTAACGTCTGCCACGCACCACTAACGTTTTGTATTGTTCCACATTGCGGCTACACGCGAGTATCGATTATGATTGCTCATTGCATTTCCTAATTTCGCGAGCGCGTGTTCGAATTAAAAATGCGCGCCACGTAAGGAGAAGGCTTCGCATTAGCGATGCTAATTAAGCAGACGTTACATCAGCCCGAAGTGGTAAACTGTAACAAACGCGCGATCATGTAGAACAATTATTTGCTCAGAACATTGCCAATTGTTGGTGGTCAAGTAAAGTGTGGCGAAAATTTCGACGCCTCCTGCGGTTTGAATCGAATCTAAATCCGAGTTTTGTAAACAATGCCTATCAGAGCGGAATGTTATGCGATTAGAATCGAAATCAATGTTGAATAACGCCGTCAAAAGTGTGAGAAGTGCATAGAAGTGAAAATTGATCTCTTTATTTATTATGCAATTGAATTGCGACAATTTGCAGGCAGCGCGTCGCTCAGTACCGGATTTGCAAATACGGCGATGAAGGAATCGTCGACGAAATCGACCGGTTCAAGTGTAATTATCTAAATTAATTTGCTAAAATGTAACGAATTTTAAGTGGAGAAAACTAGGAAACCGAAACATCAATTAAAACACGCGAAATGTTTCGGAATCTCAAACAAAAATCTGCGGAAGTTTATTTCATAATCGTTTTTGATGACATTCCACTCGATTAATGCTGAATTGAATATAAATTCGCATCACGGAAGCGGTAGATATCTACATCCTACATTGACGACGCTCCAACTCCTTTGTATTCATGCGTTATTCGTCAGAAATCGCAATTACCATAGCATCACGTCGCGAGTATTTGCAACATTTATCGCGTTGGCTTTCTTCGTTTCGTCCTCTTGTTTGTCTTGTCAGTGAGTCAAACAGACGCGTGCTGCGTCTTCGCCTTCATCCGTCGTCTTCGTTTGCGTCTCTCGTTCGTTTGAGAAAACTTTCACTCCTTTTACTTTTTAAAACCAATATTCAAGAGTTCACCGTGGTACGTTAAGTTAAGTTAAATTTAATTTTGATTTAATGTGCGATTGTTCGCTGGGAAAGGCCAAAAACAATAGTCAGATACACGTTTTTCTTACTTCTTGGCATCTATTATCGTCTCAGCAGAGAAAAATTTTATTTTTTTGAGTTGTAGCTGGTAAAGGCGAAGAACAAAGATGATTTTACTACACTTTGATTGTAAACACGAGCGTGCGCAGAGAGTGAAAGTGAAAAAGTATCACCTCATATAAAGTACTTAATACTCACTTATCTACACGTTTCTCATACGTTGGGTTTAGGTTGAGACTTTAACATCGACGACACTGAAGAAAAAACCTTGTGAAATTACATAAGCATTTGTGTTAAATCGCGCACGGTGTATTTTGTGCCTCTTACGCCTCTGGTAGGTAATTGCGATTAGGTTTTATCTCCTGCTCGTGATAGTAACGTTAGTAAATCGTCTGTTCATTAACTAAGCCGCAAGTACGAGTAGTTGTACGTTGAGTTATCAGTTGGTACTTTATTCCGCCGCAAATCGCCGGCTAGCATTCAAATCGACAATAAAACATTCATTTTCAATTGCGAAACAATTTGCGTCGAGATAAATTCACCTCGCATTATATTTTCACCTTTTACTTTCGGTCTTTTCGTGCTGGAAGTGAACAATTGTGCGTATGTGCCGCCGCTAGAAAAAAGAATACTTTCTTTACATTCCACACGCAATCAAACCCCTTTGAATTACACAATTTCGAATCGATAAATCAAGCTGTCACAATTATTCTCGCATATGTCATGACGTCGAAATGCGATAACAATGCCTCATTAAATCGAAAATCTCGCCGGCAAAATCTCCGGCGACAGATTCATAATTTATTAGGTGAAATTTAGGCATGCGAAGAATGCTCAACAACAACAACTGGATAACAATAAAAGAAAAAATGTCTCGTGTCTTCTGCAACAGCTTAATTTGTTATATAACTGTAATCTCAGATGAAATAAAAAAAGATTTTATGTAGAAAATATTTTTGCAAAAATATTCATCATGTGTGAACATTAATTACTTCAATACCAATTATGGTTAAGCACTATAAAATATATATATACGTACATTAAAACGCATGTCAATTAGCGCAGTTCTTAATTACTTGCAATCGAAAAAATAATACCTTATGTGCATATAAAGGCTTCAAGGAAGATTGAAAGCGATTATGGGGAAATTGTTTGATATTTTTTCGCTTGTCATTTTTCTGCGAAATGGAAAGTTAATTTCAATAGGGAAAATCTATTTATATAAGGTAATTAACCACATTTACTGTTTCAACTAATTGAATGGAATTAAATTAAATAAACAAACGATTAATCACTCCTATCTCTCTGCATGTTGACTTGTTGCATGAGAATTCATTGTAATTGTAATTTTTATTCAAATTCCGGTTATTAGAGGGCGTTGTAAACATAACTGTCAAGTTGTGTGTGTAGCCTAACCTGAAAATCAATTCGTTTTTGTTTGTGAGGTTAAATTTCGTATTCTGCACGTAGTGTTGAGCCACAACATGACTACTCTTCAATTGCATTACCGACTCTCTGGATTGCGTTGCTCACGTTGTATTCGGTGTGCACTCGCTCGAGGAACGTCTGCTCCAGTTGCATTAATCAAGCGACGCTAATGGTCTTTGTGGCGGCGAGAAGAGCACGCGCATCGCATGCATGCATACACAAAACGCAAAAAAAGCAGCACACGCGAAAGCAAACACAGATTCGTGTATAAATAAAATTGCAGCATTGCGTCCGCGCTTTCAATGCATCCAGATGCAAAAGCGTATTGAATTACGCGCAATTTTATTAACAATTAAAAGCAAATTGAATAATTTTGCCATGTTGCTTTTAAACCACATTTTATATTGCATTTATTTATGTCAATTTGCCACTCAATTACGTTAATAGCATGTGTTTATTTCCATGTGTAATTGTTAACACAAATTTTCACTCCGACGTGAGTAAATCACGATATTTACTTAATTTGGAACAAGTATTCAATCGTTTTCCGCCTGGAGTTATGAAAAATGATTGCTAAATTGCACGAAAACGATTGGAAAGTAACGATTGGTCGTTGGTTAGTAATAATTCTGCGCGATTATTGAGCAACGTCGCAAAACGATTCTGCGATGAGCGCCGCGCGCGCATAATGCCCTAGCAGAGATTCTATAATTTAGATAATCTGCAATCTCAGCATGAAATTTCGTCAAAATGCGCGATTGCCGCAATCGTCTGATTTGGACTGAAACAATAAGAAATAGCAATGAGAAATCATTGCAAAATGATGTTAAATTTATGAATACATTAAGCAATTGGACTCTGCTTAAGTTACGGATTCATTACATTTTGGTATATTTTATTACAGCGTTTAATTGCGATACTTTCATATAACCTTCTTTGTTTTTATTAAGTAATAATTAAATAAATATTTATCATGTCTTATGATAATTGTTCTTTATTAGGAGATTATTTTGTTCTCGGTTTATTGCAAAAAATTAAAAATTTGTTTGATATTTCAACGTGCTGCGCCTTTGAGTCTTTTTTTAGGTTAGTTTAAAGATCATCCATTGTTGCATTTTTACAATGCATCAGTAGCGTAGCTTAAACCGACGCATGCGCAGCTCACTCACGTTTAACGCTTAACCATACTCTCTTCAAACTCTTTTTAGCTTAATTTTAATTAAAAACTAAATAATTTCTGATCGGTTTAACGTAGAATTCTCACACTTTTATCATTTAATTCGCATATTATCTCTTTATCAATTTCTTTTAACAAAAACGATATATTATTATTAATATTCCCATAAAATTGACAAAACTACTCCAAAACACAGTAAATTATTACAAATTCCTCATAATTACCATCGTTTTCTATCGTTTTCTATTGCTATAAACAAATTACCAAAGCGATCCTATCTGTAACACCAGTGATTATTATTCCTGCCGTAAACATAATGTGCGCTTCTATTTTGTTCGGCGGTTATCCAACACGCCGTTTATAGCATTCCAGATGCGCCGGTGCTCGTAATTAATTTACCGTTGTTTATTATGCGTTTCGTTTTCTTCCACTCGCGCAGTTTCCTCATACTAAGCGGAACGCAATCAAAGCGTGCGTTCGTTGTTCCAGTCCAGCCATGACAAAGTGATGGTTCAGTGTGTTACTAACACAAAACGCACTTGCTTCAATCATCGGCCTGACTGAAGTGCTGTGCACATTGCGCATTATGTAATCGCATGCAGTCAACCAAGCATTTCATATTTATTTATTGTGAAGCAGGAGTTGGAGATTCATTTAATTACATCGTAACATAACCATGTTTAAAGAGCTGCCAACATGCATAAGCACCAGGTAGGCAATTCTTGGAACTTGGGTATTGACTAACGACATCTAAATTCATAGACACGAAGTAAAATAAAATTTTCTACGATTTTAAGACATAAAAAGTGTTTTTTAGACACAGACGTCCAAAGGCGTGACTAAAGCACTTTAGTCACGGATTTTAGTCACGGGGTAAACTTTTTGCCTGCTTATTTGCCATTTTATTATATATTAATTTTGTAAAATAAATAAAATTCCGCCAACATATTTTTTTTGTATTTTTTATTGCATGCGAACACGATATTAAAATTCGAATATGAATTAATCACTTGAACTTTCTAGGGAAATTTCACCGAATTCTCTCCGACGCACTCTTTCTCCGATCATTCAACATGAGTCGTGACTTCAACATTTAATTTTGATTGCTTTAATTTACTATTCGCGATTTGTACAGTTTAATAAATCGTCAACATGAGTCACATTCACAGTCACACGTTTTGATGTTTTTATATAAACTGGTTCTAGATCTACATCTATCTCACTAACCTAGTGATAGAACAGAAGCCGGCGTGCGCGAAGAAAGTAACGACAGCGAAAATGAAACGCAGATGAATAAATAAACACGAATCGCATTCACGATTCTTATCGTCGTGGAATAGGTGAATTCTATTTCTATAGAGCCATCAAAATCTAATCTGATTTGATTACACCGACAGTGTTATCGTTAAATTAAATATTATAGTAAATTAATGATCAGCTTTAGTGTAAGACGTGTGGGAATATTTATTTATTCGCAAACAGGTTTTAGAAATCAAAAAGGTCATAAAATAAACAATAGAATGATTTTACAAGAAAAAGAAGAAGGTTATTCTATTGTTATTGTCTTAATAATGAAAGAATTTATAAGTAGTTCATGTTATAAATGTCGTTTGTGTGCATTAAAAAATTTAATTAATTTTTATGATTACGTGCGTGAATTTTTTCGAAAATTTCACAATTATTCCGCACATTTATGCATTACCCAGATGGCAAGTACGAAACAGGCTAATTTGATCTTTGCATATAATTATTGTCGCTCGTAAAAAATAATTACTATTAAAATTGCTTATACAATTGCTATTATCTGGCGCGGTGCGTCGCGCGCCTGCGTCGCGGTGAGTTATTACTTATTGCACGAGGTCGCAGAGCCATATGGGACATGTGGGAATACAATTAATGAATGAAAACAAGGCTGAATACAATACGCACGAAAACGTAATAGAAACTTCAACTCCAAGCCTGCCAAACTAGGTAAATTGCTAAAATATCTAGTTTAATGTTTAACCTCAAATATTTCTTTGTTTTGCTGACAAACGGGGTTAACACGAGGCGAAAACTTTGATTTTACTTACTCAAGAGATGCAAAATAGTAGAATACGGCTGCGAAACTGAGTAAACTTTAACCCGAACACATTACGACACTTACGACACGTTCGTGTACTTAGTTGCGAGATGGTTTATTTAGCGTGTCGCGTCGACTAGCTGAAAATTCTTATTGCATCCGAGGCGAGTGGCGATTTATTGCGCTCGTATGTACATACGAAACAAAGTTGAGAAGTGAGAATGAAAACAACAATGCGAGTGCAGAGCATCGAGTTCACACATTAGGCATTAGACATTCAACTTATTTAGTACACCTCGTAAATCATTTCTAAACTTCTCCAACATGTTTTTGCTCTAAAACTTATTTGTATGTATACTGTGCACACTACGCTTGTTTTTTTCTGACATAACAATTTTTGTATTACATTGGAGTTCAGCTTGAGTTGTGCTTCAGTTGCTTTGGTTTTATAGTTAACATTTTGCGTTTTGTTACACTTCACACTGTTACACTTATTACAATGTTTTGTTATTTATTTGTTGTAAGCATTGTGTAACACAAATCGCTCTTCCTGCAGCACGCTCGCTAGTTAGCCTTTTCTGAATTGCAAAAAAAACACCGACCGAGGAGAGAAGAAGGAATGAAATTTCGATTTGCTTCCTTTCGAAATTCTTAACTTAACTTGGCTTAACTTAAGTAGGCGTAGTAGTGCATTTCGAAAAGAAACGGGCCGGGCGCGGTTGCACAAGCGAAAAAAATGAAGAAAGGGATGGGACCGTGCGAGAAAACCATCACGCAAGCCGCCAACAATGAGCTGCACCTTCCTGTGAACATTAAATTAACATGGCGCACATTCGCGCTTCGTCGTGCAGAAAATTTATGCAACTTTTATGACATTTCAAGATCTTTTTAGTTGTAAGACATTTGAAGATGTTTCAAACACTTGACCTCGACGTTATATCATATTTATGTGCATTGTTTAGTTTGCAAAATATTCATAGGAGTTTCTTATGTTTTTAGCTTCGGAAGACCAAATTGCTGCAGCAACCGACCAACATGACGACGATTCAGATATGTATATGGAAGCAATAGAACATGCACCTTCCACCAGTGTTGTTCAACCAGGTGGTTCAGATTCGGATGGTTACGTGGGTGATAGCCAACAGTTCTATCCATCATTTGCACCCTTCCATAACCAACCATTGGGACATTCAAGACCTGTCTATCAACCGGAAGCAGCGTACAGCCACAGACCCACTGCTTATCAACAACACGTCGGGTTTGATTCCACTGCGAGATTCAGTGGGTACAAAGGTGAAAACGCTAACACCGGATCGGCTGATACTCATGGTATACTCGGAAGTGGTAACTTTGGTGTGATTCGTGGGGGTACCTTCTATGGAGACAACGATGATGCTGATTCCTTTGACCAATACAACTATTACAATGGTCATGGTAGACCTTCGTTTTACTTTGGTGGTAACCCACGTCCCCGACAATACCAACAGTTTGAAAACTTCAGAGACTTTGCTGATATTAACGTGCCTACCAACCCAGCATACTCCCAGTATGTTGTTGTGTATGCAAACAAAAACGGAAGCAAACCAACTGTTGGTGTTCATAGTAACAAACCCAAAAACATCATGGAACACCTTGCACTGATAGATTTGGAAACTCAACATGGTAGCACCACTCCAGTGCCTGAAAAGATCTCAAAAGCCAAGAGGAAGTTAGCCAAAGTTCCCAAGGAGAAGAAACCTTGGACCAAGAAAGGAAAAACTTCCAAGGATGCAAAAACACAGATCCCCAAAGAAAACCCAACGACGACAACCACGATATCACCGGATCTGTATGAACCACTATTGGCACTGAGCTGAATTACAAATTTAAGGGTTAAGCCAGGTGTATTTAAGTGATAGGTCTTCATGAGGAGACCTGACTATACAATCGGACTGCTACTTGAGTGCTTGTGATCTGTGAAACGCGATGATACAAAGCAGCAAGTAGATTAATGTAATTTATAGGTTAGAAATGCAAAACTCCACTCCGGAGTTTGAACCAGTTACCAGTAATAGATATAATAGTTACGGGTATGACAAAATTCACACCGAAAATATTCTTGCGCATCGTGTTAAGTAATACAATCAAATAGAAAGTGTACATAACATCAAACTGCCGCAAAATTTCAATAAAAAACCCAAAATATAATTTTTTATATCAATTTATATTCCTGCAGCGTAGCGGGTAAAAACTCCTCGCGCCTAATTTTGATGGATTACATTCAACAGGTCGATGCGTGTTGAATGCGATCATAAATGATTTACAATTTTACATCCTGTAAAACCATCTGACGCGCGCAAATTGAATCGAGGATATTCGTTCGATATGAAGCTCATCCGCGCGTGAAATATGAAATTTATCTTTTTATCTCCGGGCGATAAAACATTCGGGCGGTCTTGGCGCAATTCGAAGGTGCACTATATACATGAGCAAATAGATATTCGGCGGCGGGCCGATGTAGAAACGAAGACAGTTGACGTTATTTGTTATATTACGTGTGTGTGCGCGTGCGGGGAAGCGAGAGTGAGTTTGCTGCGGGGCCGCCGGAACTAATTTGAAGTTGGCGGAAGGATACATTTGTCATCCGCATCCCTCGTGGGCCATGATCGGGTCGGACGAAGTTATGAGCGGCAGAGTGCACTAGATCAAAACCCGCCTACCTTAGGAAGGCAGCGGTAGCGGTAGCAGGAAGGACATACTATGCAAGTGCGTGTGTATGCACTGCTGGAGATAGAAGAGCGAAAATGTAAGCCAGATAGAGAAAAAATAAGTGAAGAGAGTGGGGGTGCGGGGGGAATTCCTGCGAGACTTGACCCGAGCAAAAATCATCTACAGCGTTATTTCAGAGCTCGCGTTTTCATACTCATACGCCGTAGAAATCATCAGACTGGACGCAGGACGAAGATGAGCTCGTAGATAGATAAAGATGGATTTGGCTCTCACCAGTAAAATATAATGATAATATTTACAGTTGTAGTCTAAACATTTGATTCTCATTTTTATAAGAATCATGGAGTTACTTCCAAGAAAAAAAAACTGAACAGTTGTTCGAAGAAAAGTTCCTGCTTGTTGAGAAGTTGCGAAGGTAAATTGGCTTGCAGCGACATCACAGCAAGTTAGTTACACTCAATCTACAGCTCCTGCTTCAGCAGGATGTACCCTTACCGCTTTCAGTGGCGCGGCGGAAGACTATAAAACCATAAAACGCGATTTATAGGTTTATTGCTGCCTGCCACACTGCTGCTTCTCATTTGGTGGCAACAAAATGTTACCTTACGCTGTGAGTTGGCAGCAGGGGCCGCCTGCGAAGGAGGGTCGCGCTTCATAAAGCCTTTATCTCAACGCGTCGGCACGTCCCTCGCATTATATAATAATTTTTACACGAATTTTACAGCGCTCCTTCGCTGTGATTTTCATCTTCGTCCTGATTGTAGTCTTACATTGTATGTGTTTTCTTTTTCTTCTTCGGTGTTTTCTTTTTCTTCTTCTTGTGTAGATACAGTTGGGAAGAGAACGCGCGGAAAAAAGAGTTTTGTAGCCCACAATCTCAACGAAACGAGACAAAATGAAAAACTTTATCATGATCTACGAGGTGCGAACATCACGGAAATTATTTTTCGTAGGTCGCGGCAATGCGAACGAGAAGATATAACTCGTTTATTCTTTTTCTCTGTCTGCGTGGCTTCCAGGAGGAAGACCAGAGAGCATTATTGCCTTTTTATTTCGAGCGCTCCTGGACGTCTAATCAAAATATATGAGCCTACTTCGATTGGCTACGCTAAACAAAATTGCAATCTACAAAATAAAAACAAGAAAAACATTTTTTTGCAATTAACACCACACCAATATAAAAAAATAGTTTAAAATAAATCAATGCGATATCACTAGAATAGAATAGAATGAGTCATAAGTTGCTGCGTCAGTATATCTGCGTTAGGAAGTCGTTAACTACTCGACTATCAACTCGTAGGCTAACATTGACATTAAAGTCCAATGAATGTTTAAGTCTAGATGTAGTTCCAAACATGTGTCGTGCTGGTGTAGTCGTAGTCGTGGTCTACTTTTGTTTAACTGTTCTTACATTGTGTCTGGCTAAAAGTAAGTAAAAACAACATAAATTACAATTAAAATTAAAAATCTTTGATTTTAGCAACATCGTATTGTCCATTGAATTCTACAAACAAAACAGAATTTAGGGAACCGATTATTTTGACTAATTCAAGTGGGAAATTAGAGTTTTATATTCCTAATCTTCAAGATGGAAAATTAATTTTTAACCCACAAGAGAAATTCATCATTTCCTGTCCTAATCCACGAAATTTTTTAATTACAAGTAATAATTCATTGTGTTTTTAATAATATTACTTTTATACTTACTAAAGTGATTTTAGGTAATAGTAATACTACGATTGGACAATGTACAAATGGCCACCTTAAAGTTGCAGGGAAAACCTGCTCATTCCAGGAGTTATCATGCAATAAATCAATTCGTGGCGATGTTTTTGTAAGGAATAACAAAACTTGTGGTTATAATAACCACGGAACACCTATTGACATAGGATATTACGTTGATGTAAGATCACAAAAAAGACTTGAATTCCTACCATTGATTCAAGTATGTCATAACCTCAAAAAAGGAAATACTTACTACTCTGAACACATCATCCATGGACGCCTAATGAAACGTAATTAAAATTAAACATAAAACTAAAATAAAATTTTGTTTAAAAAAAATTGTTTTAGATTTTTCTAGAAGTAGATTTCGTCCTGGATTCTCCACGCAAGGCCTCAACACTTCCGCTGCCGTCGCTTACAAACAATCCTATCAAAAATCAAGTTTCAGTAGACAACTAGGTTCCTCCCTGCAAGCAGATAATTACATCAACAACAAGTCATTCTTATCTCGAGGGCATCTAGCTCCCGACGCTGATTTTCTCTTCGCTCCCTGGCAATTCGCAACGTATTTCTACCTCAACGCCGTGCCGCAATGGCAGAGTGTGAACGGCGGCAACTGGCATAAAGTGGAGTCGATGGTGCGGAAACTCGCAGGGCAGTTGGAGACTGACCTGAGGATCATCACAGGCACACATGGAGTGCTTACCTTTCCAGGGGCGGATCACACCGATGTAGAAATTTATTTATTACCAAACGAAGCACTTCCTGTACCTAAATTTATCTGGAAATTGGTTTACTCACCAAAAACTAGAAGAGCGATTGTTTTAATTAGTTTAAACAATCCTTTTGTGAAAGATACAAGTGAAATTGATAAGATTTGTGTGGATATTTGCAAACAATACGGCTGGGCGCAAGAAAATTGGGAGAAATTTGATCGGGGAGTTGTGTATTGCTGTGAATATGAAACTTTTACGACTGTTGTGCAAACAGTGCCAGAAATTGATGTTATAGGTGTTCTAGAAGGACCTAAAAAAACATAAGAATATTTAATTATTTAAAATAAAATTTACGAAAGAATTTAATTACATTTATTGTTTTCCCAGGCTTTTCTTAACGTTGGGGTGGCTAGAGAGCAGTTATATAAACAAGAATTGCTCCAAGGTTTTAAGAAAACTTAATTTGTGCATTGTGCCCCATATTAGGCTCCGGGAAACTCAAAGAAAACTTTTTGTTCCACTCTCCCACGAGATGCCTTCAAGAGTAACAAATGATTAAATCAAACAAAAGTTGTGATCAAAAAAATAAATGTAATTCAATTTTCTTACGGTTCTCGCAGTAATATGTGATAAAACTTAATTGAGTGAAGCATGAAAAATGTCACCGTTGTTATTAGTGTAAATTTTTAACACGTTTGTCAGCTCGTAACACCGATAAAAAAAATTAACACTGGTCCACTCCCCCCAACACGATGAAAATTAAATGATAAGACTGTCTCGAAGGAAGCAATTTTAAACACTTCTGTTGTCATAAAAGTACGCTGCACGTTGCCGAGTTTGAGAAAGCGTCCTGCTGGGAGGCGGCAGCGTACAGTTAAATAAAATAACATTTCTATAGACGGGCGGAGAGCGCGCGCGTTGGCTTACGAGACGGGTGGGACATTACGCCGCTCATTCGGGAGACACAAATAATAAATATTATAATGCCGGTCGGTCGGCCGGTAAGAAAGCGCGCGCGTTTCGCGACACAATGTGTTGCATTGTGTTTTACAGCGCAATGCGCGCGTTGGCCCTGATGACAGTTTTGCGCCGCTCGCCGCGTCTTGGAAAAAGTTTTATGCGCGTCTCGGGACGTCGCCCGTGCATGTTTAAGCTTAATGGACGCGTCCTGCCGAGATATCGTCCTGCTAACGTCCTGCGACGACGTCGTTCCAGATAGCGCTCGCCAACACTCTGGAAATCTGCATTTGTCGCCGGAGTTTCCAACAGAAACGATGAAACATTGCATTCGGATGCTGGTATCGCGTAATTAACGTCTTTCCCAAGTGAATTCTTCCGCATTTCCACGTGATTGGAAATTTTCGATGATAAATCACAATTTGACATACGTATGTTGGGTTGCCTAATGCCCATTCCATGTACACTGGCATATATCGCGGCGAATCTTCACGTTATGATATCATAATGAATATACATATAAATTAGGGTTTTTGGTAGCGAAGGGTGAGTCCATCTCGTCGCTCGGACATGCAAACCTACTCTCGTTTCGAGGTTTTGCCGCTGGAGCTGGTGTATGAATGTTAAAATAAGTTTCAAATTGTCAACGACGCAAGTTGCCTCCCTGGAGAGACGCTGGTATGAGGGTCGGATCGCCTCAGAGCTAATTCCGACGCAGCAGGAGCTGCAGGAATATACGCCAGAAATTGCCAGTCGAAGGCACGTCGGCGGGTAGGGCGAGGCGGGCCTAAATTCATTAACGTGGCGCCCCGCAGGAGGCAAAAAACGCAAATTTTTACCCCAAGCAGCGGCAAAACGATATTAAAACTCTCCGCGGCTGGTGAACAACAAGCAGCCGAGTTGCTTGTGCCTTTTGTGTTCACTTTTTTGTCTTTTTTTTTTCGGCTGAGGTAAACCACACTTAATTACAACCCTTTTCTGCTGCCAGTGCAAGTCTAACAATGGAAATTTGCGAAAATTGACAAAAAATATTTTATTTTCGAAACTAATTAAACAAGTTTAATTGCAATTAATAATAGACACGTTAGTGGTACGTATTTCAATTTCATTTCATTTACGCGAATGTAGAAATAATGTTTATTCGTAAACTTGTGATGTTTGAATGTTTTTTTAATTATGCATAGCTAATTTAAAGTTTTACTATCCAGGGACTGTTCTGGTATTGTATGTTTCTGTAATTTTTAAACTTTCTAACAAAATTAACCTCAAAATAATAACTAAAAACAGCAAAAATTGCTGATTTTGAAAAAAGTGTAGAATTCAATTTTTAATTTCAACTCAAGTGTACGATTGCCAGTTTTTAAACTAGTTACGAATTTAAATTGAAAAATTAAATTACAAATGGTGCATTCAACAAACCCCATTTTCGTCTTGAGCAGTTTTTTTCAGTTCCCTTTTGAAAATTGCACTTTTCTTCTGCTTGGTGCGAGTGAAACTTGGAAATGAAGAATGAATAAAACAGGAGTTTGCAAGTCGACGTTAACTCGTCGCCAAATCGACACAAAACGAAGCGGAAAACTGCGCTCGCAAGGACGAAAAGGAGTAAAACTTTGGTAAGACTAAGCGCGCATTACGCGCATTAGGATCACCTTCATCCGACCGCCCCCTTTACATTCACCACCGACGCCAACGAAGTGGTAAGCTAATTACTTATGCTTAATTAGTTCTTAAGACATTCTTACACGAGTTTAACTTGTTCCCCAGCTTTTTAGAGCTTTATAACCTTAAATTTATTTAAGTGCTGTCAGTTTAAGGTTATGTCTCGTTTAGTTTTAAACAACATTAAATTATCTTATTAAACGCTCACGGTTTTCATCATTTTTTAAGTTTAAGAAATGAATTCACATGTGTAACTTGTGTTACATGTAATGCAGGATGTAAATTTACTTTATCCTGATGGAAATGTATAGATCTTGATCTGAAATTGATTCGAAAAACGTCCATGCATAATGTAGCGATGTGCACACTCGCGAATCATTAATCATGTATCCAAGCTCGCACGTAGGTACAACAATTTTCTTCGGCGCGGCTGAATCTCCCACAGGAGTCGCGCGTAATTTCTTATTTCTCTCATATATCATGCGAAAGTCCTGACACTTGTCAGTCCGAACAAACGACAACAACTCTAGATTACCATCCAGCAGCTATACTGTCGTATTATACCTACACCAACCAACAACCAGCAATTTCAAATGCCAATTATGTATTCGTGGCGTGAACTTCCACCACAGAACAACAGTCGTCTTATTTAATGTGAAGAAACAAAGTTTTATGCCGACATTTTTTGATGACGCAACCATGACGGTTGAAAGTTGAACAAGAAACAATTTGGGGCGTAAAAAGTGAGAAAATCATTGTTACCTGACGATGTTTGTGTGTTCAGAGGATGTAGTAATGTTGCACTTGTAACAGGAGTAGATATAATGGTGAAAAACTAATGATTATGTGAATATTTGATGAAACTAATTTGTATAACCACAAAACCGCGTGGTTTGCACACAGAATAAGAAAAAACTGTAAAGACGCGGTTTGTTGTAGTGTTCCCAACTCTAAAAAGTGTTTTCCCCTAAAGTGAAAGTTAAAAATCACTAAAATCACCATAATTACTTCAAAATTTCCCTATAAAACACATGACGGTGCGCCATCTAGTACTGTCGAATAGTAACTAACAAAAACGCTTAATAAATGTTTCAATCAAGAAAAGTAAGAATATTAGGGAAGGTAGCATAATTTGGACCAGCGCCTAAGTTGGACCACCACGATATCCGCGGACTGTTGAAGTTTATGCAAAATTGACTGGCCCCTTGTTTTACTCGTATTTATAAACAATTAATGCAACTATTTGGGTTAAAACTTGCCGCGTGCTTTCGTCGTGACAACAACTTCGTGTATCATTGATTATCAAATCTATTATAACGACGTAAGTGCAAGAGCTGTCAAGCCGTTAAAACGTTAGTTTTACCGATTATTATTTTATCATCAGAAAGCTTCTTTATTTATCTATAATTTATAGTATTAATTTTGAGAGGTTATGTTATATTAAGATTGTCGTTGATCATTAAATAAAAATTCTTCAAGTTGCCGAAGTTGGACCGAAGACAGGCACCGGGGTTTTAACAGGGAAAACGTATATCATTTTTTCGACCTCCTAGAAAAGCTTGTGGACGAGCACAAATCTTCGAAATGATCCACTGTATGAAATGCCGCACTTTGGTTTATACAAAATGTGCTTGTGTTACTGCTAAAACTAAAATTTACTATTGTGTCAATTGCCGTTAAAAAAGCATGGTCCAATTTAGGAAACCGCGCGGTCCAATTTAGGAAACCGGTTTCTTAATTTGGACCAAAAACACAATTTTTTTAAAATGAAATTTGAGGGGTATAAATATAATTTTTACTTAAACCAAAAATAACATTTTGTTGGTAAGCCTTGTGAGTTACTTTTCCGCTACTTAATTTTTATTGACAGTTTATATGTGGCTCTATAAATCAAAAAATATAAAAATGGTCCAAATATGGCTACTTTCCCTACGTGTTTAATTAACAAATTATCTTATTTTAAAACAAACGGGAGTTAAATAAGTTTACAAAAGGGTAAAATACATTGAATTTATGATATTTCACTACGAATTTTGTTGTTTTTATAACGTTTTTCATTGTTTACAGTGCTTGAAGAAGAAGTGCATCTAAACGCTGTTGAATACAACTCCCTGGCACATATGATTAGATAGCAAACAGCCGAAGGGTGGCACGGCTCGTTGTCGATAGAGGCATCAGAAGGGTGGCAGGGTGGCAGGACAGGTTCTCGAGTATGCGGCATATGGTGTTGCAACATGCATTAGCCACTAGCATTACGTATGCTCTTCTTTGCACGACGGGTGCCTGGCATTAGAAGTACAACATACTTCTACGCGCCTCGAGGGCGCTCCGATGAAACATGCACGACAAGGGGTTGCAAGTGCGGCGGTGACGCCCTACCGATCGGGCGACGCTTATAGTCTGATATCGAACTTCATCAGAGGGTGATGCCAGTAGCAATTGATAAATTATTCAACTTTATATTTTTATATTTTAAGTTTTAAACTCCTAAATATTATCCACTATCGTGTATAAAGTATAAAGTATAAAGTTTTCCACGTCAGTTGTAGCTATAATTAAAACTAAGTCAAGGGTTAAATTGAAGCAATCAATGACGATTGCATCCATTTCGCGCATTGAGTGTTTACACAGCGAAACAATCTGCTGTTTGTTTTCCAATTTTTGTTTCCGCTCGGCCACGTTTTAATCTTTTCAATCTCTGAGCTGTGGCCAAGCTCACAAACAAGCCCTAAACAAACACACTCGAGTGGTTCACTCCCTCGGAGGAAAACGGGAGCGTTATAATTATTTGTCAAAGATCAATGGCGTCTCCCGTCGAGTGCATAATTCGACGATTTGTCATTGTGCATCGTGGCTCACACCTTCGGCAACAAAATCAACGAGAGGAACAGACGTCTGTTTTAATTGTATTGCATTTTCTATGCTAAGCAACTAATTATTCCAGCACACGCTGGAGGGTTGGTGGTGTGGCGATGCGGGACGTCCCAGCTCACTTAAAATAGTAAATAGTGGAAGAAAATTAAACGAATGCAATGAAATTGCTTCGTGGCGCAGCGTAATTTAAATACATCCTGACTTAAGACAGCAAATGCCACATTTAGGCAGTTATTTGCCGGGTGATTATTTCTGGTGAAATTCAACGAAGTTAACACTCATTATCAATTCATCATTTTCGTGCAGTTAGCCGCTGAAATTTATATTTCGTTGTGGATGTGAGGGAAATTCAGAAGTTGTACGTTACTGCTGCATGGCGATATGATAGCCCAGCTCGTGTCTCGGCTTGCGTCAGTGTCTGAATCATTGGATGAGTTGGAATCCCCGAGGAGCCGTTACCGGGTGCGCGGGCCCGTCGCCTCGCCGCCCCCGCCAGCCAACTTAAATTGGATACTGGTCACTTTCTATAATTCAAACCTTCCGCTCTTCCTTTGCTCGCTATCATAACTTAACTATCAAAACGGGCTTATAACTTGTATTTGACTGGGGAGAGGAGTGGGGGTAACCAATACGGGGTATGAGGAAAAGAATCCAATTAATTAAAAATCCGAAATTTCCAAAGGTCGTTGGAGGTCGTTCATCATCATTGGATGATAGAGTGCGAGCGGGCAGTAACGCGACGCTGGTGCTCTCGATCATTTTCTAATTGAAAGCCGAGACGCGCGCCAGCAGCTCTAATGAGTGCCCCCGACGCCACCAACACCAATTTCTTCGCGGAACGCGCGAATGAATCCTTAGAGAATTCAAGCGGCGGTCTTACCCTTAATACACATAAGCAGGCGCCTCGTTTAAGATTATCGATTAATCATTAATAATTCTTTGAATATTCATCAGTCTTTTATAAGATTATTATTGACATTTTTCGGAAACAACAGTGGATGAAGTGCTTGTTAATGGGGTGGCAATGGCGGAGCAATTTGCAGCCGCTTTGTAAACCGGTCGAAATACGCTTGCGGTTAAATAAGATTATCATTGCAATTAATTGCGCATGATGTGTTGGCCCACCGGGGGCGGCGGGCATAAACTATCCTCGCGCTATCTGTGTCTATGTGTAGGTGTGCGGTCCGGCCGGTGCGCTCGTCATAAAAATGTCACAGAATCCGTTGATTAATCGTCCGATACGCACATGATGCTCGCGCGATACAGAGTTGATATATGTGCCAATCGGACAATAAATATCCTCGTAATCGAAGGGCTATTTATTTTCCAGTCGGGGTCGCAAATAAACGCTACATCTGTTTCCATGTTTCGATGTTTTCATAAATGTCATTTTGCTTCAAGCAAAATGCAGTGAAATCCAATTATTCACAATGAAATTTATTAATAAAAATGTATTTTGTATTTACACTCTTGTCCTAGACATAGTATGGGTCAATTCTATCAATAAGATTCGCAATTTTATTTTAAAGAAATTAATTATATAAAGAATAGCTAATAATGCACTTCAGCGCGCCATCTCGAATTCAACTATTTAACTATAACTATGAGAATCTCAATGCCAACTTTTATCCTATTGAAAAAGGTGGTTTTTAGGGTTTTCCCGGCAATTATTCAAATTTTTCTCGACGTAAAAACCTTCCTTGGACTTTAATAAACATTTTAAAAAAAGAATTGGCAAAATTGGTCATAGTGTTGTTGAGTTATGCGCTTACAAACACATTTTTATATTATAAATTCTCTGAAAAAGGTTATGTCACTTTTCTATATACACAGGTTGGATCGCTTTGGAAGTAAGTTAATCTCAGCGTATAATTTAGTCAGTTATGCGTCTTAAAATGCACTTCACCGGATAATCCAGCGTTGGGGGAGACGATTATGCGCGTCGGTTAGCTGCGCGAACTTAATAAACTGATTAGCATTCGCAATCCCACCCGACAGCGAGCGGAGCGAATTCATCGTGGAGTTAACGACGTCTCCGGCAGCCGTCTCGCGACTTAATCAAGCGAATTATAGCGAATCTTAATACAATGTCCTCAGGTGGAAAACGGTTTAATTAATATGCACACGTGCGCCCTCGCGTGAAGTGAAGTCGCGACAAGGTGCCCGGCGCCCCCAGCCGCCCCCGTAATTCGGTTATGAAATATTAAGGCAGACGGAATTAGCGGCTTGTCATCGGGAGCGACGTGGGTAATGCATGCGCGCTCCGCACGCACACATCCACCTCCGCCGCTCTCTAACATGATTAATAAGCTTATGAATTTATTTATCCGACTCGCCAGTCAATTACGCGCGGCTTCATTAAGTGTATTCCTTTGTTTTATGGTAATGCGGTCGCGCGCATCCCACACATGTGTGGTCATTCCAGTAGCCGAATAAGTGTCACTTAAAATGCAAACCCGAAGGTTGCGATGCGAGTTAAATATTCATCAAAACTGCGTGTTTTATTTTTTATTAGCAGAACAAAAATGCAAGCAGGGGTGAGAGGTATATTACCATCGTGTGGAGTAAGTAAGGACCCTTTTTCGCAATCGCGATATTCTAAGGGTTTTGTAGTGTAGGCGCTTTTTTTTTCATCGCTGCATGCGTTGCAAGCGTGAAATGCGGTATAAAAAGTTAATTGGGTCTTAAAACGCTGAATTAAATAATTATTTACGCTTATTCGATATGCTACGTGTGCATGTAGGGATGTAGGGCCTAGACCCTTTTTTTTTGGGCATATGTAGCGAAGTTTTTTCATTATTTGTTAAATTGACTTCAGTAATTGTAACAAAACTATTGCTGGCTTCTTTGGTGTTGAAGAATTTCTTTCTATCCTGCTACCCTTACTTTCTGCGTGTGGAACCCGAATTTTATTACACTTTAGTGCGACAGCTCGAAGTAAAACTGCGGAATTGTTGGGCGCGCGTTCGACCCGAAATCCCACCGAGGATTCGCACGCCAACAGTTTCGATATCGTCAGAAATAACTTACTTCCGGCGCTCCCCTGCCCCCGCCTTCAGCTTAGCGCGGTGGAACTTTAACATAAATTCTCGTTTCTATCCTTTGCCGCGTAATGAAATATTTATCAAACATGTGCGAGTGTCGTAGAAATATTTATTTTCAATAAACTTAAAAAAATGAAGAAAAATATAAAAAATTGTGTAAATTGTATTTAAGCTTTCTAAAAATATTTAGGGGTTGAATTGAAGGGCGAAATGTCATTCCGGTGATGTGACTAACAGAATAAAACATCGACACATCTCATGCAAATGCAAATTTCATTTGTTGACGCCTCAGAATACCGGAATGAAAGCTTTCGACGAATTTTTGTTGTTTGATTCTTGAAGTGCAAATTCCATCAAACGGCACTAAAACCCCCTGGAGATATTCTTGTGGTTATTGAACTTTGACGTTTTTTTTTCTCCCTCCAAAACTATGCGGTTTAAATTGTATAATCTATTAGTATTTAAATTTGCTTTGCTGTTGCTTGTGCCTCGTGGTCAATTAAGTGAATTTATGAAGTCACACCCATGTGGCCGATCGCTGATAAGCCAGGTGGGCAAGACGACGCCGGCAGTTAATAATATTCCGGCAGCGAGCGAAAAAGTTTACGATGTGTTTTTATCTATGTCGCAATATTTCGCCGCTTGAATGACAGGGGCAGGCGCACACAAATCAGCCGCGCCCTTGTGCGCCTCTTCGCTAATTACTTGTCACCGGCGAGCGAGGCGCGCCACCGATGACCCATCGCGACTGATAACATCCGACGCACGCATCCCAGAGTGACACAACTTGCGTTTAACGACTGCGTATGGAATAAAATAAAGTGAGCATAGGAAATTAATTTTTCACGCTTACAATGCGAATATTTCTCTTGCTTCTGAAGAGAAAGAGAAGGCATTGATGTATGAAATAACGTAGGTTGCAATTATCGATATTCGAAGGGCTGGCGGCGGACGAAATGAAGGAGTTCAGATGAAAGTCGAGCTCTCGCGGATACGCAATCCGAACTCAATTTGATTTGGCCGGCAAGTCGTCGGGGGCGGCGGCGGGCAGGTCTCGCGGGAATCTAATCTGGTCTAAGCTAGCAGGTCGGCGAGTGGTCACGATATGATGCTTTTCGGTTAGCCGCCGTCGTTGGTGGCAGCGCGACTGCTTTGCCATTGCTCGAGTTGTGCAACAGCAGAGAAAACTCAATATTCAGCCGGCTGGAAACCTTATTAAGGCTGCCACTCACACGGAACACGACGCAAACGTCATATATGCATAATGTCCACCAAAAGGAGCTTCCTACAACGTTTAAAACTCATAATCTCAAAATTTAAATTTTTCCCGCTTTTTTTCTTCTCACATCAATTAACTAATTGCATCCGCATGTTTTTTTTTTGTTTAATTTGGGTCTAATTGATCGATTTGTATCCATCTATGTGGGCAGCCCTCGGAACACGGTAACTAATAGCCGCTTAATTGGTGTTTTCGTCTGTTTTCTTCCTGCCGGCGGGCTAACCGATGTTAAAGAGCCCCCATACATCTCGACGGCCGCCCTCCCGGGTGCTGCCTTCTTCTTCTTCTCCTCGGGCCGGCGCTATCTCCCGAGATGGGCTCCGGGGTCCCCTCTCCAGGGCGCTATGATTCTTCCGGCGCTCGAGGTGAGCACACGCGGGAACCGCCACCCGCACATGTTTACGAACTTGTTTCGCCCACTTCTTATTCGCTCGCGCCGTTAATGCGGCGTGCGCGCATTACGATACAATGGGATCGCGCTCGTAAATTTACAAACGCGATGTTTATTTTTGCATTAAATTTTAAGCATCCGTTGCCTGCTTCCAGTCTCCAGAGGTGTACATACCCTGCTTGTACAATAGCGGGGAGGAAGGTTATAGATCGACGCGAAGTGAATTTTTATTCAAGTTGTTTCTAGGTACGAGTACTAAAGATTTCAAGTATATTTTTTTTTATCTTAAAACCTGTAACATACATTTTAACCTCTTTAAAATTTAAACAAAACAATTTTAAGTTTTTTTTTTTTTTTTGGTTTCTTGATGTATCTAGTAAATTATAACGAGTGAAAGTCAGTAAGTTTCTTTGATTTGATGAATTCAAATCGTTGGTAGCTGTAGAAGCCGATCGCTTCGGCGCTCCGCTTGGAATCTGGCCCCAGGGTGTCATTCGCTTAAACGCGACGTACATCTTGATCGGCCGTCCGATGGGCAAAATCGCTGCTTTACGTGCCGAAGACGCTCGCCATCCGAGCGTAGCTTATTTGTAACACATTTCGATACGTTCACACGTGCCTCGTCACTACTGATTTGGTGATTTTCTGCTACAAATTGTAAAATAACGAGGCGACTAATGAGATGTGAAATTGGTTGCCTACCACAAATAGCGCGACGCGTACAAACAACTCTCAAATAAGGTTAGGCAAGTTGAATTATTATTCAATGTGCTGAATTTGTAAAACATGTTTGCTACGAAATTAATTCAAATTCATGGTTGTTGTAGGCACTGGTCTCAAGACACGACATGAACGCGTATCCACAATAATTCATTCCTTGTCCAAACTTCCAACGTTTGTAAGTCTGATGATTTATGAAAAATATTACGGACATGTCCAACGTCCAACTCTTGGGGGCCGCCGAGGCGTTGCGCGGTACGTGTCTGTCTCTGTTTTCTAGTTTTTCCCGGCCGCAAACATAACAAATTCTTACAAATCCCAAATGACCGCCTGCCTGCCTACTCTGACCAATGGTGTGTGTCACCAGGGATTTAAACTTTCCGAAAACGCTTCCTGCAAAACGCCGCCAGAATACGCTTTTAATTTCAACGTCTTTTTGCACAGTAGCCGTAATATTTTGAAATATGAAAGAGAGAAACACAGTTGTTGCGAATTGATTGATATTCTTTGGAGTGGTTTTGAATTCCGCTCAGATTGTAATTTTTTACGATGGTCCACAGGGAGCAACGTGGTCGAATGTTGGTTTTTAAGCATATTGTTCGGACACTTTAGTATTCAGCTTGTGGTGCGACCACCCAGGGGGGCGGCGAGGCTGATCATCCGGTTGAATTCCTTATCGGTGTGAGCGAAGGCGAATTAGGAATCCAAGCTTCGTGTGCGCTGTGCTGTGCTCTGGTTTCTAATTCTGTCGAGCACAACCGCAGCGGTAAGATGAAGGAACAAATCCACTCATACCACATGCATTTTTTACTAGTTTCATGTATTCTCCTCTCAAGAAACAAGAAAAACATCCACAATTTCAATTTGTATGATTAAATATTAATTTTATAATTTACAAACGCAAAAAAACGAATTTTTTGTTTTGGATGTGAATGTCATTTGTAAAGAGATGCAAATTTTCGATGTTTTCTACATTGTAAGCAAAACTCTTGCTTGCATTGCAGGAAATAAAGGAATAAATGTAAAAGCGTCTCCGTTGCTGATAGCAGACGCAATACACACCTCTACAGCATCAAGGGGCGGTGAAGAAAACACCGGAATTGTCTACGGTTTGAGTGTTACATTCGGGAATTCTAGAATATTGCTTTCGACAGCGTTACTGCTCACCCGAATATTCTTACAATCTTCAACAACAATGAACGCTCAAGCAAATGCATGAAAATGTTTGGAATTATCCAAAATTGTGTTTACACCTCGTTTACAGCACAAAAATACAAAAATTTCAAGAAAAAAAAAAAGAAAAAAAATTCTGTAAAATTTATGAAAAGCTTTTATGATGGATAGCTCCCAAAACGATTGGGTCAAAACATAGATGACAAATACGTGAAGCTGCAAAAAGAAACTTTTAACGCGACAAAAGTTTCCGATGAAAAATTATCGCCGGATTGAATTTGTGACTGCGTTTTACAAAAATTCTGCATCCGCATCAGAAAACTTGCGGTGTTGGAAAGTTGGGCGGGTCACTGGGGAACGCATCAGTTCGGCAAACATCACATCAGCGCGCGTTTGCCGGAATAGGCAAATGGTCCTTTCCTCTTTCCTTTTTTTTTTTTTGGTTAGGTATATGCAGCCGAAAGTCCGACAATCAAGTTTGTTCTCGGCGTGTATCTTTCGCTCGAGTGGATTTATTCTGTTTGGTCTGTAGCCGCGAGGGTTGTTTGCGACGTGTGATTTCGTTGTTCCCGATGTTTATCTGGCGCTTCTTATTCAAAACACGCTGTGAAAGGTGGACGCAAATGTTCGGTTCACCTCATCCATTGTCAAACAGATGAGCTGATCGTTATGGTGGAGGAGCCGGGCATTCTCAACGGAACCGAGAGTTTAATTATTAAAACTTCATTCCTCACCTGGAATAACTAACTATACCACTTTTGGGTATTTGCTGTCTTGTATAATCATGTATTCTATTTAACCAGGAGCGTAATGGAAACTTTTTCGATTTTTTTTGCTTTGTGTGTGTTTTGAAAGTGTATCTAAGTGCATTTCAATCCGAAATAGGAGAGGATAGTGTGAATATCGAAAGGCTTTCTTGTCCCGTTGTCATTCAGCGCTTGTAGGTATCACTGGGAGCTTCTTACGTCGATGCGGCTGTGCAACCCCTGGAGACCCAACCGGTGCGCGATGAAACGACTATAGTGACAAGGCGCGAGACAAGCTCGCCACGCGGGCGTGCATTACCATACTCTTAACACTTCATCAAATGTTGAACGCGCACGCCGGCGATATTTCCACGTGGAATCTGCACGTACTTTACAACCAGGCGCCTCATACATATTCCGGCAGGGCGCGGCGCGCAGCCGAATTGTGAAATATTCACGAATCGTATTACATTTCGAAATAATACACTTGCCGGTGGCGCGACCCTTAACAATCAAAATTCGCACGCGCGACGCGTGGAAAATCAGGCTGCGAGCAGGGGCGGTTTATCGTCGCGAGTGCTAATCAAAATTCTCATTATTTTCATTGTTTGTTTGCGTTGTAATTTTTGCAAATCATATTGGATTTATTCAAACAAATCGAACCAAAAAAAAACAAAAAAATATCAAAAATTCGTTTTAATTACTACAAATTATTCCGGATGTCCCAGCTTGGTAGTTTATTAGTACAACGGGGTGAGGTGCCATGTCAATCACTCCCTGATGTCACTCTCGCTGGAGTTACCAACGTGTCAGAACTAATTGTATAATTAGATCTCTCCATCACTCCTCGAAACATCTTGATAGATTTTGATCAATTAGAATAGCTATCAATCTATCAATCAAAATCACAATAATGACTTAGTTTTAATTTAAAATCATATTTAAACCTCCAGGTTGTATTCGCAGCGAACAATTGGTGGAACTCTGAGAGTAAAGTGGTGGGATCTCCAGTAAAGCCTTTGGAAAAGCGGGAAAAATGAGAAAATCGGCTTCGGTCGCGTCGCCGAGGCCGTGGCTTGAGAGCCGAAGGTGCACACGCATAGGAGCGACCAACGGGACAGGCGTGGCGTGCCGCGCCGCCTCCGCCTCGCGGATTTAATCCTCGACAATCCGTATCCACCCCCTATCTTAATTCGTACTCTCGCGCGCTCCCTTCTCTTCATCCACCAGCCTCGACCTGGATCACCGCGCTATAGTTTCATCATGTTCTGCATGTTGTTTTCTTTTAAAAATCTCGCTTCCTTAAAAAAGCAAACACAATGTGCTGCGGGATTACTCTACTACACACCCTCATAGCAGTAGATACGAGATCGCGCCTTGCTTTTTGACGAACGCACTTATTAAGTGAAATGCCGAGGGTACGTTCGGCATCCGGATCCCTGGAGGAATCTGTACGGCACGCTACATAAAGAATTATTTTTATCCCATTCGGGGATGGTGGCGGGAACCATTGGGGTGCTTACGGTGCGCACTTTTTTAATCACGCCAAATCAGGGGCCATATTTTATTATTGTTTTACGGGCTTTAAAAAAATTTTGCACACATCAAAGGAAAAAATCAAAAACCACAAAATTTATTTAAAGATTTTTTAAATTTTGAATTTTTGACTTCAAAAACCTTTAAATTCAATTGAAAATAAATAAATAATGCATATGTTATTGTTCTTTTGATCCCAACTTATTTATTCTTCTGTTGCGCTGAAGAAATTGAATTTATAAGCATCAATCTACGCGCTTTACGATTCCCTAAACGCTTGCGTTATTATAATCATTTTACGAGCCGAAAATACTCAAACCCCGCAGCAAACGCATAAAGAAAAGAATACATTCGCATTTTACTACTTTCTACCCACTTCCAGCGACTTAATGTCCCGAATGTTTACAAATACTTAACAAAAGCAGAACCAATTGTTACCCACAATGTAAAAAACCTCGAAGGAGGCATTAATAATCCAAAGGTGCCCCTAATAAAACTGCAAAGTGGGAACAAAGCAGTAATTAATTATTACGAATAGCAAACAAGTGAATTCAAGCGAATGCAGAAGAGAAAAAAAACGTTGATTAATCCACAGCAATACGCTGTAATAATAATAAATCTAATGTTTGACTAAGGCAAGTTGCAGCGCACCTCGGGGAGTTGGAAGCATCTATCAAAAGTCTAAGTCTAAATGATTACGAGCACGGGAAGGGCTGGCGAGCAAACGAAAATGATTATATGAAGAACTACATTAGAATGATATGAAGAATCAGTATTGTTGCGTCCGATGATGCACACACACACACATTTGGGGAGGTCTTCTGAACGTAAGCGAAAGGGCGAGGTTGACTCAACTCCTCTGGGAGTCAGCCACGTTCTATTTCTTCTATCACGTCGATGCTGGTAATGCATCTTTTCAATCTACACCCCGATGAAACTCAACTAGACGAAAAGTAGTGTTTTCTAGGAAACGAATATAAAATATTTTCCATCTAGTTTGGGGGATATTAAATTTTTCATTGCAAAATTCAAAAATATTTCTAAGTAAAAGTTTCCGGCTCTGAAATGAAATGAAAAATACTTTCCACTGGTCAGCGTCTCGTGGGAAATTCTGAAGTGACCCGTAGTGCGAGAAATATTGTCAACCGCCCCCCACACACATTCGAAGCAATAGCAATGCTCTAAAACAAGTTATGGGAATATAAAAATGCACGAGCAACATTTTCTGAATAATTAAACATGCAATACGCGTAGAAGTCACGGGGAAGGTCGAAAGTGACTATCAATAAATAGTTAAAACATTGCTTTGCCAGGGATAATAAATCTGCCTGCGGAATTACGTAACTAAAAACTTTTGGTGCCATTCTTTGGGGTAACACTTAATTTGTTCCCTTCATTGCATTTGCAAGTTTCGTGTCCGTGGCAAGATTGATGCTCAGCTTCTTTTAACAGGGGTTGCAATTTACATTTTAGGCACCTTTGGTCCCCACATTGCGACATTACCTATTCATTGTCTACATTCACACACACAAGGATCAAGAAGAAAAAAAAACAACATAGTCAGCACTTTATGCTCTCGGTGCTCTTGGAAGCACATTCCGTGCTTATATTTATTCTCACACCTCACGGTGGAAGGCGCTATGAAAAGACGATGTGATGGATTTCACGACCCCGGCGGGTGCCCTCAATTCCAGTCTAGGAATTCAGTTAGTCTCCTTACGTCGTGCCGGTTCAACATCCGCGCGACGAAAGAGTTTTTATCCTTGCGGCGACCAAACAGCAAAGATGAAACCCTTTTCGGCGTGTGCAACGGCGATAAATATTTTACAGCGCATCGCACTCTAAAGCTGATCGTAAATTATTCAATTTCGCATAAACAATATTCACGAGATACAAGATGAAACTCAAATTTACGAGATTAATTATTTCTAGAGGACAATTCATAGCACTTAACCAATTTGTCGCAAATCGCAATGTGAAATGAAACTTTATGCTATTGGAATAAAAAAGTGAATCCCAAAAGAATGTATCCGATGATTTGTAGAAAGTAATTTGTAAAGATTGGTCCTGGATCCGTGCGTCCAAAGTGTAAACACATAATATCCCCTTCGAAAGCATTGGAAAACCCAGGCGTACGAAGGTTTTATTACATGTTAGCCGGACATTTGGTGCGCGTACGTGCAGCGTGTGTGAAATAGAGGGTGAATTGATTTGTTTATTGGTAGGATGTCCGAGATGTATCCCGGATTGCTCAGGTCGTCCAAATGAGAACGAAATCGAGTGATGTATGCCGGTGGTGAATCGTAAATCTGTTGCATCCGCAACCACACTTCTTGCATGTGTGTAACGCAGCAACCAGTGCGTATATCTATTGCGATATGACCGGCGTCCGGTAATCTCTTTTTCTTTTCGTATCCTTTCGCTGAGGATGAGACGGCGCGACGAATTATAGCTCTTGTCACGGCTGTTCATTTGTAGATGGAGTTTTCTATCCCCGCGGGGAAATCCCCAATCACGAGCTGAGAAAATTGCTTATCTCTCGCATCTCGAGCCGGCAAAACCTCGCTTGGAATATAAGAGAGCACCGAAGACAATGCGCGCGAGAGTGTACAAAACGCGCAATACCTCGAGACGTGTCAATTACCGTTGAGTACTAGCAGCCCATCCATTTAATGGCACTTGTAATCAACCGCAACTTCCGCGTGAAAACGCCCGCCGACTTTCATTTCTCGCAACGCGTTTCTTTACATTCGTTTTACTTAAAATAATGCTCGATTCATCATCACTTATCATCATCCCTCGCCATACTTAATTCCTGGAACAGCATCATGCTTCACTGCTTCGTATTTTTTCATTTTAAATATTGAATGAAGAAATTAAACATAGCGACACAAAAAAATTCCGCCGGAAAAATATAATTCCCAAATGACTGAAAATCTCGGAGTTTCGCCGAAGTCATTTATCTTATCGCGAAAGTTTTTTTTTTGCTTCGCGTGTTAAGCACATTCCTCATCGCTTCCACACGTCGGCGGAACATGTGCACGATGCGCGTTTACATAATTCACGAATAACAAGCGCGTAATAAATTTACTTGATTTTTACGAGCAGCAGAAGCAGGAAAATTGTTCTTTTTGGCTTCTAATGCGCGTATGCTGCATGTACATATTCACCCTCTTTTGTGAATATAATGAGGGTGCATTCACCGTTTTGCGAGTCTCATTAAAACAACTAACCCCTGACCTGCATACATCAATAATCAACATTCAAATGTCGCGTCATAGAATCGAAAAGGCGTTGATTGCGTCGTTTGTTGCATTTCACTTGCATTCGCATGTATTTTTCATCTTTAAAATGACATAACATCCATGCAGCGTGGAAAATTCAATTTTGGATTATTAAGTTTGATTTTAACTTTCAGAGATTTTGTGTGTGTGTGTAGGTGACTTAAAAGCACCGCAATTTGCAGGCGTACATCCAGTCATCAATAATTCCACGTTTTATGCGCACGGGGGGCGGCGGTGTTCACCGCAAATCTCTAAATCGCTCTAAACGTCGGTAGACCAGACGGATGGCTGGACTACTGGACAAGTGCATGTGCTTTATTGCGTTTGCAATTTCCAGCCCGGACAGGGCACTCAGATCTCGTGTCACGCGTGCACTCGACACGTCGCACACACACGTAAATACGTAATTATTGCGGTAGGAAGGCCACTAAGGAGGACGTCACGCAGTCGGTTAATTACTCGATTAGTGGCAGCGCCGCCAGCGGCGACATTCCGATAACCACCTGCAATTATTCTAATATGATATTATCGAACGTTTATCATATACCTACCTAATTGCAAATACATATCTAATCTGAATCTATATTTAAATTTTTAAAAATTTGTTTTTTGTGGTCAGGAGAAACAAAAAACTAATTTAGACGAGTTTAGTTGTTTTTTGGTTGTGTCAAGTATCGATATTATTGGTTCATGTACCAAACCACGAATGGCCGAGTAACATATTGGTGCGTTGGGATTTTGGGCGCGCACTGGCCCACTGGTCATCGGTTACATGCGGTCGGTGTGTCCTCACCGACAGAAGAGAAACAAAACTCGTTCAAATCAAAACATTTTCGTATAAATTTCTTCGTTTTATTCTATTTCACGCACGATTTAAATTTTTTCTTGTGTTTTAATAGACGTAACTTGTCTTTTTCTGGGTTTTTTGTTGGTTTTTTGTTGGTTAAATCTCTCCCGATAGGCTTTTTGGGTAACTACCGAAACCAAACCACTTTAGCTTTTTCTCGACGCATCGGGAAAAGTAAGTACACACATAGGAAGGCACCAAATTAAATATGCGTGTCGCTGTAATGAATTTAAATTAGTAAAACCATGTGAGACCGAAATGGAGTCGTGGAGAAGGACATTCTCATTCCGAGTCTAATTTAGTCAGCGGTCAGAGGAAAAAATAAAGCCCATTAATTTTTACAATTATACTTTCTTTCTCCCTGGGTCGTCATAAATTCGAGAGAGCTTTTCAACCCCCACTAATGCATTGCTGAGGGTTTTCTACAAATTTAAAAGAAAAAAAAAACACAAAATTTGATTTAAAAATTTTAAAAAATTTTAAAAAAAATTATCCTAACCTCAATTTAATGATTTTTGTATTTATCTTGTTTCTAGATACATTTCCGTTAATCCGGAAAGAAATATTTACTTTTCCGGTTGAATTTGCACATAACCGGATGCTGTTATCGTGGATTCCGTAATGGATCCATTAGCGAACGGCGCTCATTTTCGAACATTGTATCATCCTTTCAGTTTATACGGCCCTCCGGAGTGGAGTACACAGCACACTCTTCTTCACGGTCCGCACAGGTCACCAGGTGACGATTTGTCACATTCTCCGAAGGCGCCGAACAAGCTTCGCCCATTTCCACGCGACGACCACAAGAGGATTAAACTCTTCACATACACCGCACACGCCAGCAACCAATACTACAACACGCTGAAAGGCATCGTGTGTTGCCTAACAAACAAAGTTACGCGTAATTAACAAGTTCTATGCTAACGCACAGCAGGTATAAATCTAAATATACACCTTGGCTGCCACTTGGCATTAGTAATAATTAAAAGTCGCATTAAGTTTAAGAGGGTCCTTTAATAATGTTTGGTCCTTTAATATCTAATCCTAAAGTTTGAGCTTTGGTGGCTTGAAAGGGAAAACTAATCAAGCGTACTTCTTATTAGGGTTAAACTTCAAGGATCAACCTCTAACTACCCTCGAAACGTTTAAATTTTAATGTCTTCGGAATGAGATCAAGATGCGATCGATGGTCACTTTGAGGCATTGGAGGTTTCTTGACTGACCACTCTAATGGACATGATAATTGGATTTAATTGAGTAGGGTTCAATTTCCATTTTGATTTGATTAATGCAAACTCTAAGACATTGTGTTTAATGTGGTCCAGATGTGGTTAGCTCATCATGATGAGTATGGAGGAAAAATTGATAACATACGGTCGCGCAGATTTTTTACCAATCTGGCCCAGTTTTATTTTTTATGCTTGGCGTGCCACTCCAGCCCCTATTGTAAACATCTGCGACAGGTTTGCCTCGAGTGCTACATTGATAGCCTCAATAATTCATGCAACAATGCAGTGTCCTAATCAATGAGCGATTGTACTGCGTCCGCCACTTAGACGGCTCGGTTATTCGATACACCACACACACGGCGCTGCTGGTGCATAATTAGAATGATAATGGACGGCGCAAAAAGCCCTCCGTGAAATATTCGTATTCGGCATTGAGGAAGCTGTCAGTGGATGTCAGATTGATAAATCTGTTATATTTTTGTTTGTTTGTTTTTATTATTTTTGGAAACAAACATTTTTTTTCGCTTTTAAAACTGTTTATTCAGCGTTTTGAGACATAAAAAGTGATATTTTAGCCACGGATGATTAAGATTGTGGCTAAAGTACTTTAGTCACGGGTTTTAGTCACGGGGTAGAGTTTAGAACAGAGTTTTTTTCAAAAATTAATTTTGTGATTAAACTTATAAAAAAATCAATATAAAAATACTTTAGTCACGGGTTTTAGTCACGGGGTAGAGTTTAAAGCCTAATTTGTTAAAAAAAATAATTTTCTGACTAAACTTATAAAGAAAATCAATATTTTCACTCTTGTCTGTCTGTTTTGAGACAGTAAAAGTTATATTTTAAACACGGATGGTCAAGGCCATGGCTAAAGTACTTTAGTCACGGGTTTTAGTCACGGGTTTTAGTCACGGGGTAGAGTTTAAAACCTAATTTGTTCAAAAATTAATTTTTTGACTAAATTTATAAAGAAAATCAATATTTTAACTCATAGACAACTTTTTTTTAGCAAAAATTTACTTTAAAAACTGCAAAATTAAACATTTTTATCAAAATCTATGTTTTAGAGAATGCTGGCAACTTGTAGTAAATATATATGATCCAGTAACAATATAACAGTCTGTAGTAAATGTAGCAGTAATAAAATTTTATGCTCAAATGACATTCACCATTTCAATTCGCATTTTCTCGCTCGTGTGCGACATAAAGTAAACGCAAAATGCGCATATTATAGACATCCGTGAGGGGGTGACACTGCGCGCATTGTGTGCACTTACATCTCCCACACCCGCCTTCGCAAACGCAATACGGCTAATTCGACATTACGTATTATGTTACAATTGTAATTCAATTTTATCGACGCAAATTCCACATTTTCCCAACATCGGATTATGTCTAAAACTCAAAACCAACACAAAAAAAAATTCTTTGTTTTTGGCTGAATATCTGTTGATATCCGTAAAGTATTCCTTCAGGTGTAGTTTGCCAGTGTTTGGATCGAGCGCCTGGGAACATTAAGCAGTTCTTTCGTCACGTTAAATATTTGCGAAATTTTCAACACGTGAAAATTGTGTTATTTATTTATATCGCGTTTTTTATTGGCTTTTGTTTGTTGAAAGTTTTTGCAACTTACAGAAACATCCTATTGTTGTAGTAGTCAGAAGAGGAAAACCTTTTGTCGAAGCGGAGATGAATGTAAAGTGTTCTTTTCGTAGCGCGGCGCGCATACGTGCTATAAAGCCATATGTCACTGCACTAACGGCGCAAACACCCCCCAGGACAACCTACCCCTATTTTTGGTCAGAGGGTCACCCCTCCGAGTATTCCATTCAAAGCACCAACACACTGGGCGCAGTACAACATTACACTTGATGCGTTTTTTTGTTGTTGGTTTTGGAGGGTGCAAATAAGAGGCGACTGACACGGGCCTGCTACTTATGAACCACCAACTTTTACACGCAGAAAAGCACCCGAAAATTCTTCAAAACTGACAATTTTGACGTTGGTCCAGCGTGGATAATATTTTTGTGAACAAATAATTCATTATTAATAAGGGTAGATTAGGGATTAAGACATATGCGCAATATTTTGATGTACTAACAGGTTTTTCATTTGAAGCGGGGAAGATCCTGATCGATAAAGTGTCAGAGATGCGCTGTGGTCGATAGCAAACTGAACAGTTGTTAATACAGAACAGATAACTGATAAGAATCACGTTGACAGATGAATTCATCATTATCATAACCTCAAATGTCTTATTTTACTCAAATTTAATGTGTGCATGTGGTACAAATGTCGAATTGATTTAAATTCACGCAATTTTCAGTGTTGGCAAATCAAAGAATCGAACGAATTGAAATCTAGCGACGCGTTAAAGTTTTCGTCGCACAACATAAACTTTCTATTGTGTTCCATCAAAGGGGTGCACAACCACAACAACACAACAATCTAAACTCACAAGAGCAGAACGAGTGCCAGATGCCTTTTATTTTCATTTTCATTCTAAACTAAACTAAGCAGAATATAAAATTTTTATCCATTTGTCCATTTTTATCATTTTTGCTAATAAAATATTTTTTTTGCGTTTAAAACAGTTTATTCCGAGTTTTGAGACACAAAAAGTGATACTTTAAACTCGGAGGGTCACTAAAGTACTTTAGTCACGGATTTTAGTCACGGGGAAGAATTTGAAACAAAGTTTTTTTTTCAAAAATTAATTTTGTGATTAAACTTATAAAGAAAATCAATATAAAAAGTACTTTAGTCACGAGTTTTAGTCACGGGGTAGGGTTTAAAGCCGAATTTGTTCAAAAATTAATTTTTTGACTAAACTTATGAAGAAAATCAATTTTTTCACTCTTAAACAACTTTTTAGCAAAAATTTACTTTAAAAAGTGCAAAATTAAACATTTTTATTAAAATCTATGTTTTAGAAGATGCTGGCAACTTGTAGTAAATATATATGATCCAGTAACAATATACAAGAGCAGAACGAGTGCCAGATGCCTTTTATTTTCATTCTAAACTAACTTGCACAGAAAATAAAATTTTTCAACAAAAATTTTTTTGATGTTTTTGGAGGTTAAGTTGAATTTAAATGATTGAATTGCGGTGGCAATTGTGCAAAACGTTTCGAATATTGAATAATGCGCACCACATCTGCATCTGCATTGCATTAATAACCATCGATAATTCGTTTACAGTAGCAAACCCTCCTCTCACTGGTTTGTTGTTGGTTGTGGAGCGCTAAAATAAATGCGATTATATCAACCTGCGTGTGCACACGCATATATGCGGAATGTTTAGCGGGCGGGCACGATATATAATGCTAAATAATTATCGTCGTTGCGTGTTGCGGCTGATTCCCAAACGGCGAATTAGTGTTACACCATCCCGACCTGCCTTCATACCAGTGGTGGCTGGATGTCGAACGTGACGTACATTCACCAATTTCGACATTAGTTATTATTATTGCGGACTGCACGTGCGCGCTTGTACTTGCAGTGTAACATTTGACGTCACGTCCCGAACATTAACGACATTAATCTATCAATTTCGATAATGAACCGTACAGCGGACATGTATGACCATAATTGCGTCAATTTGCATTTGACAATTATTGAAAACAATGTCGAAACTTGTATTAATCAAAAAACGTGTAAAAAAAAATTGCAGGGTAAATATGGTGGTAATGGTCACGTGTAGCACGTGGTGGATGTGCACTGAGGGAGAGATAGTCACACCGCGAATGATGTCGTTGCACGCACGCCAAAATCGTTTTGTCACCGATGTTATTTCGACTTTTTCCTCGCTTTTACTCACACCTGTATGGGACATGTGTAGTCATTTAGTTTTATTTGCTGTTGGTGGATTAGTCGAGATAGGGTTGCGATCGAAATGCGAGAAATCGCTTTTTTTCACCAAACGGAAGCAGCAAGATGAAGCAAGATGTGATGCTACCCGTGAGGGTCGTTGTGCACGCCGGTCGGCGGTTACGACCGTCCGATTGCCCTTTTCGCCCTTCGGCCTGCCACCTCCTCAGTGATTGTTATTCGTTTTTTAGTGTCTCTCGGTCTAATCGTAATCGGGCGCTGCGGCGCGTTAACTACAACCGGCCACCGTGCGGCGTCAAAGCAATAAGAACACATAGACATCTACACACAAACACACAGACTGACTTTGTGTTTTTATTGCTTTGCCCATTCTGTGGTGAGCAATGCATGCGAGTTAATTTGTTGCGCGTCGGAATCGCGGCGTTTTTGTATCGCATTCTTCCGCTTATGGCGAGACGAGTCTTCCGATCAGGATTATTACCTCCGAACGGCCCGATAATGCGCCACGGCTGGAGTGAAATTATACCGAAAACCGGCGGCGGAGAACACCTTCCACGAATGCGGCGCGACGTGGTCGCAATAACCATTTACCACTATCTGCTATTCCCACGGCGCGTGTTCGCCGGCCAGGAGTGAACAGATGAGACGATGTCGGCGAGGTTTGATTGCGCAAAGAGTGCGCCAACGAGAAATGAAAACAAATTGCTTTTGCTTCCTGGCAAAGGCGATATTTACTTAAAGGCCGTTACAGCAACAATGATTCTCTTTGATTTTCGAACGAATAACAATTTTATTAGTAAACTTACACATGTAATCAACAAATCAACAAATTTAAACCAATAGAGTATTCTTATTGTCTTCTGCGGTATTCCTGAGCAAGTTTTTCTAAATTCTCAGCGTAACTCTTTAATAATTCGGCTTTTTTCGCGTAGTGCTCAGCATCTACTTCAGGAACATCTGAGCTTGGAAGAGTTGCTATTCTAGGGACGGTTAATTTAGCCAAAACTTCATCAATGTGAATTGGATGGTTTTCTACATATCCAGAACGAGATTGATCAATGGGTAAGTGGCTGATCATTTCTTCTTGCTTAGCGAATGCTCTCAAATGCTCTTGACGAGCCGCAACTACTTCAGGAGTGTCGTGAACAACAGGAGCAGGGTTCTTAACTTCGAAACCACCATCAACGGTGTTGTATTCAACTAGGAACTGCTTTCCATTTGGGTCAACAAATGAGTAGCTTCCAGAGATGCTTCCATCTGTGTTTCGGTGTTCCTGGCGGTTACCATCAGGAGTTTGGACGTTTAAATTGTAATTTCCTAGGGTATCTTGTTGAATATTAACTGAACCAATGTCAGAAGCCAAAATTGGGAGCAGAACAGCAGATAAAATCACCTGAAAAACAAAAAAAAAAATTAAATTTAAAATTTTGTGGTTTAAAAATTAACAAAACTTACGAAAAATTTCATTTTGTTATTTTTAGTTGTTATCCACTTGAAAAAACTCACAATTGTGATTTGAATATTTGCATGATGAGTTTATATACTCTGGAACTAAAACCTTCACTTAACACTTGCTGTCATTAACTGGTCATTACTTATAATTCCTATTTTTATCGTCGTTTGAAAGTCATACTTTCAAAACCCGAAATAATCGGCGTGTAATGTACCCAAATCCAATTTGCATGACTGCTAAACAGGTATGAGCCACATCCGGACTTTTGACTTGCGGGCCCAAAGGGTTTGACACAAAAGGATTAATAAGTGCCGCATGACACACAGGGGAATAGCGAATGCATAAATTTATTTAAATTTTAAATTTACAAGTGTTGTAAAAGTGTCAGGTTGCTGCTACTTCATTTACAACATGTAACAAATCACTGCATCTATAAATCTATTGAATTTTTGACTTGTCGATTATCTATTATTGTGGTTTACCAACTAAATATAGTTATGATTTACAACTTGAGTATTTCCTTCAAATTAATTTATGACTCGTGCGTGGAGAGATGCATTTATTTATTTTTCTGTATCCGCATTCACTCCTCTACCGAATGTTTTGTTTTCGTAATCAATCAATTATCAGCAGAGGAGAATCCCGCCTCATCTCTTCACTGTACCACGTATTCATTGGGATGTGTGAAGTGCGTCTTTCTTTTTGCTTTTGGTTCTCGGTTGGCTTCTGTGGCGTGTTTGTTTCAGCTCGAAACTCTCGAGTTTGTGATTTATGTAAATTCCATTGGGAGGGCATTTAAATTTAGATTAGATCCCTCGGTTTTTTTTTCGGCTTCTCCTGCTTCTTCTACGAGAATGTGCACACACAAATAGAAATGCTTTTATTTGCACCCGGCTGCCAGTAATCCCTTACAGCGCATTATAAAGCGAAAATCAAAAATAATGCTCGAAACGAAATAAAAATTGATATGGAAATGCTGATGAGACTTGATGTGCTCTGCTCTGTGTGCTCCAAAGGAATAAATAAAAATGCCGAATGCAAATTTTCACCACGGCGAGGTTCGTTAAGAAACGTCCCTGGTGATTTTAATTTGCGACTTTGCAAAAAAAAATTTTCCCGCGCAAAAAAAATAAAATAATATAGGAAGTGTTAGAAAGGTTGGAAGTGTTACTAGCGAATAGTGATGGATTGGGCAAGTAGGCCAGGGAGTTCCTGCCGGCTCGACAGGATCCACCACTCTCAACCGGGTTGATTATGCTGCCGCAAGTCTACCGCAATAACGTCGAAATCCGTCTGACGTTTGTTGTCTGCATCTCGATACTTCCTGCTTTAAATCTAAATCTAGCCATTTGGTTATCCACCAATCAACTTGGAATTAACTTCGACAAGCAATTAGCATTTGAATTTCAACTCCAAGTAGGAGTAAAAGAAGTGGAAGCAATTAAACAAATTTATATCGCTCGTAAAACTTGAAGAAAATGCAGATAAAGTCTAATGATGCAAATTGGACTTGGCGCATATTTAATTCTTTCCGCTAATTTATTCGTCAGCATCTGCAAGGAGTTTAAAAGTATCTTCGGCGGATGCGAACATAGATTGCTACTGAATGTTTTACCTCAGTTTCACCTCCTGCTGGCCTGCGACGCAAGGTTGTTACCGCTGCCACTAGAGACCGTCACCGATGGAGCTTGTTTCCGCCGCCCGTCGCACTCCCCTCTCCCATAACCAGCCGCCCCCACTATGTTGGAAGGCGTGGTTGTGAGCAGGAATTCAACAGCGTATTGGTTGTGGGTTTGAGTCGAAATCCCATCGGATTGGAGCCGGAGTCATGTTGTGCTCCGCCCGTCGACCGACCCTTCCGCAAAGGGTCTCCGGGGGAGTGGCCCTTGGGATGATCTCTCCGGGCAGAGAGAGAGCACTCCACCCCCGAGAGGTCGGCACACTCGCGGCGCGTCGTGCGGCCCGCACATTCGATGCTTATCAACTGTCCCACAAGTCGGTCCAGTCGCGTTTATCCGCTTGTGTCGGCAAGTGGTCTCTCGTCGCGCGGCGCATACACACGCTGATATCCGCTCTGGGGACGACGCGCGGACTCGCAATGAGACACACATCTCACGCGACTTGCTAATCCCACAAGTCGCAATCACCTTCGACCCCCCAAGGTCGATTTGCGTGTATCCAGAGGACAATTTTACCAACGAATAGAAATTTTAATTTCGAGGTTTTGAAGACGCGCGCGAGTGTGTTTGTTGTTCGCGCAGTGTGAAAGTGTAAAAGCTTCAAGACGCGGTCCGACGAGAGCGCACCGACGGAGCGCGGCGGCGCAGGCGGAGGCGGCGGCTATCCGACGGCGTCCCCGTGGCCGGCGCTTTCGCTGCCGGCGCCCGAACTGGACCCGGTGGCGTGGGGCCGCAAGTTGTATCCGGGTACCGGCGGGCCGCGCGTGGCCGCCACCGGCGCCGGACTCATGTTCGGGTTGCACCATCATCAGGATGCCGGCGGGCTGCATCATCATCATCAACCGCGTGGACCCTCACTCAAAGAGGAACCCATCACCACAACGAGAGCATGGATGCAACCCACCGTACCCGATCAAACAGGGTAAGTTGTATAAAATCACCTAACTACTACTACAACGGTCGTTAGAAATAATGAGCGAATAAATTGCCCATTTCTGGACCCATTAAGGGGGTGTCATGTGCCATAAATCAAAAATAATCATTTTCAACCAGATTTTGATTTAATTTTTTTTGTGTGTGTGTGTGGATATTTTCACTTTTGTGTTGTTGATGCGGCTCGCTTAATCTAAACTGATGTCAATTACGCGCCCGACTAATTATTAACTGTCGTTGACTGCTCGTTCGCTCGGAGGCGGCAGGCGGCTGTGGAGCAGTGGAGATGTCGAGCGAGGGCTTTTAATGATGCGGTCGCCGCCGCCAATGCGGGCCAGAAATCTAATTAGCAGCCTGTTCACTTAACTACTTACTCGCCGCCCGTTGGCAGGCGGCAGTCAACCGCCCTTCTGACTTGTGCCGTCGCCGCAGTCACGAGCACATCGTTTCCTAAATGTTTGTCGTTCATCCAAACAGCCCACTTGATATGTGGTATTTAGGTATACCTAATAAAAATTAACAACACAAAAAGTTTTTTTTATTTTTTACTTAAAAATTTTGTTTTGTATTAAATTTTTTACGTGTAGAATTCAAGTAGCAGAACAGGTTCTCATGATGCAATAAGACAGGAACAGCGAAACCGAACGCGAAAAGGAAACGCGGAGAAGTCGAAAGTTGAAACACTTGAGTGATGAGCTGCGGAATGACTGAATGACGCGCGCCGACATGACTCAATTAATAACCGACAACCGCGAACAAATTAACAGATTAACGCTCGCTTAATAACTGCCAAGCAAATATAAATTAATTTTCTGTTGAATTTTTTCATTTTTAGTGTTTTTGTATTTTGAGACATGGTAATAGACACGAGCCGAGTCGATAATGCAATTTATTGATATGTGCAATCGATAGCAGCGGCCGTAATACGTCCCTGATAAAGCACCTGCGCCTCGAGCTACCCCCGAGTAGTAGTAGCTTCCGAAGGGTTGGCTGAGCATCGTAATTCTCTCTCTTTCCAAAAACATAATACACACACATAATACCTACGAATTTACAACGAGTCGATATTTATTGCAAATTTATGCATAAAACATCCAAACAATTTGATGATGCTTATACTACCCACTGTACACATACGCTACGGTAGCGCTGGTGATATTGAAGACGATTTTATGATTTTTTACGAGCAAGACAATAAAATGTGTCTATACGCACGCAATATTGGGTGACGAAGAGGATCAAAATGTTCATAGACATATTAGCAATATTACTTTTTATTCCCACAAAAAAAAATTTTATAAAAAAATTTATTTTTTTATTTTACAGGATTGGTGTTGGACGAGCGCACTTTGAAAAGCAACCACCTAGTAATCTACGCAAATCCAACTTCTTCCACTTTGTGATTGCTTTGTACGATCGTGCAGGTCAACCGATAGAAATCGAACGCACTGCATTCATTGGATTCATCGAAAAAGATCAGGTAAATAAAAATTAAATCCCTACTAATATTATAAATGCGAATGTCCTGATGTTTGTTACGCTTTCACGCAAAAACTACTTAACAGATCATCATGAAAATTTGTACACATATTCTTAGTGGTCCCCGAAAGGTTATAGGCTACTTTTTATTTAATAAAAACAATTATTTTTTAAATAAAATAAAGAAATTGTTTAGTCAATAATACCGCTGCATCTGGTTATTTGACTACTTTAACGCCATCTAGCATTCCAGCAATGAAGCTCAAACCTAAGTACTATAGTACCATCACACTGTATTATCACACTGTACTACCGACAGCTACGTCAACATCAAATCCAATTGACTACACTATGGAGACTGTACACTATACTTCCATAGACTATACTTTCAGCCATTTTAAACTTCCCGCCATTCTACTTTATTGTTACTTCTTCTGTGACTACAGACGCGTACGGAAGCAACTTCATTATTTTAGATATTCGCGAGCGAAGCCGCGGGTTAAAGCTAGTTAAAAAATAAATATTTCAAGTTCTAAGAACTCGTATGTTGTCTTAAATTAAATAATTATAATGAAAAACGTGTCGCAGCACGTGACACATGTACTGCACGTACGAGTACACAAGGCGGTAATTACACAAATTACTTTATCAATGTGTATCAATGCACGGCAAACAAGCGTGCGTGCTAAAAATGCACCTAGCCAACTCTATTACGCTTGATTAAATGTCTTCCAGACTGATATCAGCGTTTTCGATCTTTAATTGCGCCTGCAAGACGATCGCATGTAATTATTATTGCTTGTGATACTCTCCTAGACAATTTGCTAAGTGATAACTTTTTTATTTACTTTGTAAGTGTAATTTACGTAATTTCGCACGTGGAAATAAATTTTATTTAAATTGTTGTTTGCGCAAAACGCTTGCAATGTTTACACAGTTTAGCGAAAAGTTTGATGCGCGTTTTGTGCTTTCTCGGGCCGGTGTGTTGAATTGTGGAGGCCGTAGCGCTACCTGTTACGTGAATTTAAAGCGAAACGGACGCGTGGCGGCGTTTAACGAAGCCATTTATATAAATTTCGCCCCTCAACCGACGTAGAAACTCACCTCGGACGAATTAAGCTCGAAGTTTTTTAGAAATTGTTTTGGTTTTGCTTCAAAACACTTGAAAAAATAAAAATTTTACCAAATTTATTAAATTTTCAGCAAAAAAATTTTTTTTTATTCAAAAAATAAATTTTTGATAACAAACTGTATTGTTTAGAAATAAACGCTGAACACTGAAGGTAGAGAAGAAAGGTCTGAATGTAATTGTGTTCGCGGCGATGCGGAAGATTAGGGAACGCGTCGGTTTGAACATTTATCATCCGAACCCTTTTTGGCAAATTTCTCGCAACTCATTCATATTTCGCCGGGGGTTGCAACACACTACAATGAAACATTTAGGTTAATTTTTTTCTCGCTTTTGTTTTGCAGGAAGCCGATGGGCAGAAAACCAACAACGGTATCCAGTACAGATTGCAACTGTTGTACGCCAACGGTAAGTTTTCCCAACCGCATAAACCAAAAGTCCGAAAACTTGCAAAGCCGCACGTCCCGCGAATCCCTCAAATCCCACAAGATGACCATCCCTTTATCTTAGCTCCGACTTGCCGGCACCACACACAACCTCAGTCTAATTTATTTCCTCCGTCGGTTCTCTCTAAACCCTTGGAACGCTGTTGGTAGTAGATTATTACCGAAACACAAGCGTGCGGTCGTGGTCGTCTTCCGCTGATGGACTTTATGCCAAACGCGCGTAATTAATTAATTAGTTTAGCGGTTGCGGCAAATTTCTTGCCTCCGTACTCAGCTTATCAATAGGCGTAGGTTGAAATCAATTGAAGCACGCCGACAAGCGGCTGTTCGGACGCATTATGACCTTTTGCGTCGACGAGCGAAAAACGCTATTTACACTTTTAGTGCGCGAACGGCGTGCTCGATATGGTAGCAGGCGCGAGAGCACGTCGACGGAATGACAAGTACGCGGCTAGCGCTTCTGCGTAGCTGACGCTCTTTTAATTAGGCCTATAATTAATCCGACCAGTCAATCAGATCGACCAAACTTGGCGCGGCGATTGTTTTTCAGCGCGCGCGACGCGCTTAATTTGAGCGCGAGCAGATGTGACGCACCGCACTTTTGAAAAAATGCCTGGGAACACAAACACGATGAAGATTACCCAAAACAACAAAAAAAAAACATTATTACTACTTCCGGTTTAGAAGCACCCTTGTTTCCTTTATTCTTATCTTATCGCCGTGAAAGTTCCGTCGTCTTACAATGGTCCTTTATTTTGGCAACACCCAAACTTGATATCATAGACGTATCTAGTGGTCCTTGAAATGGACGTGCGCAAAGTTTCTTGCTGGCTTTCAGTTTGCATTATCATGTTAATGATTCAAACTTGGCGCAGACGTGCTGCAGACTTGTTTAACGATTGTTTCAATTATGTTCGTAGGTGTGCGACAGGAGCAGGACATCTTCGTGCGTCTCATCGATTCGGTCACCAAGCAGGTAATTTATTTTTTTGTTATTTTAATTTTTTTCTTAAGTAAACATGTTTAACGTAATCGGATGTGATACAATGGTGCGTTCCACGTGCGCGCCACGCGTCCGCATGTGGGATGCAGATGCGTACCCTACCATTAAGACTTTATCACGAACCTTTTAGCCGATCTATAAACAAACCGGAGCCGAAAAGCCAGGGTCCCCGGTAACGAGCGTTGGAGGGTGATCCGCACGCGCAGATATTGCGCAAATCTTGAAATATTGCGTTTTCATGCTAAAATCTTTCATAATCTTTTCGTGTTAAACGCTCGTAATATACGATAAATTTACTATTGTATTACTCGTATCATGGGAAACACAAACAGATTATTTATTTCCAAATCAAAAAAAAAAAAAAAAATTTCAAGTTTTTAAATTTTAACGTTTTAAAGAGATAATTAGCACATAGGAAATAATTAGGTGTTGATAATATGATAATATGAATACGACGAGACGTTGAGCTAGTTTGTTGCAGTTTATTGCAGTCGATGCGCAATAACGCTTTACCTGCGCGCTCGTTGCGAGAATGCATAATGGACGAGATTAACAAACGGCGCGCAATTGTGTTCGCCGCCCGGCGCACGACGATGTAATGATGCGAGCGGCCGATAAAACTTTAATGCCGGATCATGAGCGAACGCGCCCGCTGCCGCCGCCGGTGGCGGCATTCGAATTAACGCCCCCGAAAATTCAAAAGTATATTGATGCCCAGCGCCGCGCTCACGCGCCATACAAATGCATTTAAATAACGCATTAGTGTTTTTATTGTGTGTGCCGCCCCCGGAGTGCTTCATACAATATCGATGCACAACTGCCTTCCAATATGAGAAGCACGCATTGAATTATTCACGATTTTTAATTGATAACAAAAACTTGCAGAAATAATATTTATTTATTTATTTGTCTGTCAGAGTTAGAAACACGCATAAAAAATGCATGTGTATCATGTGCGCAATTAGAAAAGATGTAAACCTCGCTGATATCACGTCGCGCGCGTTTTAATGTAATTTTAACGAGACTGAAAGTGCAGCGAATTTTTAAAACTGTCCGAGACTGAAGCTGCGGATAACGAGTGAGGGGAAATTGCGTCCGGAAACGGCACAGACGTATTTATAATGGTTCTGCCTCCGCTGCCGCCGCCTCCGCTGCCTCCGCTGCCGTTGCCTCGAGGTATAGCGGAACGAGGGAGCGAGAAATTACATTACGGCTGAAATTTTTATTCCTTCGCTAATTGTTGCTCTTTTGCACACCGCGCGCGGCGCTTTATTAAATTTGTTACGCGTTACGATGATATTTAATTTGCGCACGGCGTGTTTCCTTCATGCTTATTACCCGCCACCGCGTCTGGTGAAGACACCGACACCGCCAACGTCGAGGTGCCGGCTCATAAGTGTAAAATAAACACGATGTAAGCGAAATGTGCCCGCATTAATTATTACCTGCCGGCGTAACGTATCCTGCGGTTATCCTGGCACCTGCCTGCCACCGTGCGTCCTGAATTACGCGCACCGCAAGCAATAAATCCGTAATAATTGGTGGTGGATGGTAATAAGTTTCGGATTTCTTTTATATACGAAATTTTATATATCACTACGTGTTTTAAATCAGGTTGGGGGTATTTTCGTGTTGGTTTGGTTGCCTATCAAGACATCAGCATAACTATCAGGTTAAATTTTAAAGAAAAAACATTTTTGAGTTGTTTTGGCTGCCTATCAAGACATAACTTGAATATTTTGCTTATTAATTATTTATTTATGTATATTTACGTACTAATAAAGTTATCGTAACAGAAAATCAGATAAAATTGCATTAAAGTCAGGTTAAATTCAAAATAAAAAATATTTTTGAGTTGATTTGGTTGCCTAACATAACATGACCATAAACATCAGGTTAAGTTCAAAATAAAAAATATTTTTGAGTTGTTTTGGTTGCCTACTACAACATAACTTGATCATTTTGCTTATTAATTGTTTATTTATGTTTATATACGTGCTAATAAAGTTATTGTAACAGAAAATTAGAAAATATTGCGTTATAATCAAGTTAAATTCAAAATAAAAAATATTTTTGAGTTGATTTGGTTGCCTAACTCAACGTGATCTTAAATATCAGGTTAAGTTCAAAATAAAAAACATTTTTGAGTTGTTTTGGTTGCTTATAACAACGTGACTTGATCACTTCGCTTATTAATTGTTTATTCATGTTTATATGCGTTTGTTGCTCATCCACGTACTAATAAAGTTGTCGTAACAGATAACCAGATAACCGCCAGTGCAGTTATGCCTTCATAACGATCGCGGGCGCACTTTGCTCTCCAGCAAAACGCAGCAGGCGAGATAAAACTCGCTTGTAAAATGCATGCAGGGTGCGCGACGGCGTCGGCGGCAGCGGCGGCGGCGTACCGCATAACGCATCCAATTGCCCCGCGCTAACTTATCGCCCCGCGCGAAATAAAGCGCACAAAGCGGACGGAAATGAATTACTGATTTCACAAAGCACAACCGGTTCCGCGCGCAATGAGCAATTAAACAAAATGTAGTTGGCAAAAAGTGCGCCCACCCCTATTGCACACGCGCCGCATCGAATTTCAAATCCTTATCATTGAAATACGACCACGCGACGTGTTCTTTTATTGTCGCCGCCCCGGAGGGAAAAGGGCATCGATATAAATATTCAACGTGTATATGATAAACGCACAAATGTTTTTAATTCGTTTTATTTTTAATTGTTCGCGCGCTCGCTAAAAGTGATAAGGCGTATAATTCCCGAGGGAATGATTCAAAGTGATCGAACAAGCGCGTCGAAAATCCTCTGGAGGACGCACCTTCGGGGATCACCGCCAACTTTCTTCGCCGTAAAGTTCATCACCTGCAAAACTTCTTATTATTTCCTTGGAAAGACTTCAGAGTCAACCTCATGGGAAGACACATTTCATGCTTCATTTACATGCTTTGATTTTATTCATTCAAGCAAAAATTTGACGCGTTTTGTTGTTCTTTTGGTTCTGTGGCCAAAAAACACTGCAAGTTTATACAAGGCTTTTATCCGGCGGAACACATGTTGCTCAATGTCCAGTAAGCCGTGCTTGATCCCTCCGACAGTACGCCGGGACCCACCACGGCTTTCCAGGACTTGGTGCGTTACATATTCAATTAAACAAAAATCTATCAACTGCTCCCGAAGCGAGCGCGAGCCCCGAAAGCACCTTAATCCGTGGGTTTTGCGGGGCGCTTTGCCTCCTTCGCCAACTATGCAGCAGGGGCGAAAACAGAAAGCCAAAATAGCCGGATTACGTCGAAAGGGCCCCCCCATGCCGCGAGGGTAAGTCCGGTAATTATACAAGCCTTGCAAGTGGGGTTATTCTATGCTCATTGATGACTAGTTTGTGTTCGACAACCAGCTGAACCTGGCATTAATAAAACTACATGGGATTTAAGGGGTTAGGTTGGAAAAAAATTGATTTTAGGGTTTCGACACTCAAATCCATAAAAAACAATAATATATTTACACAGGGTGTAATAACTCATCATGTTATTTGTGTTTGTTTTGTCTGTGGCCCACAAAAATACACAAAAATCTAAATTACTGATAACATTCTTTGTCCCAAGGAGTGTACAGACATAAAACCACCTTGTATTTACACTTGTCTATACCCCCGAAAAACATTCGGGATAATTAAGTATAATATAACAGTTTTACAACGTTTGTTTACTCAGAATAATTAATTTTTTGTTGCAGGCGATCGTGTATGAAGGACAAGATAAGAATCCGGAAATGTGTCGAGTGCTGCTAACGCACGAAATCATGTGCAGGTAAGCAAACACACAAATTTTGAATTGGGGGATGATGGAAATAAAAGAATGTAGTCATAGTCACGCGTTTCCCTAAATATCTTGCTTCTCTGCGTTGAGTCTTTATGACTTGAAGGGAGAAGCAAGTCGGAGGCCGAGCGAAGGGAGGAGTTAAGTCTCCAGGGAGTCTGTCATCGTCCCCTGCCGCCTCCGCCAGTCCAACGGAGCTTCATATGGCATGAAATGAAAATTCTCTTACGTTTTCCACAAATCTACTGATGGTCCTAATATGGTATTAACAATCTCTGTTTTTGTCTGTTCCCGGTTTAGTCGATGCTGTGACAAAAAAAGTTGTGGGAACCGAAACGAGACACCATCAGATCCTGTGATAATAGACAGGTAAGTTTTTTTTTTTGAAAAAAATTTTGGAATTTGCGGATTGATTGTGCTGGTATCATGTAACCAATTGCAAATTGCTCCAGCCCACTGTTTGCGATTGTGTGCATCGCGTGCGCGGCACGTGGCATTCTCTCCCGTGACACGTGCATGCGTTTTGTTCTTTCCGGGAGCTTGATAAGTTACTTTTTCGTTCGTACTAAGCATAATTGAATTGCATCTGGTGCGGGATAATATTTTCTATTAGCGATTAGCTTCCGGGGCTGAAGTTAAGTAAAAGTTAACGAGTTTTATTTGTGTTTGCTGCAAACGCCACGTGACGTTCGAGTACTCGTACATACGCTGAATAGAAGCGAATTGAATCGGTGGCTAATCAAAGACGTAAAACAATACGTTCTTTTGTTGCGTATATTGGCTGACCACAATAGAACAACAGTGGCGCAGCCACCAAAACTAGAAGCAAACTAGTTCTTTGTTCAGTCACCAGTGGAATCGATTCACAGCGCGACGAAAACGTCTGAAATAAAAATAAACTTTGACAGAAATTACCGAAGCGTGAAAAAGTTTACACGACGACAGCCATTATGTTGGACGACTGGGGGATGTTTTGTTATTCAGCACAATTTCCGATCAGGTCGCAAAAATTTGTTGATTGTCTCCGGCCCCTTCGGCGTTTTTTGACTGTTTTTGATGGTTTTCTGGTCGGGTTCTAATACACAAATGTCGCGATTGTTGGCACTCGTAGGCGGCCGCAAGATGCCTCCGAACGAGCCCGGCCCTACTATCTGCTCTCCCGGGGGAGACCATTTTGTAGCACTCGGCTGCTGCTATCAGCGATACACACAACGGACTCTGTGCGCCAGCGGGAAGAAAATTGCAATGGACTTTCCTTGACTAGTCCTGACGCGATCAACCTTTCCTTGAACGCGTATCGCATTTCTCTGCAACCCTAAGCGCATAAAGTCTGCTCAATTTTATCTACCCTTGGATATAGTTCCAAAAGTGTCCAGAAATTATTCTCAAACAACGAAATGAATTAAAATGTTTAGAATTTTAACTTAAGTGGTTTAAAAATGTGTTAGGCATTAGAATGTTATTAGTACAACACAAATTACTTCCGACCACTTTAAAATCTGAAATATTTCAACACCATTAGCGCATTAGTTTGGTACGCATGTAAATGCCACTTAAGTATCCGATTACGAGGCGTGGAGAGTGACGAGATGAGATTTCACACTTTCAAGTTGAAGTCACATGTGTAAAGAGTCTGGAAGTCAGTCCGAATGCATTCGCAGTGGAGTTCAAGTCGGCCATTTCGGGACAGGAAGCTCCCCGGTCCGGACGCGAAGGCGATTTATGTTCACCAGGTTCTCGCGCAGTGTGCTGTGTTGCCATGGTGACTGAAGAGGGCCCCGCGCGCCACCACAGTCAAAAAACACCCCTCAAGCACCCCAACACACCATGCTTCTTGTGTTTCCACCTCTCGTAGTCTCTTGAAAACGCACTTTTCGGCGTGAAAAACTAACAAAAACTTAAATTTGCCGCCCCCGACAAAATGGTTAAAGTTTATGGTCCAATATATTTTTTTGTCGGCGGCGATGGCACGAGCAATGCAATTAAATAAATTTTTATGTCGCGCACCGTTCCGTTTTATTCGCATTTTTGAAAGGGTCGACCAAATGCGGATGGACACTGTGCGGACGAGCTGTATCAGCGTGTAAATTCGTCACGTCATCACGGTCATATTCGGTCATATTCGCACATACAATGTTCACATTTACTCCCGCCGCCCTCGGCCCACGTCGAGTTGTCGACATTTGTGTGCAATCAAGGGCTAAATAACTCATTCATGCCGCCGCCTAACTAAAGCGGAAATTGTACCTGTACGCATCAACATTACAGGCCCGCACTAAGAAATATTCATGTATAAACTTAAACTCAAATTAAAGACAAAAAATAAAAAAATTCAAAGCAATTTTAAGACGTTTTTTGGCGAAAAATTAATTTTTATTTTTAAGAGTTATTTGATGGTTAGTACGGGTCTGTATATTTTGCAACAATCCTCATTCGACACAATCGTAACAAAGCTGCTTTGCTTTGGCACACAAGCCGGTAAGCACAAGCGGGGGCGGCGTGTGTTTCGCGTGCGCGCATTCATCATCATCGTTCGCATTGTGACCACGCGTTCGAAATTTCGTGTGCGATGCGCGTTTGCCTATTGATTGTGACTGATTGAATCTAGGCCTGGGCAGGACGCGATTATCAAATCATCTTCCCATCAATTCCATCCTCAATATGCACACGGGAACTGATTCTCTAACTACGTATTAGAAACGAACGCATCAGAAACCAGATGTTCAAATTTAATCCAAAAAAAAAATTGTGAATTGTGAACATTCCAATATGGTTTATAAGATTTCTATCTTTAAGACTTTTGAATCAAAGGCGGTAAATAAAAAGTTATATAATTCTAGTGTATACTTAAATTAGACCGCCGTGTTTGTCTGTGAAGCTGGTAGTGTGTAACATAAAAGGCAGCGTTATTTAATCGACGATTATCTCGGCGTCGACTGCGCTAAACGGTCCGCTCACTAAATGAATTATTAAAACGTCGGTCCTTAGTCAGTACTTAGCCGCTCCGGTCCGACATTGTCGGCTGGCGGTAGTTGAGCGCGCGGAATAATTAAAACCGCACGACAGCGCTGCCCATTTCAGGCGCGCGCGCGCAACAATAAAAGCCGCGTTTGTGCGACCATAAGGATACCAGCGCGACCACGTTTGCGGGCATTTGTCAACTCGTGCTTTATGATATGTTGTTGTGTATCCAGCAGCGGTGTGCGCGATGCGATAAATGCCCCATTGAATTTTCATCGATCCGAGTGCATCGCATCATCCGAGCGCGTAATTGAAACTTAATTACGCCACACGCAACAAATTGTTATTGTCGCGGAACGCAAACACAAACGCAAAGACAGGAATCCAATTGAGCGGCGTAGGTAGGTACACGAAAAAGGGTCGAAAACATCGTTTAATGAGGCGTGAATAATCGGAAAGAGAGCTGCTGGGCTAGAAGTAAATCTAGGATATTGTCACCCCCTAAACAATTCACTCCAACGCCGATTAAATTGTTGTTTCGGACCCGGAGTGCACTCGCTTAAGCGCAAGCACGTATTTTATCTCGAATTGTCGGACGAGGGTTCAGCTATCCATGTCACTCGGAGGAGACTCGGAGCTAAACTCATTTGCAAATTGATTTGATTGATTACATTATCCGCGTGCGACGTGATGCAGAGTTTTCCGAGGAAAACTGCTAGGAAACTGTTTTCGTGCCTCGCTCACCGCGGCTCGCATGTATACCTACATTATTTTAATCAATTTTCAAGGCCTGTGCGAGAAGCGTAGTTAATGAAACTAAAAGGTTTACCACCGCACGATTAGAAGCACTTATTCATGCATTTCCCAACCATATGTTGCCAAGATTACATATCATTAATGATCAAATGTGAAATCATTTCGTTTACTACTATTTCCGATGTGTTTTTCGATCAGATAACACTTGCTCAAGGTAATTGTACGTCGTTTTATCTTCTTGTCTGTGTGTAGGTGCCAACATCTTATATCCTCGAGGACCTAATCACAGCCTCCCTGGAGAATGCGACTCAAGAATTCCGTGCGTTTTCCTCTGTTTCTTGTTCCGCTGTTTTGGTGTCAGCAACAATCAGATAAACACAAACAATCAGCTTTAAATTCTCCCAAAGAATCTTCAAGATAATTCTAGAATTGTATATTCGTGAATTGTTCGCATATTTCACATTTTAATCCAGTGTTAATTCATGTGTACTCCACATGTGAGCTTTTGACTTATTAATTACATTCATAAATATCCTCTCCAACAAGGTGGCCTTCGCACATCGCGTGACTTCTTCGTCTTTCTGGCGTTGTTGGCCCGGCAGATGTGCATGTCGTGTCCATCTAACACACCATCTAGGCTGGCGTGTCCGTGTTGTTTTGTGCCATTTATGCCATTACGTAAAGTAGATCTCTAATTACACGGAATCGTCATTAGGACAACAGCATAATGCACAAGTGCATACGTTTTTTTTTTCGCTTCTGATTAATGATTAATCATGTAGGGTATTTTTTATTAATCATCTAAAAGTAAAGTAAAGTCATCAGATTAATTTTATTCTTGTTCATTGGGTCTGTCTCGACGTTATTCTGGTGAAACGTCTTGCATTTAGATGTTTCTATTAATAGTGGGCGGTTTTGGTGCTGTGTCCCCAAATTGCGCCGATTTTCGAGGGTGTGCGACTGCTGAGCGTGCTGAAACACTAAAATAAACCCAACAAATGTTCGACACAAGCGTATCAATATGGTAATGGTTGTGCAAGCGTGTTTAAGGACCAGCGTCATGGTCAATATGCGAAATTACCATATCGACTTGCCGTAAAATGATTGAAGTGCATTCGTACGTAAACGGCACTTGACTTGATTATTTAAACGATTGATCGTCTCGCTTGCACTGGTGCTTTGGATGCACTGCATTAATGCCGAGTTTATAGTGTTTCGCTGTTTTCGAAAACGTCCAAAGCGCTTACTATAAATTAATTGGAGTTAATTACCAGTCCGAGTCCGGCCGATGATTATGTTATCGTCGGGCGCACATTCGGCTTCGATTACAAATCGATGCCTGCAGCTCTGGACATTCGAATGCGCTTAAAAATAGTATCAATTTTATTGACAAACATGACCATCATGTGTGACGTGCGATAATTCTCAACAGATTTATCTGGAATTTTTGTTGGCGTAAAACGACCGCCGATTGCTTCGACACTTCATAAATCTGTCATCCGTGCGTGCTGTGTATTACTTCGTCAACTGAGTGATTGTTTTATTGCTTCATTTCATTCCGGAAAAAAAAATCTACGAACAGAAACAAAACATTCTTTGGTTATTAAAGTTTTTTTTTTTGCATGCGTGCACACATGATGATTTTCATTCTCATCTGAGTCCTCCAATGGAGGGGAAAGAAGGAAGTGGTCGATATCATTTTTCAATGCCAATATAATGCGCACGATGGCTGCGGAAAATCGAACAAAATGAACGAAGGACGATTCTATCCCGTGCGGCGGCGCCTACCTTTTCGCACACTCGCGCAGCGCGCCGAAGACAGAAATAAAAGAACGAAACAGATTGCTACGGATAAGAAACTTGTCAGTTCACAGCCCGAGCGCGTTCATCCCTGAAAATTAATGTCTGCGAACTCTTCCGACTACTTTCAGAGAGAGGAGAAGACTTCTTCGTTCGGAAAACCTGATCAACTCGCTAGTATTTATTTTATTTTCTTCTTTGGTAACAAAAAATTTTGTTTTGTAAAAATTAAAATTAAAATGTATGGAAATAGTTTTGATGGTTGCAATTGCATTTAATTAAGACGGGAAAATGCCGCGTTTAGAATTAAAATATCAGCGTGTTTTGCATGTTGTACCTACTCTAGTCAAGGGCATTGGCGGCGGCAAGGGGTGGCGCTCCCCGAACAAGAGGTATATGAACACGTCGTTTGTGTACTGCTACTCTCTGTGAGTGCGAGGAGGAACGCAGTGTATCCCGTGGGACGCACGGCGGCGGCTCCCTCGGGTCGGTATTGACTCTTCTTGCTCCCCAGTGAACACCAGCCAGCCAGCCAGCCAGCCGGTCGTCAATACCGCTGGGAGATACGGCAAAACGCGAGAACACGAGCCGAGAACGTACGAAGCCACTACTACTCTTTGTGCCGCCACCGGGTGTTTCCTAAGACAATAATTAACCCGTGTATCAAAATTTACAATGAGTAATAATATTAACTTACAAGTTATTGACATTTAACTAAAAAAAATTCAGAAGAAAAAAAATGTCGCGTCGACGCGCCAAGCAACTACGTAAATAAATTTTTACGGTGCGCGTGCAGGTGTGGGAGTCCGCCGCCCCCCAGCTGCCTGCACGTAGACGTTGCGGGCGAACGCCGGAACGAGTTGTGTCCTTACTCCTTAAACTTGTTCGCTTCGTGTTCTCGCCCGTGTTCTCGCCGCGTTAAGTTAGTTATATTAAGCTCGACGAGCGAGCGCTGCCGCCCCCGCCGATGAGAGTTTGCTTTAAACAGTTTGTTCAACTCAACTTAATTTATAAGCGATTCATAATGCGTAAAGTGTCACGGATGAAATTGAGTGAAAGTCTAAATTTTACAAAATCTAAATAGATAAATAGATATCCGTCCATGCAACGATATGAATAATTGAGTTTGACAAGGAGCACGCAAGCGAGCAGGACATTATCTTATTACGGTGGTCCGTACCGCCTTAGGGGCACGGGTTTGTCGCATGCCTTATGTTGTCCTGGATGCTAAGAGTTGTCGCCGTGGCCAAAGATAAATAGAAGCGCATGCTGCAGAGCAGCTGGCCGCGGGCTAGAGAGGGTCTTCCTGGCCGGAAAGTGAAGATCATAACCGGATTACACTCGATATCCGTCCCTGGCAAGGACCTTAAAATTATGCCAATTGTATACATAAGTATCGTCACGTATCACGACACAAAATAGCTTTAACGCACATAGATAACCGTAAAATATTCCTGGAAATTTTGTGCGTTCTGCGCATCTTGTAGTTACTAGGGAAACTTTCAGGTAATGGAAACTTACATCAAATATTAAGATCTCGTGATATGGGTTTTATTAATTGATGACAGCCGAGGTGGTGCATAATATACGACGGCGTTGCCTTGAATTTCGCCATCCGAGCAAATAGACCTTCGGGATTGCTTGTAGGTGTAAAACTGCTAGACATTAGTTTTTTTTCTTTGGTTTTTCTGGCTGTAGGAGCGAAAAAACGAGCATAATGTGCTGATTCTGTTAGTTTTTGGCGCGTTGCGGGGCGGTTCTAATTCGGTGGCGCACACTGCGCGAAGATAAATTACTCCGCTTTAAGTCGAGAGTCGAGGGCGATAACGATCCAAACATCCGAGCTACCGGGGAAGAAATGGAAGATGTGCGAATACCATTGTTACAAATTAACTCGACTCGAATAGATATCCACCAAAAAGCGATTTATTTCCTTCTTCAATTTTATTTTGTTTTTTGTTGCAGATTTTTCTTAAAATTCTTCTTGAAGTGTAACCAAAATTGCCTGAAGAACGCTGGAAATCCACGAGACATGCGGAGATTCCAAGTAAGTACCTATAATATGATTTTTTGTAGTTTAGTTGGTGTTTTAAGTTGAAAAAGTAAATAAAATCTTTTTATCCTTTTCGGGAAATCCGTATCGCTCGCGTCTCGCATGGAAATTGAAATAAACGGCGCTCGTTTTGAAGCGCTTGCCGGCGACGTAATTGGGAATGCCCGAAAGTTGTGTGTTGTGCGTGTGTGCTAAACACACTGTATGCGGCCCACGCGAATGGCATGATAAAACGTAACGGCGGGCGCGCTGCCGCCATCGTGCAAAAATCATATCTCGAAACGGTTACGTCCCATATCTCCTCGCCTCGCTCTCCTGCTTTCCCTTTTCATTTCGCTCCGCTTTTTGGAATTGCACTCCGTGTTTAAGACGCGTTTCTGTTCCCGTTTTTAATCAGTTCCGCCGCGCTGCGAGCGCCTTCCAAGGCGTTCGAAGTTTTGTACAAGGTCGCGACTAATTTCGCACCCTCGTGGCGCGCAGGATAATTGGTGCGCCCCTGAGATTACATTAGATGCACGCTTCGCCGCCTAACCGAGACCGTTTTGTTACATTTTGTTACCCCCGGAAAAACTTAATTTTCTGAACAGAAACAATTAAAATTCAAAAATTCCAAAAATAAATTCAGGATGAATTTGTTTTGTTTATTCAGAGGAATTAATGAAGTCTTCTTTGGGGTTGTAGTGCGCCATGATGTGTACATTGTGCGTAGTTTTTGGTCGATGACCGTATTTCACTCTGGCACCCGGTATCGAACGCGTGGAAGCGCCGCCGCCTACTGGCCGTCATCGCGGCGCGGAGCGGCGTTCCCATGGGAACGTGTGTATCGCAGGGGAGCGCGCTCTTTCCCTAGGGAGGCCGCCGTCCCCGGGGAGGAGTCTCCGATGCACTGCCGCCGCCGCCGCCGCGTTCTATGAACCGCAAAATGGCCGTTTCTTGCTTTCTTTCTTTCTCCAGCTTCTTCTTGCGTGCGTGTGCGTTTTTTTTTCCTTCGGCGTTATTAATGTCGCGTGGTGGCGTTGTGTTGCAGGTCGTCATAGCGACGCAAGTGACCGTCGACGGGCCGCTCCTTGCGATCTCGGACAACATGTTCGTCCACAACAACTCCAAGCATGGGCGACGCGCGAAACGTCTCGACCCCGCCGAAGGTACTTATGTCAACAGTATGTTTCCCAACCACTTTTTTACACTTTTTTATATTTTATCGAGAAAATTACATCAATCAATGTATGTAACTTGAATAACTTCAGAATTTGATCTCAGAATTTTTTTTTAAGTTTAATTTTCAAACAAAGTAAAATTATATTCGTTTGTGGGGCGGCAGGAATCGGACATCGTGGTGTGCATGGCGTGATGGAACGGTGAAGGCACCGTTGAGATATTAGCCACAAATCATGCGGCTCATTGGTATGCGTCGCGGCGTCGGCTCAGCTCAATCCTACGCCGTGCTGCTGCTGCCGCCGCTGCTCTCTCGCTCGTTTGTATGCGGGCCTCATGGCGCGCCGCCAAAACTTTGTGAAATTGGCTGCCGATTCGGTCCACCGGCGGAAGGCAGCCCGGCGTCGAGCGAGGGAGTCCTTTAATCTTCTTTCCTATTCACTTTCACCGTTCCGGCGTTCTTCGTCTATCTTTATTACGGCGTGCCGCCCCCGCTCGAGCGCGAGATTTTGTAAAGAATAGCGAGGCATGAAAAGAAAAGAAAGGCGGCAAGGAGGGTTGCGCTATCGGGCTTCACGGGCTCAGACGGAGGCGGCGTGGTATATTATCCGGAGCCGTGGCACGCCATGCCTCACTTTGTTAATATCTCACTTTGTTCTACTTTATTCTTCTTATCTTAATCTTCTAGCAAGCAGAGAAAAATCAAAATTGTGGCGCAGGAAGGGAAAACTTAAGATTTTTTCCTAATTTTATTTTGAAAGCAAATTCTGAAGTTTACAAGTTCATACAGATTTAAACATCATTTATAAATTTCAATTTGGTTATCAGGTCTTTATCCACCTTTACCAGTTGCAACACCCTGTATAAAAGCCATCAGTCCTTCGGAGGGATGGACGTCAGGCGGCTCCACAGTCATCATTGTCGGTGACAACTTTTTCGACGGTTTACAAGTTGTTTTTGGCACGATGTTGGTTTGGAGCGAGTTGATCACACCGCATGCGATTCGGGTCCAGACTCCACCACGGCACATACCTGGTGTGGTTGAGGTTACGTTGTCGTACAAATCCAAACAATTTTGCAAGGGTGCACCTGGACGATTTGTATATGTTTGTAAGTAAATATTAAAATTTTACAAAAATTTTGAAAGATATTGAGTATTTTTTTGTTATAACAGCTTTAAATGAACCTACGATTGATTATGGGTTCCAAAGACTACAAAAACTCATTCCCAGACATCCGGGAGACCCAGAAAAATTACCAAAGGTAATTAAATTGATTTAAAACATTTTTTTTATTTTTAAAAATTTTTGTGTTTTTTTCAAATAGGAAATCATTTTAAAACGAGCAGCAGATCTCGCCGAGGCGTTATACACGATGCCCCGCAACAACCAACTGGGTCTAACCGGTCCACGATCACCAACCATGGGTCAGAATGGTATGGCGTCCAGCTTCAACACGTACACGGGTCAGCTGGCCGTCAGCGTGCAGGAGAGCGGAAACGGTCAGTGGACTGAAGGTGCTTGTCCTTCCTTATCTTAAACGCAACACAGTAGTCTGACCCTTATCGGAGGGTGTTTTACCATCACCTGCAAATCTTTCAATATGCGTGGTGTACTGACGTCACATTGTTACCGGTAGGGTTTTTCTTTTAGAAGAGTACGGCCGAGCCCAGAGCAGCAGCGTGTCTCCGCGTGGCGGCGGCTACTGTTCCAGCGCCTCAACTCCGCACTCCTCGAACGGCGGCTCCTACGGCGGCGGCGGCGGCATGAACGGCTACGGCGGCGCAACGCCCACCAGCAACGGCATGCTGCCCGGCTCACCTTCGGCCACGGGCGGCGGCATCTTCAATTCTACGCCGAGTAAGAGATATTACATTATTCAAATGCACCCTCCTCGCAGGCAGGAAAAAGTAGAAAATTGCTTTGGAAAAAAGAAACGCGGGTAGTCTAGTAGCGGATAGTGGCGGAATGTGTGGAAATGCGAACAAGTAAAAATAGACAGCGGAAGGGAGGCAGTAAACGCGTTAGAGGGCACTTTGGCATGAGCAACCCTTATTCTAAGCTCTGCGCGCTCGCTACTCGGAAATGTGGAATGATAAACAAGACAAGAAAAATGAAAATTTATTCACGCGCGAGCGATTTTTCTCTTTTGCATTTTTTCGGCTACAATTTTGGCTTGTTTTACATGCATTTTACATGAGAGCTAGTTTTATTCTTGCTCAACTACTTTTCAACGTAACTTTTTACATAACATTAGTTTATATTTAATATTTCATTAGTTTTACACAACGAAAATTTTTTGTTTTTTTCTTTTTTTAGTATCGGCTGAAGCTGTACATAATTATTTTGGCACACACCATCACCATCAGCACACGGCATCTAGCGCGGCGGCGGCTGCGACCAAAGCGGAGAAAGAGAAGAGCGCGTTCGCGCCGGTGGTGCGCGGTTCGCCGCCCCCGGGGGCGCCTGGGCACGCATTGCATCCGCATCCGCCGGCTCCCGCGCTTTTTCACCACCAGCCCGTCACCGGCTGGCATCACTTGGCCGTGCAGTGTTAGTATATTTTTGCATATTATTTTATTATCATTTTCATTTGCGCGGCGCTGTGCGGCTAATTGCGTTACATTTGTTTTCATAAACGACGCCGCTTTTAAAACTAAGTAGGTTTGCACAGGGAACAAGGGTTTCCCTTTTTTATCGTCGAGTTTTTTTCTTTTTACAACCCGGGTAAATGCGGTTGGGGTAAATTTACAATTGATTTATTAATTTTTCTTGTTTTACACAGGTTGCTAATTCATCAATTACTAATTTGTTACAGGAATGGGTTTAGTGTCATCACCATTCGCCTCGATGAATCCGTTCGCGCTGCCAACGTGTAACGCGCAGAGCTATGGCAGCACGCTGGTGGGCGGCACGAAATAGCACCATGCGGACGGCAGCGCAGACGGCGGCACGCCACCGTCTGAGCACGCCGCCGCCGCCACCGCCACGCACCCCGCCGTCGTCAACAGTGCAATGTATCCGGTGTGAACCACGTAACGCGTACCAAAGACGAAAAAGTATTACTCTTCTACGATTAGTAACTATCACCAAATCTCAACTAGTTCAACTCAATTCTTAAACACTTGTAATAAAAAAAAGAATCAAATCTGTGATCTACGCTCTACTGAAACGAATCGACATGAACAACCACACTTTGGCATATCTTGACACTCGAAAATACATATCGCTTTTAAGCTGGGAAATTTAGTCTAATTATTAATCGTTTTATTCGCAAGAAAATCGTCGGAAATGAGATCAAATTTTTTTGGGAAAATAAACAAACACAATGTGTAATATACTTAGATTTGTAGTTTTGTATAAAAAACTGAATTGAAAAGTGTACATATTTATAAATATTTAAGGCAAAAAACGTGCAAAATTAATATTTAGCGAATGAGTCTTGACGAACGTATTGTAAGGAATGTACAAAGTAAAAAAACAAAAACGAGTGACGCTTAAAATTAATCACTCGTTGATTTATAACTTAAACACACACACAAACAAGAAAAACAAACACACGCGAATAGGTTTACTCAACAACGACGTCTCTATTTTCTAATGATAAATTCGACATCATTGTCATATCACTAAAGATAATATATAAGTTTAAATTAGCTAATCAACGACATACTGTATATACATTTCGCGATTTAATTGTATCTTGAATCACACAGCAAATCGTCTGAATCTATAAAATCATCTCCCTCAAAATCAACACGATAACAAAGTTACAAAGTGAGACACAAATAACGAACAAGTATACGATGAAAAATTCTAAGCTATAATAAATTCTATTTAAAAGGTAAACAAGATAAATACGCAAGGAATTAGCACAGATTTTTGTGTCTAATGTCATACAGTTAAACATCAAGTGCAAACACATTGAATAATTATGAAAACAAACAAATAGACCGATATAATTTTGTATTATTAGACTTTGTCGAGTTTTATGATGTCACAGTGGCGTAGCTACCCGGTAAGTTATAAAAAACTTACAAAAAAGTAAAAATTTTGCTTTATTTTTTATTTTTTTGTTTTTAATTTTAATTTGAGAACAGTTTACATCAGATTTTTTGTTTTAAATTACAACCCTGATATTTTTATGTTTTGTGGTCTGATTTAAGTTGCTACGCCACTGCGAAATCACTAATATTTAAATTTTGACTGTATCTTGTAAAAATGATTGAAAATGTAATTACTTTAGAATTTTATTACAATTTACGGTGTATATATTGTAAAGTATGCTTAATTTGTGTTTAAATGTTTTTGTTTTCTTTTAAATTGTTTTATGTTTTTATTTAAATTTAAAATTTCAAGAAAATATCAGCGAAATAAATTTTTAAAGTACAGATTATACCTATGTGTGTTATTTTTCTCAATTTTCAGCAATCAATTTTCATAATAGAAAAATCTCCAATGAATGAATGAATAAAAAAAAAGTGTAAATATTTGCGCACTGGATTTGTTGTTTCAAGCCCAGATGGTAAGCGACCAAAGTTGAAGTGAGTTAAAGGGTGACTCAAGTGGATCTTCAAATAACACATTCAATACAAAAACAACAAAATATTATCATTTTTCTTTTTAAATATTTATTAGTAGTTAATAAAGTAACAGGAAACGTTTTTGCATTTTATGTAAATTTCGTCTTTGCTTGCCAAGCGTAAATTGCTGATTGAAACTGACACGCGTGAATCGAATCCAGGCATATTTATATTCCGATGCGCCGGAGGGCCAAGGGTGGGCTCGCATGCCCTTCTCGCTAACTAGGCTGACAGATGGTCCCCGCAATGTTCTTGCACCAGCCGCACCAGCACCCCGCGAAAAGGTCACCATGACGTCACTAGGCCTTTACCACCCCATGTCGCCGTTGGCACCGCATCCGACCACATCGATTTTAATAGACTCTCGCGAATAACATCGCCCGAAATGTGCAATGAAATGTACAAATTCGGCGGCCTGCGGAATGAGTTTCGATAATTTTAATTACGCGCATAATACAACGCGCTCGCGCGGTGTGCGGACGAAATTAATTTTCGACAAAATTTGAACGGCCATCTCGTCAACGATGTAGTCAGCGTGTCATTGTGGCGGCGAGGGAGGAAATTGTGATGCGCGTGATGCCTGACACGGCACCAAATTGCCAATTTTGCAATTTCATTTGCAATTTTCAAAATCCCATTGCTACAGTTGCGAAGTGTATATGAGAAACGCAATACAAATGATAATAACGTAATAAAACTTAATCTAAGCGTGCAATGTTGTTTTGTTTTTCACTCAAACTGGACAATTGCTTCAACCCGTGACTAAAACCCGTAAGAAAAGTACTTTAGTCACAACTTTAGCAATCCGTGGTTAAAATATCACTTTTTGTGTCTTAAAACCGTAAAAAACGCGTTTTAAAGTTGGAAATCGAAAAAATATAAAATTTATGTTCTGTAATCAATATTATTTGATATCTGTTATCTTTAAAAATACAATCAAAGCCCTTAAAAACTTCAAATTTCAAAATTTATCAAAAAATCTCCCACAAAACGTAAATTTCGAATAAATTACACAACTAATAACTAAAATCCTCTTTCAAAAATCCAAAACACAAAGCCTACTTCATCTGACACTCTTATCACACGCGCAAACAAGTCCTATCATCAAATTACTTCCATTCGCGTGAATCTTAGTTTGTTTTCCATCAGGATTACGCGCATTGCAATTGCATTGCAAGTAGAGATGCGCCTTATACAAAACGATGCTCCCGCCACGTGTCTAATTGACAACGACACGAGTGTACACGAGTGCCTATTGTCCGCCCCATGTCAATCTAATATTGCTATTAGATTATGTCGGCGCGAGGGCATGCAACTCTACCGTGTGCCCACATCGGCCATCGCCGACTTATCCGAGGGGATAATAATGTGTGCGATCGAATTAATCCTTGCACTTGAAAGTGAAGTGGCGGGAATGCACACCAGCACCACACGCTATGCGCAATGCCAGCTGATTGAGAATGATAAACATAAAGAGATTTTATCCGCGTGAATCGAGGCGCATCTTTGGATTGCGTTATTACCAGCACTCAAGTTCTTAGTTCTCACGCAGCTATCAACACATATCACTCACACTCAAGTGTCAGTAATTTTTATTTGATTTTATTTATGATTTTACTAAGTAAAAAATAAAAATAAAAAAATTAAAAAATTGTTTGTAAATTGTGCGTAATTTGCGATAAAAGTCAAATATTTGTATGTGTAGGTTGGTTCGAGATTTATTTGATGTACTTACAGGCACTTCTTGTAAGTTGAAGTAAGTTTTTCATGCCCGCGAGCGCACAACGTCGAATTCCTCAATTCATCGAGGACATATTAAGATAAATATGCCTATTTGTTCGGATAAGACCCGACTTAATGCATTTATGGCACTTGTGGGACTCCCCACCGCTTCATAACATCACATTGTCATCATTTTTAAAAAATAACTACTCCTATGAAGCCTACAAGTTTTAAACGCCGCGCTGATATATCTGAGATGGCATTCTCTCCAGCGTGTGATCGAATGAAAAAAATCCGATGGAATGTTTCCGCCTTGCTGCAATTTTTTGAGGCGAATTCAGCGGCTTGCTATCAACTCATCCGATGACAATGAAATGACAATGTGATTTACAATTCCCGTTCGCGATCTGCGCGCAATTCGAGGTCTCTGCTCCCCTATCGCTGATGAACGAATTCCAACTCCAATTACACTGATAAACAAATTACAATTGCAAAAATTGCTGAAAACTAATTTATATTTTATAATACGACCGTTGCGAGCGAGATTTGATTGCCGCGGAAGAGTAACTGTTATTTTTATGTAAAACAAGTGCTGTTGGATGTCAAGGCTGAAATTTTCGGAGGAAAATTTAATGAAGTTGATATTTGATCGCACAAATGCGCAACGATGTAGAGCTGATGAAAGGGAGATCGGATTTCGTGAGCACAACTCAACAGGATTAGCACCCGCTTTCGAATACATTATCGTGCACTTTATCGAATGATTCTTATCACTGACGTTGCGTTCTGACGTGTTTTTTGATCACCCTACGATACTTACGTCATTGTCGAAAATACAGACATGTTAGGATGACTAGTTGATTACTACTTAATTACCACAACTTGATGACTACTTCCAAGCACAATATAATATAATTATTACTTTTTATACTCAATTGGCGTTAAACTCAGTTTAATTTATTTGTTTTTACATAGTTAAACATGATTTTGTGACTAATATTATAATTATTAACTAATATAGTACCAGATAGTGCAGAACAAAGGTAAATAAATAGATTTATAAGAGGTTTGTGCCTTAAAAACCGAAAAAAGGCTAAAAAATGATTAAAAACGAATGAAAACTTTTTGAAAGTTGAGTTAGAAAAACGTATTTTACTGCCATCTGCACTTTAAACGCCTTAGTAACCCTAGTATTAAAAGTTTGCTGCAAGCGCAGCTTTACACTACTAGAGCTTTCGTTAAGTTCTGAATTTCCCCACTAGATACCGCAACATGTCTAAACTTAAACGTTTTCAAGATTAAATCTTGTCCTCCCTAGTTTTTGTCGGTCAGAAATAAAACTTTGAATGTACTTCAGACAAAATTGATTCTCAAGCACTACTGATATCATCTCTAGACACAATCATCATCGAAAAAAATTCAAAATATTTAATTCACGTTTAATACTTACAAATATAATCATAATCATATGATTTTTACATTCTTCGAAACTTAATTGATAATTCGAAATTATTTTCAAGCAAATATTAATAAACAGAGATACAGATCAGTGTAGAATTAAATTCCACAGTGTATTTGCATGCTCGATTACCGCTCTAAATTTCAATTACTTAATCGATTCAGATTGATAAGATCAACACGCTGACAATTTATCAACGCGCGCGATCAATGAAAAATAAAAACTTATTAATTATTAATTGTAACCAGCCAGCGAGCAGCGAGCGTATCAAATTCATACCACATCATAAATTAGCATAATAAATACATGTGGCAATCGTCTGGTCGGTTAGATGAAGACGTCAAATTCATCATTAAACGTAATGCATATTAATGCGTGCACTAAACATATTAAAATATTGAAATTATCATAATTAGAACATTAATTTCCGTAATAAATTTTAATAGATTTATGGGCATTGAATATTAATACGTCGATACATTAATATGTGGTAATACAAAGCGTGGTGAAATTAAATTCTTCTCATCTTTCATGTTTTCTTTCGGGTTTTGTTTTTAATTCACCGGTAATAAATTTTAAGGGAGTTTCGGTTCTCCGGCCCGATATGATCATATTTATGAAGTGAACCAAGGAAATCAATTAACATTCTTTCGTCTTGAAGTGTTTCCGGTTGATTTTTCAATCCATTTTTATTTTCTGCTACATCGAGTTCAACATCCCGCGTAATTCAATAAATTTTATTATTCCGATATTTTTACAGCGTTTTAAACTGTGTGAAGTGTTTACATTGAGGGTGACACGCCGAATGTTTGCCTATGATGCATTGAACCTTTCCCGGAAGCGAATCCAGCGTGATGAATCGTGAATATTGTGAATAACCGAATAACAATAAAATGCGTATTGATTCGTAGACTCGTGTCTGTCGGCGGTATTGTGCGCTCCAAACGAGCGCGAAAGTTCATTGAGTTCTTCAAACATCCCTTCTCGATAGCCTCTTCGCACCTATGTCTATATATAACACATTTATGCAAGTGGGACAGATCAATAACCCTTTGCTGAATTAACTGTTTGAACATTCATGCGGCGCGATCATCGAAACTGAAGCGCAGAAGCTGAGCAAACATTTTCGCATTCAGATTCAGTTTCGGATTGTTGCACTGTTGGAAATGTTAACCTACTACGCATATTACTCACCGACGTGACTCGTCACAGGCCATATAAAATTATAACAATGATAAAAACAATAAAGTGATAATACCAGCGCGCAAACACTCGTAGTAGTGTGTGCGGAGGCCAATACAAGTTTGCATTGTTAATGCGCTCGGATTTAAATACCACAATATATTGAAATGCTTTCCAGTGAATATATTGTAGCTGAGTAGATTGCTTTGGAAATTTATTGATTGTTTGTTATCGCTTATAGGTGCGTGCATGGGCATTTTATGTTTGTTTCTTATCTTAAACATTGTTACTTTCGGCTGAATGAAAAACAAATTTAATCGTGAACCATTCTATTATATTAAAAACATTTATAAAGCCGTGAGTGAAGGAATGCATAAATATTTTGATCAGCAAGTTGCATAACTTACTACGTTTTTGTTTGTTTAACCTACGAGTGTCGCCATCTCTGGTAAATATTTTAAATTTTATTAAAAAAATGAAAAATGAGAGTAAACGCTAATTTTACTTTCTTTAAATAATATTTTTGTAATAAAATGTGACCTGAAGGCAAAAAAAATGTTTATTCAATTTAAAATCTTAAAATTTTTGCATGTTTCGAACTTTTTTTGAGTTTTAACAAATATTTCTTAACCAAAAACCGTTTTTGAGTTTTACTGAAATTTACAAACGTCAATAAATTTTTTAAAATTAGATTTTCCATGAAACATATAATTTAATCCTGAAAATTGCCCTAAATAGCTTCCATTATTAAATATTTTTGAGTAATAATATGAAATTGGATAATTCAAAACGTTTAAACTGTCAGAATATTTAATATATTGCCAGTGACTTTCTGCCTTTCTCCAAGAAAATAAATTAAAAGCAGACTTTGTGTGGCCGTTGAAGATTAACTACGTTCAAACTTAATAAATAAGACATTAACGCTTGTATAATTCTACAATCACTAATGCAATTGCACTGACAACTTATTCACTGATTTACAAAACAATTAAATTTGCATTTTTTCCAACAACCAGTTTAAAATCAAAACAAAAAACAGGCTGGGTCTTAAAGTATGCATGGAATCATTTAAAATTAATGAAATATTATTAATCAGACGATAATTAATCGTTAATTAAATTATTTTCTAAGTTGAGCTTGTTATTTCACTGATATCGGAGCATTTAGACGGCGTATGCCCAATAAGGTAGTTGTTAAAAGTAAAAAATAGCCTCGAATTCACTTCGACGCTGTTGAAGTTGAAGAAGTCGTCGGTTTTTGTTGCGGGTTGGTCGACATGCGGCGAGCCGCATCATCAATCATTTTAAGCTTTAAGCATTGAGCTATTGTACGGCGCGGTACAAATAAACGACAAGTTTGAGGAGCCGTTTGATGCTATCGGAATTAATATTTTGTCAAGAGAAGAAAGCGAGACGTTCACACTTTGCAGTTGTACGCGACAATTGTGACCAAATTGTGTTTTTGTAATTCAGACAACCGCAACGAGAATAAACAACAATTATTAATGATCTTCCAAGAATTAATTCACCAATGAAAATTTAATTTTAATTTTTTAAACGATTTTATTAATTTTTTTAAATTTAAAGAGCATATAGGTGACTGCACCGAAAATATTTTTTGATTCTAACGTTCGGTGTGGTTAACAAGACGCTAAAAGGTCTACTCTGTCATTAGATCAGTTCAATGTGGCGGAACAAGGTGCAATTACCGCAATGAAAGGGTTGAGGCACCTCTTCTCGATGGAAGCGAGATTCGAGGCGCGACGCAAACCTATGATGACACGATTATTACAGTCATCACGAGCCATTAGTCATGACCGCTTGTTTACCGCCAGCTTAACACATCGCGAAGACGATGGCATTTATCTATTGGGGTGGTCCCAAACACGCGGTGCAGACGGGGCTTATTAAAGGTTGATCGGAATTGGAATTAGAAAAAAAAAACTCAACTAGAACAAAAATAAAACAAAACGAAACATTTTTGAAGAAAACAAGTTTACTTTCTTCTCTAATTAGTGTTAAAATTAACTAATTAACAAAAATAAATAAACCGACGATAATTATTATCTAAGCATACGAATTCCAGAGAAAACTCTTAGAAAATGAAGAAGAAACTGAGTAATTAATCAAAAATTCTTGAAATTTTAAAAAAATTAAGTTTTGACTTAAATTATAAACAACTAGCTTTAACCCGCGGCTTCGCTCGCGAATATCAAAAATAATGAAGTTGCTTCCGTACGCGTCTGTAGTCACAGAAAAAGTAACAATGAAGTAGAATGGCGGGAAGTTTAAAATGGCTGAAAGTATAGTCTATGGAAGTATAGTGTACAGTCTCCATAGTGTAGTCAATTGGATTTGATGTTGACGTAGCTGTCGGTAATACATTGTGATAATACAGTGTGATGGTACTATAGTACTTAGGTTTGAGCTTTATTGCTGGAATGCTAGATGGCGTTAAAGTAGTCAAATAGCCAGATGCAGAGGTATTATTGGCTAAACAATTTCTTTATTTTATTTAAAAACTAATTTTTTTTATTAAATAAAAAGTAGCCTATAACCATTCGGGGACCACTAAGAATATGTGTACAAATTTTCATGATGATCGGTTAAGTAGTTTTTGCGTGAAAGTGTAACAAACATCAGGTCTTTCGCATTTATAATATTAGTAGGGATAATTGTTTGGTTTATGGTGGAAATTCAAGTGCAAGCTCGTAACTTCATGCCGACTTTGTGCAGACGCGATAAAACAATTGTAAAGCCTTCATGCGATATGATTTTGTTTGAAATGCTAATTGGATGCATGTTCTCACGAATATTTCGGCCCACGCAGCTATCTAGGATACATATCTATTTAAAAACATCAACTTTGTATTTTGTTTGCTATAATTTTGCACATATTAATATCAACGCACAGATGAATTTCGGAATGCATTACAATCAAACTTTATTTTGCTTTTACTCGCACGCTATTAATAGGAATAGGTTCAGCGACCAAACACAACTGAGTTACGTAGGTAATTGAAAACTGTTTTCAGCGCATTATTTATCTCTGCCAACAGTTCGGGATGCGGGACTCCTGTTGTCTTCCTGAATAATGTCTCCAAACTCAAAATTAACAGCTTGTAATTAACTCGAAAGAGGCGTGGAAGCGCAAGTTTCCGCATTTAAATTCTCCAACTATGTACGTAAATGTCTTCCTTATCGGCATAAAAATAAAAATTTCTTTCTCGAAAAACAAAGAGATTTCGAAATCGGTATTTTACATATTAGAACATTTTCGTTATCTTTATAGCCTTTGTTAGCAAATATAAATGCCAGAGATAAAGCGTTGCACAATTCGGAAATAACTCAAACGCACCAAATTAAAATAAACTATTTTGAAATTTTGTGGGTTTATTTTGGGCATTTAAGGTAATTGAAGCATTTTGCCACGCTCGATTTGGTCCAATTTTTGATTCATCTGGTTTCTCCTTTCTGGTCACGTGAAGATGAGATGGAAAAGCAAGCATATCGGTGGTTTTTAACGGCTTGAAAGCGACGTGTATCGATCCGACTCGCCTGAATGTGTCGTCCGGCGCGCTCGGCTAGTTTGCGATTGACCACTCTATTCAGATAATTGGATATCGGTGGAATCAAATAACAGACTCGGCAGGCGCAAAAGAGGGTATGGATTGTGGGGGGTCGTGCCTTACGGGCCTTGACCATTTAAAATTATCCACAAAACCACTGAAAACTAAATAATTACAATAATTATCAAAAAAAATTCGCAAAAAATAAAAATAATTGAGATATTAAAAGCGTAATAATTTCTAAACATGTACACTTAGTTAAATACTAAAAGCAATAGTAGCTAAAACTTGTTTTTGTCTTGTAAAGTGTATAAAAGTTATCGAAACGTGTCGATCTAACACACGTCCGGACTGCTTGTCTCCACCGACTCCCACACGTGGAATTTGAAGTTTTTTTTCGGCTCAAGATCTTCAAGATCTCATAGGCAAACAAGACCTCGAGTTCATGATCGTCGCTGCAGCTGGAAACGATGAGAATTTGAACAATTACCGGCCACGTGTAATGAAACAGGAGACAACGCGCGTGTAACGGTCGCCTAATAACCACAACGCAAACAAATAAATATTTAAGTAAACAAACTTAAAAAAAAAACGTGCAATATGAGGAAAACAAGAGTTGTTTACGTGCCAGCTGTTGCGCAAGGATACAACAGAATTAAGAACATCACACATTCGCAATGAGAGGGACCAGAAGGTGCATTAATCATAACAGTCGTGTAATACATTGTTGAACAACGCTGAGAATCTCTTCACATTCCGCACCTACACGACTTTTACCTGAAAATATTTCCATATTTTGAGCCGCACTCTAATGTGACATAATTTATTATCATTGTGTCTTCCTAGCATTCGAACAGCGACGCGCATAATTTAATCAAGTATTGTAACCGAAAACAATTCGAAAACATAAAATAATTTTATTTTATTCTGCGCTGTGCTTCCTAATAAAGCACAATATCGTCTACGTTTAGTGTTTCACCACGAGTTAAATATCGTACACGTTGAATGCATGCACACAAATAAAAAGAGTTAATCGTTAATAAATCTTGGTGTGTGTTGTGTGGTGCCTTCAAGTCGTTTTGTCGACGTTTTCACGCACGCAGTTTACACGAGTTTAGCGCCTCTCGGCGTTGTTATGCATGCAGTTTTATTAACTCGATTTCCAAATAAAGTTCTCGTTATAAAAATGCTTAATTGATGCGCTCGCCACGCTCGTAAATATCGCGAGAGGCGCACGGTACGAAATCGGCGGGACGCCTGCAAAAGAAAAACGAGATTACGAACGCGCAACGGGGCAATATATATTTATTATTAATTATGCGCGCAAAATTATGGCAAAGTTATAAAACAATGTCCTAATGTGAAATACGAGCGGGCGCACATCGTAAATGTTACGATTGGTGATCGAAAAGCATGAAAATCCCTACTAATATTATAAATGCGAAAATTCTGATGTTTGTTACACTTTCACGCAAAAACTACTTAACCGATCATCATGAAAATTTGTACACATATTCTTAGTGGTCCCCGAATGGTTATAGGCTACTTTTTATTTAATAAAAAAATTATTTAAAAAAAAAAACAAAGAAATTGTTTAGCCAATAATACCTCTGCATCTGGCTATTTGACTACTTTAACGCCATCTAGCATTCCAGCAATGAAGCTCAACCCTAAGTACTATAGTACCATCACACTGTATTATCACACTGTATTACCGACAGCTACGTCAACATCAAATCCAATTGACTACACTATGGAGACTGTACACTATACTTCCATAGACTATACTTTCAGCCATTTTAAACTTCCCGCCATTCTACTTCATTGTTACTTCTTCTGTGACTACAGACGCGTACGGAAGCAACTTCATTATTTTAGATATTCGAGAGCGAAGCCGTGGGTTAAAGCTAGTATTCAATAAAACTGTCAAAACGTGGAAATTAAACACAAATAGTATCTAATCGGGAATTGTGGTCACGTAGACGTGTGTTTTGTCTGCGCGAGAATAAATGTGCGAAAGTAAACATAATTTGCTTAATGATTACGATGTAAATAACTCGATGTGCATAAATTACGGTTAAGGAATGACAAAAATGCGTGAGGCTCACACTCAGCTCTTCATCTTCATCCTAGAATATTAACTTGTCCACTTGTCCACTTGTCGCCGACGCCTTCACGCTTCAGTCTCCGATTGATATGTTAGCGTGTCTCGTGATTTAAATAATTAACAAGAAAGAATGCAATTTGAGTTGACAATGTCTGTGCTGCATTTCAGTCGTGCTGATCGTTAGTCGCAGACAAACCGGGAAAAACGTTTAGAAAGTTGATTGATGAGTCTGCGGCGATGCTAAGTGCGTATGTAAATCGATAGGCGCTTGAGCGCTCGTTTCGTAAACTTTTTAAACGATTACGATACATCGGCATCGTTCAGCCGGTTGCATTTTGTGCGTAATTTAACGCTTCCTACGGCGTTGCATGCGCCTTAAACGGACGAGACCGAACATAACGGGGTGCGCGCGCGAACAGGAGTTTATTGGATCGCTATCGGCGATTATTATACACCAACAAATGATGCCTAAATGCGCCATTCACGTCGCATCATCAGCATCATAAATAAAATACCGAGCGAGATGTGTAATGGTGGTTGCCTACTGTGATTCACATTCTAACCTTCAAAGTTTCATATTGATGCTTGAAACAATTCCCGAAAATAAATTCAATGTTCGAATATAAAGTGGGTGTTAAATTTAGTTCGCGTGCCGCATGGCAGTTAACAACTCGACACGGAAAATTCACGCCCGAAAAGTGTTGTACTGGTACTGACTGGACGATGGTTTCGAAGGTAAAGAGCTGCCCAATCATCCATCGCGAGTGATGGATTGCCGTTTGATCCGTTTATTGCCGTCGTTCACGCATGGCCGTGATTTCACGCGCGTCGTTCGCGTGGGCATTTAGCAAACACATAAATTCATGCTGGTTTCATCGGCGTCAGGTATGCATTCAAAGCGATTACAAGGTGAGCACATGTAATCCAATAATCGGGAAAATTTATTGGGAAATTTATTCATATACACTAGATTATAGGAATTGACGTGACCTGTCGTTAATCACAAACTGCATTATTGTGATTAGTCCAAGAAACTTTCAAGGTTCAGTTAAAAAAAATTTTTTTTTAAACAATTATGCATTAAGGTCTTGTGTGTGAAGTGAATTCAAACCGCGCAGCTCACTTACATGCATATCAGCATAATATATGTACGTGGGCGTATTTTTACGTCGCTTACAAAACCCGCAGACATTTAATTCAGCATTTAACAGCAATAATAATTATATTTACGGCTTCGTCTCGGGAATATTTTTCCATTTTCCCTGCCTTATTAGTGCAGGCTAGCACATTACACATGCTTTCTGATGTTATCCGACTGAATGTGAAATTCACCGGCGCCCGGCGCCAACTAATTACGAAAGCGACACTTCGAAGAGACGCGTTATCGCACCCATCGACACCGACACCAATCGCCTGCAACTGGAATTCAATTTTAACGATTTTTGGTAGTTTCACATGAAAAACACACACAATTTACATTCAAATCGTGATGAATGTTTAAACAATTGCGTCGGAAATAAATACATCAATGAAAACTGAAAAATTGAGGCCATTGAGTGATGGATGATAAAACTTCAATTGTCTATCGCTAGATGTCACTATTATTCACCCCGCAGTCGTGATGAGAATAATCCAGGTCGCATTAGTAACGCGCTCAGCATCTTTCACTCAAAATGCATGCAGATTGCAGATTACACGCTCGCCGTTGATGAATTAGTCACAATTTCGTGTGTTTTGGATGCGTGCAATTTTCTTCATTCTACTCAGCTACACAGCTGCGTGTACTTACCTTTCTACTGCACCTTTCTACTTATTTATTAATAGCAACACACGCGTGGTGAGTGTAATAACTTATTCCGCTGCTCGGCGCACAGCGCTGACAACAATAAATATGGCGTCCGTGGCGAATTCATTTGATTCCTGTGTTTGCGCACGCCTCAAATAGATTATTACATTAATTATGAACATTATTGTTGGTTAGTGTTGGTTAGAGTCTATTAGAAGGCGGACTTACATAATTTGAGAGCTAATTAATCTCCGTATTGCGTTATTTAAATGCGTGATATTGGCCATCGCGACATTCCGGCTATTCAAATATCAATTTGTTGTGTTGACGCTGGGAATTAGCGAATGCGCGAGGTCGTAGAAAAGATTTTTATGACATTCATGAATGTGTGATGAAATTAAAAGAAATTACTTACCTTTTTATTGTTTCACTCGTTGGGATTGTGATTATTCTGATTTTTTTGGAGGAATTTGCTGTGTAAATAAAAGTTTTTCGTTGATTTTTATGTTTTTTCATTGCTTTCGTTTTTTAAATTCTTTTTATGGATATTTCGTATTTTGGAATGTTTACAAATGGCACAGATCTTACATAATACATAATAATATTAGTTTTGCATCGGTCGAATTACGTCTTGCTATACAAACAGCTCGGCGCGCTCGTGCGCGCATGCGCACTAGTTAACAAATAATTTATATGAGATTAGCGTAATGACAATCAAGTGTTTACTTTGTGTTCTTTCTGCATCGCTCGCACTCCGAACTTACTTCGAATAAGTTTCTATATTTATATTTATAATATATGTACAAAAATGATACTTAAATGTATACTGGGTGTTCGCGGGTCTAGGTGGGTGTTGCATAAATAAATTTCCGTGTTGAGGTTGTTCATCATCAATCGTGGTGTGTGTTTTTTTGTCGCTTGCAACGTTATTTTATAAAAAAGAATAAATAATAAAGTAATATAATATACAAAATGTGATAATTGTATTCAATGTGTAAATTCATGCACTGCTTTCGGTCATACAAATACGTATTTCGGCCGTCCGTGCGCTGGTCGAAGCGCGCTGGAAGACCTGCCGCCCCATAGGGGTTAGAATTATGATTTAGCAGGCCACACTGCGCCGCCTCCGCTCGGCTCGAATTTGGTTGCATTAGAAACGTTCGCATCTCGCACTCGTCGTCGCACAAATACTGATAACTCAATGGGTGATGGGTTCGCATCCACCCCTATGCCCAGCAGCTGGGCTCGCAGAACATGTTGATGAATTTCCGGTGTCGTTTTCGGTTTCGTACCTTCCCCGTGTGGAGCTTTTGGCAGTACTTCTCCAGACCCTCACTGCACGAATTTTTCCTATCTGCTGGAAGTGGTACTTTGAGCAGCACCATCACTTCGTTTGTGTTGACGATGTTCCTTCTGGTCACGTGCAGTTGCAGGTTGTTAGCTCCGTGAAAAAACGAATAGCCGTTGAGGACTGTTTCCTCTAACAGACAATTCGGCATAGGATTCCTCTAGATAATTAAAATACATAAAAATAAATTTTTAGTTTTTAGTTTTTTTAGGTTAAAAATATCGTACCCTAGAAATTGCTTCTCCAAATGATCTATTTTGAAACTTTTTGGGTTTCCCTATGCATATAAAATATTCCTGATCTACGTCGAATATGTAGTAACCCGTTATATCCTTGGGATGAAGAATGCATAACGGGTCTGTAAATTGAAGAATCACAAATTAAACCTGATGAAATTTTGCGTTTTGAGCGGTTTTCGCAAACCTACACTTTATTGTTCCATTGTAGTCGGGCTTATGATTCCTGCTATTTACGGCAAGGAAGTTCGGTTTGTTTCTCAGCTGAATAGACCAGTCGGATATGGCTATTTTGCAGGTTCCAGAGTTGGTATGGACGTTTCGAACCATCTGTAATAGAATCACACAACAATTCTAAAAATATTCATAAAAATCAAAGTTTTACACACAACTGAAATGATGCTGTAGTTTGCGAGTTGAAAAAATCTTTGAGTTGATCGAACAGCAATCAAACAACTCGCCAATGATGGTCAGAATCATTAGCAAGTCCTCACGCGTCCACAAAATCAAATTGACATTAACATAAAAACACAATCACATCGCGCGATACAAAAACAATCCGCCAGCATGACTTACAAGAAAATCGTAAGTAACCATGTTAATGAAACATAATTGGGTCATTTACAACGTCGATCCAGTTCAGCATTTGACGCGTCGCGTATTTGCATAATATGTAAATGTGTGTAATTAATTAACTAATTGAATAAACATGCGATTAGAGGCATTGAGCGCGCTTAGATATTAAATAGTAATCGTAACACATTACTTACCATTATTAGAATTATAATAACTGATGAAATCCTGCAACAAAACGAGAAAAAACGCCACTTTTAGAACAAATAAAACAATTTTCAACATTTTAACAGAAAACACAATTCCGTGACATGAGTGTAATGTAATGTAAGTATATTTGTTTGATGATTAAATAAGCGCTATTAAGTAATAAATATTTTGCGCTCGTAAAAATACAACAAGTGTCAGCACATTGTGAACCACATCGAGAATGCGCGGAATGTGTGTGATAACAAATCGTGTGTTTACAATGCGCAAAGCAATGAATTTTCATTTTAATCACGGAAATCTTTTGACTTACGTTCTGGACGACATGTGCACAAAGTTTGATTTGATCTCGCACGCACATTTGACTGAACAAAATCGTTTGTGTTCTCTACGCAACGCTAGCAACCGAATGACAACATTTCGACGCACATTCTGTGCACTTGAGACAGTTTTGCGTGCACGTCGCGACGCACAACGATTAAGTGCGCAACATGCGCAAGAACAAATTTGCTCTTAAGTCACTAAGTGTCTCACGCATGGAATATAAACTAATTATTGTATTTCAATGCGTAAAGACTCAACTCGAAACTCTACCAGAATACGAGTTAAATTTAAATCAAGAATTGAGTCAAGAAGTCGGAAATTAACATGAATCATCGAGGACGAGCGATTGAAGTGACACTTAAATTGAGAAATTCTTGAAATATTTATAAAACCAACTCGCCAGCATAATAATTTTTTGATTCAAAATGCGACCTTTGTATTGATGACCTTGCCAAATATTCCACACGGTAAAAATACCTTTACAAGCAGAATTATTCGTGCCAGTGTTAATTAATTGATTGATTACGTGCATTAGAAATGCGATAGCGTTATAATTTCAAAATTAACTCGACGCATAACCAATGGAGATGGTAAATAATTCATAATTTCATAAATTGGCCCTGAAACATTTATAATTTGATTACAATTTTTATGCGATCGGTGAAACCCAAACAAGATGTTAAACTCTGTGTCGTTAAGTTATAAAATTACATTTTTTAGCACAAATTACCAAAAATTAAGTCGAATTACTTAAAGTGCAGCTTGTGAAAGCGCATGCCTTGCATCACAAATGAATAAAAATTGCGGTAGCAGAGAATTTATTATTATTAATTAATAACACAAGTTGTATGGAAATTCTTAACGCATTCCAGGCCTCAATAAAACCGCGCAGACTAAACACTTTGCCGCGTTTCGCAATTAACCACTCATTAATTACCTCCTGCTTAACTTAACTCATTTTATATATAAAAAAATCGTTTATAACCGTAGGTAATTTAATAAATAACATTGTTGCGAAAAATCAAAGCGGTTGGGAAACCAGTGAAAGAGTTATCATCAAATCAGGGTATAATTTCGACAATAAACTCAACGAGAGAGCGTTGATAGCCAATAAAACTATTTATATGTTTCAATTGAGAGTTTCAACTGAAATCAAAGTGTAATTACATTCGATGAGCTTGACTTCGTGTGTGGCAAAGGCGTTAATTGTCATTTGATTTCTCGTGTCTTGCGCCTGCGTGGAAAATAAAATTATTTACAACCGAAATTAATGTGCGCATAAATTTCTGACGGTTTTTACGCGATTTAATCAAATAAATCGCTGAAAATCAAAACAGATGTTCGCCATCGTTCGCAATAATATAATAGCAATATTAGTCGAGTACAAATTGGATTTGTTTCTTAAAGGGACTGTAATGAGACGTGAAACAACGCGAAACATGCTGGGTTAACTATAACTAATGGTCTAAGCTTCTCCAGACTCGAACTAAACCATGAGATAAGTGCTTATTTAGTGCACAAAAACTAAAAAATAAAAAAATTAATAAAAACTGTTTGTAACAAAAAATAAACAAGAATTTATTAATTTTTTATATAAAAATTCATAAAAATTTAAATTTTTTACTTGGGGTTTCTGATACACCTTGTATATATGCACATCTAATAACTATAAGCGTATATGGGACCAGTATGAAGTACATATTTACAAGTTGCATAATATAGTGCGACACGGCGTGCGATGCCGACTATTAACAGCGGTTTGTTAGTCCTCTTGCGCGAGAGTTCTTCGGCGTCGTTTTATTGCCATTCTAGGAGCACCGCGTTTCGCGAACGACTTGCGTACGCTTTAATGAGACCCGCGAGCGCACTCACGAGAATATATTGCGCCTTGCGCACGCTGGGAACAAACGCATTCCCGATTTTCAACACGCCGCGATTTAAGGTGTAAAATGACACACGACGCCAGCGAGAAGAGAATCACACGCGTGCAGTACACCCACACCTACAACCACGCCATGTTCATCATAATATTTAAATTTCTACGTCTACTACGAGTAGGTACCTATAAGTTCTTGCTTTTAATTTTTTGATTTTTTGAATTTTTGAGAATATTTATGCCTAAAAAGTGTTATTTAAAAGTCATTATCATGTTTTCGGCGGAGTGTGGTGTGTGTGGCTTACTCGTATGCGAAATTAGCCTCCACACTCGAGAGTTTCGTGCTCAACGTGTAAATTAACTTCGACCGCACAGCGTGCACTCCTCGCGATATGGGATTTGCGCGCCACGGTCCGTTTTAGCAGTTTAACAGTTTAACATTTCGAGCAGAAGTGGAGGACGCATCCGAACGTCTTTATTATCTCTCTACCAGCGAGCGCAGGCAGCCGGCGGAGCGCGAGAGCGTGTTTCACGGCGATAACTAGTTTTTAATGCCTTTTGTTAATGAATATGTTTGTGCATAACTTCATTACCGCGCGAAGAAATGCACTTTTTGTCGACATATACATCTACTATAGTATATATGCTACTAAAACGTAAATGACTTACTCGCCGAGTGGAAAATTTCGCAAATTGCTCGAATTAAACGCTCGATGAATTTAGAATTAGCAATTTCGATGTTGTATTGTATAGCGAACAAAAGCCGCATGGCGCGTTCCCAAATATTTATTTGATTTTTGTACGAGACTCCCATTTAGCGGTCGAACGATAATCGCACAATGCATCATCGATTTATAGCCGCACGTCAATTTTGGGCATTCGGATATTTATTGCGGCATTACGTAATTGTGGCGCTGCTGTTGTGTGGAACGTGCCTGCGTTTCCAAAAATCCAACACAAAGTCAATTTTCGCGTCAAATTTACCCCCAACAGAGCTATTCAGGATTCAGGTACGAGGAAAAGTAGAGCACATGCCAGCACATGCCCCTCATAAATAACCGCCGGTAAATGCCGCCGCAAGAAAGGTGAAATGGTAACAGTCGAACAATCGACTACAAAAAGATGCAAATACAATGGAGCGGACGGGCAGATAATCAACGAGCAAACTAATAGGGGAAGCAACCCAGAAACTTCAAAAATATACAGAGTGTTTAGTTTTTATGTTGAAATTTACCGAAAATTGCAAGTAGTCACCCGCTGGGTGGTCAGTTTCTTCCACCTTTAGTTAAAAGGTGTTATAAGTCGATACAGAACCCACCCGCCCTAAATGCTGCCCGGTCCTATGCAAACGCAGCACACAGCTGACAACACGAAACTAAAGCTGCACGTCGGCAAGATGAAAACACACACAGACACAGCCGAAAAATAAATTCGGAACATAAGCCGACATTTCGCCGCCGTGCCAACCAACAAATCGCATTAAACGCATAAAAGGATTGTAATAACATCAACAAATAATAATAACTTAATAACATAAAAGGCTTGCTGTCGAGTTGAAACGATGAGAAAAATATTTGTTCAACGGATTAATCAAACACAAATTTAAATATTCAATAATTCGGCGTAAAATGAGATTTTTTTTTCCGTGTCTTGATTAATGTCTATTTTGACCGAAACTAAACACACATCGATTGCAATATCAGACACTAAATCATCGCCGATAAAACTATGAGAAGTATGAAATTAAACATATTACGAACCCGGTTCCATCCGCAGCACCGTTTAAGTCCGCCTCGGTAATAAATAAATGTTTGTCAATGCATGGCTCGTTGCATGTTCCTCCGGCCAACTGGACGAATAAATAAATAATTTGTTGCTGCGCCGCTCGGCTCAAAGCTAACCGATTAGTTATGGGCGAAACTTTTAAGTCATGTTCTCATCGACGAATAATTTTTCTCTCCGCCGCGGTGAAATTTATTGTTTTTCATGTTTTCAACAATCAGATAAAGTCTGAAAGTGGTCTGCAATATTTATAAAGACATTGGTAATATAACAGCGGCCGCGCGAGTTTCACTAAAACGCGCGCTGGAGAATTATGGCTTTTCATTAGAACTCATTCATGTTGCAAACGCGCGCGCGTACAAGCGAAAAACGCAATAAAATATATTATTGGGTGGCATTGTTGTGCGCAACAAGCGCTGAATTAATAAAAACATAAATTAAGGCAAAGACACGTTTGTCACAAAGCGCTGTGAAACTATCCGCCGCTAGATGGCGTTAGATGTGACGAAAATCTTCATGCATGCGCAAACAATGAAGTAATTATTAACTTTATTAATAACTATTACCGCGGAGAGGATGACATAAATTAAACAAACACCGCGCGAGCTGTGACAAGACAACAAGCAGTGAAGAATAAACACACTCGATTAATAGATTATTTGCATATTTATACTTTTTTTTTCAACTCTTTGCAATTTGTCATAATGAGATAATAAAATGTTTTCGCAACGCGGAACAAGCAGACGAAACAATGTCGAAAATATTTATCAGCAATTATTTATAAATTCATGAATTCATCATCGATGCCGAAAAGATTTATTGACGAATACACTTGCAGAGGTGTGCAATAAAAGTGTCTCATAAATCCATCTTGAAAATACGTGTGCTCCGCACTTCTCTGGAAGATTGATTAATTAAAATTCCGTTTTCCATTGCGTCGGTCGGTTTGGTTCATCAATCCTCGTTTGAGAACACAGTGCGAGTGCGTTAAAAACGAATGTAATTAAAAGTGGAGCTCAAAAAGGTCGCGACGTACTTAACTACTAACTCAGTTGCTTGCGCCAGCGCACACCGCGCTGAGAAGAAGAAGAATAAATTAGTTTACAAAACGTTTGGCCGTGGCGAAACAAGTGCAAAAAGCAAAATAATATGATAATAAAAGTTGACTTAAGTAACTTCACTCGTGGTGGAAGATGTGGTGCAAGCAGAGCACGCAGTAAAATAAAAGCAGCGAAAACGTTTTTATTTTATTTTTTTCTTCTTCTTCGAGGGCGAACGCGTTAATATGATGGAAACGGCTTGTCGATGTCCATGCCCAAAGTAAGTAACTCACTTACGACTAGTTGGCAGTACAAATTTGCATAACTAAGCTTGTTACCGCAGTTCGAATTAAACAATAAAAGAGTCAATTTTTAAATGCACTTCTTTTTTCGACTGCTACACTGGTGACTTGTGATTGTGTGTGTGAGCAATGTGAGCGCGTATCGCACACGGCAAGGCGAATATATAAGTGGAATGCGCATTGTTTAATCAAAACGCAATTTCACGAGTGCGCGCGCGACTCGAACAAGTTTTATGATTCATTGCGCGGTAGGCAAGCGCATAGATGCAAAAACCTGCCTCGGGAGGTGTTAAGCTACATCGGCGCGAACCCTGCGCGCTCAACGGACGACGATGTAAGACGGCGGCAAAAAATTAGGGAAAACATTCGCTGACTCGTCGCGTCGGGCACACACAAGTCGCCATTTTACATTCGTTTTGCACATTATACAAGAGTACGCATTGTTCAAATCACTTTTCCAGCACCACAAGGCGTATTTTGAGGTTAAGAAGTTTCTCACACAAATTCAAATACTGATATTGATTAATTTATTAATTTATGCGATTCATTAACATTCCCAATTGTTCTAGTTGTGTGTGTGTGTGCCGGGTCTGTTTTGTGCGTGCATGTGGTTCGGAAACATGACACTCGTTTCCCACTTTCGAGCGTAATTAAATTTAATATTTTAGAGAGCAACACACCAACTAATGAATACTAATGAGTACAAAAGCTACTTCACCAGCGAGTGCACAATCCACCCCTTTCGTAATAGCGGTTTTACCCCTTTTTTCGAGTTTTCATTTGCATAACAAATTTCTAGTTTTTCCGGGCCCGCTGTGGAAAACCTCAAATCCGAATGATTTCCCCACAGAATTGAAATAAATTTTCCTGCATGCTGTACGCCGCTATGGTCTCGAATAGAAATTTTAATTGCTCGAAATTTAAATTTTAATAGAAACGGGAGCAAGGAGCGGCGCGTTCTTCGAGGAGCCGAAACATAATAGCATGTGATTTGTAGTTTATAGTCATGTTAATGACTGCAGCGCCGGAAGCGTTTTTCGATGTTTCGCCCCGCGATATATCATCGGCGCATCCGTGTTATGCAAGTGCAACACTAATAATTGAGCTTAATATTATTGCGACTTGCGGTTTCCAAATGTATGGGTATAATCATGCGTAATCATCATTATTACACGCACACACCGCCTATCGTTTAGGTATTTAATTTACTCCACTACACTTTCAATCAATTTTCAAACATTAAACAATTAGGTATTTTGTTTTCATTTTTCGCGCTGCATCTGCAAAAATATTTGTGTAATTCCATAATTAATTTATTGTTAATTAATGCATTTTATTGCAGCCAGCGCGACGCGTAACGTGTTTATGTCCGCGGCGTTTCACAAACTTCAAATCGCGTCGCGGTAATTTCGCGCCCGTCGGACGGTCGCATCTCCCGGCTCCGCGCTTGGAAGCTGGTTTTCTTCAATTCACTTACTGCTAAACCGCTAAATGTTCCGCGGCGCGCGCTAATGCTAATATTATGTTCGCGAGTGTTTTTTTCGACGCGCACGCGGCGTTTTATTATCCGCGTGCGAAATGTGCGAAATATGCGACGAGAGACGCCATGAATTTGTAAAAAAAAAAATTTTTTTTTGGACTAGGTCCAGATGCATGAGTGTTGCACTTAATATTTTATCCCTCGCACGTGTCTACATGAAAGGGTTGGGTGTAAAATAAAAAATAAAACTAGGGGGCTGAGATCGTGTTCATTTTTTGTTCGCGTCTGCGCTGCGTGTTTTTTTTTTTTTATTTTCAATTAAGAGCGAAGTGCACTACTCACTTCTTCCACACATTAGGTTTCATCCAGTAGGTCAGGGGCGAGTGGTGCCGCTTCCAGCATCACCCAACATCATCCTAGAATCCTTAGATCGCACACCGCACACGCCGTCCGAAGATTTGATATGTTATTCCGCGCCGTCGCGCACTGACCACACGGCGTTTCTCATCAGGGAGAGAAAGCACTTTTCTCCACTTTAGTGAAATTTTTAAACAAAAACCCTTCGATTATTAATAGTATTCCTTTGCAACACTCAAATTGTTCACTTCACACACTTTTTTGGCACTTTTTTTTGGGGGAGACGAGGATAATCCGCTTGGGAAAACTTTTTCCGGGGCGAAAGCGCGTTGCGCACGCGAGGACGAGACGCGCTTGTGTTCCGTACGTTCGTTTGCTGTGTGCCGACGGCGACTACGCTGGAGCCCGAGAGCGAAGCCGTTGTCTACCGCATGGTTGGGCGAGCGCGCCGCCGATTGTGGTGCGGTGCGTGTGTGCGCGTCGCGCACGGACCGAGCGCGACCGATCGCCGGGATAGAGAGCTAGGCACACCATCATCGGTTCCGCTGATAACTGCCACCACTGGTCACCGGACTACCAATTCAGGTAGATCCCAATTCTACATTTACCACCAAAAAACGTCCTAAATTTACTAAAAACACATTTCGCAACACCCTGTGTCACTGTACATCCTTGTATCATGTAATATCCCAACCCTTGATTTAAAATAGTAAAAAACGAGTTTTGAATGTTAACCCAAGGGAATAATCTAGTGAATGACGACAGAAATATTATGGGTGAGTACTTACTGTTTGCCAGACATAATTTCGATGCTGGAACACTCGGTAGAGGGACATGGATGTAAAAAAAGGGTTGCTAAATAAGCTATTCAGCATCTATTTAGAGCACCGACCGAATTGCACGATATACGAGTACTACGCGAATGTGTGCACGCTGTGAACGTTGTGATAGTATAATCGATGCGTTTTTGGAAGGGCGCGTTTCACCCGCCGCACGAGTCGTGATTTTTCACACTTTAATCGAAGCATCGGCGCCGCAGATTACGCATCCGCATGACTAATAAATAAATAATTTGTTGATTATCCATCAACAACAATAATTTATGTTGAATGTAAATATTTACACATTTTTTTTTGGGTTTAGAATGCTGTCAAGTCTTGTAGCGTTTGCAAAGTCAACAAATGGCATAGACTATAAAACTCAAATTCCAGATACCCAGAGCCCGGAGAGTAAAGGAGAGCGTAGTTGGGGCACAATCAACTCCTTTCAGGTTTTACGAGCGCACACGGTGTGACACACACGCGGCGACTAGGGCATTACCCCGAGCCATTGTTTTTCTAGGGCAGATTTACACAAGTAGTCGTTTAATTTGTTTGTGTCTTTATGCAACACCCAGCAACGCCGAGATTAGCGTCGTTAAATGCATTACCTATGCATTACAACTACCTACCAGCTGCTACTACTAAACAACCTACAACTTCAAATCCACATTCAACATAACCTGCAAACTAGGCATCCACTATCCGAAAATATTCACGCACAGCATGGCACTGGCAATAGACACCGGAAAAAATTCTGCGCTGAGCGACCGAGGACGATAAAAACGCCAGTCTATAAATCTCCAGGCGTGCTCATCGAAAGACCACCTTGAAGAAGATGTCTTGACGGGTGACGCGCGCGGAGACAACCCGCGGAGTGTTGTTTTACCAAGTTTTTTATTTCTTTACCTACAACTAACAACTTCATCCAAACTGATGATAAGAGGCGAAATTTGTACCAAGGTGCTAGAGTTTAATCATGTACAAAACAATAACTGAAATGATTCATCTCAGAAATGTTTCTAAAGTAAACAACACACTGCAATGGTATGTACCCAGAGCATTCTTAGATAACATTCTGTTTGATTACAGATTTGCGCAAATCGCCAAATGTAATTTACCTACATGAAACATAACCTAAAATAATAAATTTAACCCACTCATGGAATTAAATGATTGTTGGCCCTTTGGCGTCGTTTAACGCACTATAATAGCATTTCATTAAACTCCCAAGTCTCAAGAGACAAGAGACAAGTCGATTGTTGCTGCGACGAACAAAAACAAGAAGACAATATGAATTGCATTAATTAAACGATTGCTTCCAGGCACTGAAACACTTGCGAGCGTTTTACAGTCTGTTCGAAATAATACGCTGGTAAATAATTGGCTTGGCTTCCGCTGCGCTTGGGATGTGGTCAAGTAGAAGTGCAACATGCCGCAGGTACGCGCTTTAAATTGATACATCTCATTAATCAGACGCGACCGGCAAGGCGAAGATGATTTATCATGCGGTATCGACCAATGCGCCAATCCCATTTATCAACTCGCTACTTTGCCATTCGATAATGCCGGCGTTTAGAGCGTGAAATTTCATTTAATTGTTTTCACTCGTAAATTCCCAATTTCAAAATTGTTGATGCCGGAAGTTCGTGTACTGTATAAATCAAAAAATAAATTGGATTACCTGCAATACGAATCCGAAATTCTTTGAAAAAGTATTTGACACCTGTGCAGCGCAATAAAGTGATTTCTGAATGAACGGGATGAGTTTATGGGGTGTGAACTTTATGACACATCATAAACAAATCGGAAATGTTTCCTTTTCGGAAGGTGTTGGGACCACCAGCATGCAAAACAGGTATATTATTATTATTTCCGACAACAGGTACCCAGCTAGAAAGGAAACCTGTCTATTTTTATCAAAAAAAACTATTTTCTACAGATGCCTGATTAGATAAGGTGCCTACTCACACCTTAGTGTACATCTCGGCGTCGCCACACAATAATACAATAAATGTGTGCTTTTTTTCGGTGTGTGTACATCGGTATCGTAATGTCGTCGCTCATTGTGATTCGTAAGTAGGCACGACACATGCATGATGCGGCGTGCGCGAGCATCACGCCGCTGTAATGAGAATGAGCAGCGCGCGCGCGTTGCGATAAAAGCGTCTCGAACATTTTTATGTTTTGTTTGAGGCGTCTCAGCGATTAATTTCGGCGCCATGCGCAACAATAGAGAACGCCGCCGTGCGTCTCTCGAGATTTTTCCAATACGAGCATATTTTTCGTTGGGAATGCGAAGAGTTTAAACGACGTGGAATGCAAAGTGTAAATAATAAGTGGCTAAATGTACAGTCAGATCTAAAAGCATCAAGTTGAGGTTAGTTTTGTTTGCCTATATACAAGCTACTTATAAAAATAATTTTTTTTTCTTAAAAAACACCCTGTATAATATAACAGGTTCCTGAGAAATGAGAAAAATATCATAATTACTAAATAAATAACCTCAATTCTTCAACACAAACAAAATATTCCTCTCTATGGGGAACACCCTGTATAAAATTTGTTTTTGTTGTTGTTGCTTGTTAACTAGAATGAAATAATTACAACAAGCCCTCAAAGTGCTTGACAAGAGTAGTACTTCATGTACTACACTGACCGAAATTCAACACTCTGCTTGATGATGGTAAGTCACGAGTTGCATTAAATTTTCATCGGTCACTCTGTTGCGCACAGCGCGCATGAGTGGCAGAATTTAATTACACTTTTCTCGGCGCTGGCCGGCGCGCGTTTTCGCGTTTCAGCAAAACGGAGAATTACGAGGCAGTCGAGACCAGTTCATCATGTAACCAAACATGACGTGAGGGTGTCAAGAAAAACAACACTCGCAAGTTCACATCAGAAACACGAGCGGTATCGCTTTCTAAAGAAAAACACGCCGAGTTGAAGAGTTAAAAAGACGAAGCCGACGCAGTCACTAATAAAACAGGGCTGTATCAATGCATCAATAAACAAAATATTAAATTTTTGAGTCCTAACCTGTTAGGAGCGTGTAATTAATAGATCGTAAGACCATTTTGTACGACATGGCAACATCACATGCGCTAAAACGTTACGCAAACAGAACTTCTTCGTTCCCTGTTTCCACAACAACATTTTAACATCACTGGTAGATCTCAGGCGTGTTGAACCATAAAATCCAAGTTAGAAAACGTTGATTAAGTTTTAACATCGGAGGTTATTTGAATCAATTTAGATGCAAGATAACATCGGGTGCCTTTGAGGGCTGAGAATCATAATTATAATCTCGATCTAAATTAGAATATCTTTCTATCTGCCACTCATCGGGTAGCGGGTGCATTAATGTGAGACCACCCTTTCGACAGCTTAGGATATCAGAAAGAATGCACATCGATGGTAGGCAACCCTTTTTCCCAATTAAATTTATAATACGCGCTCCTCGTAGTCTATATAATCATAACCGTGGAGAGGGTTGCAGCCGCAAGGAATAATCAACCCCGTGAGTGAAACTGAATGAAACCCACACCGCACGTCGGCGAGAGGGTTAAATCAACAGCGGCGATTGAATTTATTCTCGGATTGGGAGTGTTGTGTTGGTACAGACGGTTGGAGTATGTCCATATGTCGCTGACAGGTGACTGGCTGCGCGTACTCGAGAATAGATTGACACAGGTATCGACATCATGCGCCCAAGTTGACTAATTGTACGCGCACATGTGCGGACCACACTGTATTTGCTCAAGTCATTGTGAACTCGCTGAAGAAGCTGAGGATTTCACGTTCGCGGCATGTCGAAATGTCTTGTTTGCTTAGCATAATGTACTTACTTGCATGTGCAACATGCTCATTTCGAAAAATTTTCAAAATCACGCCTGGAAGTCAATAAAATAAAATTTTTCATCTAAAAGTCTATTCATGGTCAAGCATCATGAAAAAAATGGGTGGTACCATCGTCTGACCTTTTTAAAATTTTGTTAAAATATGTTATTATTCATTTTGCACGTTTTTTATTTAAAATTTTATTTTTTTAATGATTTTCTTGTAACAGCCAGTATACTATGCCTATAATCATGCTACTCATTGAATCATTGACTTGTACGCATGCCAAGACGTTTGCAATTCGACCGCGTCGCGTCTTTGTTGCATTATGATATGATTGACACCATGTTGAGTTCTATCTTTTATCACACAGCGTCTTGGGTCTTTCTTGGCGCGCGCCTAATGGCAGTCCATAAACAAGCTGGAGGAATGCGCGGCCTTCTTTGACTCGCTGCCAATGTGAGGATTTTTTAGCGCCGAAAAATCGAGATAAATTTAATTGCGTCCGTTGTTGACAAAAGAGCTTTTTATCGCATGCACAATATTAGAGTGTCCTAATGCTAACGCTCTGAGTGTCGTCACTTTACTCTTGTTTTTAGTTTTCATCTGCTTTGGATATTACTATACTACTCGTGACTGATGATGAGGATGAGGATGAAGATGAGCTGGTCTTGTGGGTGGACATGACCTCCACAGCGCCCCGAAACGCTTTGAAGTATTCCGGCGGTGTTTAGCGCCGTCACTCGTGGAAGTGATTCACTTTTCGGCAGTTGAAAGAGTTGAAAAGTGTATAATTTATTTCTACGCGCACGTTTTGTAAGAAAAACACTAATTACGTGATAATTTATGTAGATGTAAATGAAAAAATCGAATCAAATTAAGTCAATCACGCGCGGTAGGCGTAGATTTGTGTGAAATATAGATTGACATGCACATTGTGCTTGTGCGCTCGTGATTATAATCGAATCACGCTTGTCTGGCTTCATCTACTGGACGCGATCCAATGATCTATTCAATCCATTCACCAGTCACGATGTGATTATATTGTGACACGTCCAACGGAGACGCATTCGCTACCGATGGATGTTTATTCACATTCATATTCACTTTTCTTCCAGTTGCATGAATGAACTACACACAAATTGTGTGTACTCGTATCTGGCGTCTGAAGATACAGATTATTGAACTTTCGATGTTTGAATTCACGCCAAGATATTCGGATCAACTTAAATCTGTAAATTTTTCTAGTTGATGTGATGTTAAACGTTTTGTAAATGTTTTGTGCATGTCGAACACGTAGCGGGTTTGGGATCTGATCGATCGACGTGATGTGTTTCCGATATGCGCAGCGCGCATGTAATAAGCCATGTAATAATGTTTTTAATGCCGGTTTAATTACAGGTTGCGCACGCCGAACGCAGGACGACGCACGTTGATTGCGCGCGCCGAAGCGATATCATTACGTACGCTGGGCGACTAATCATCATATATGCATGCATATCAAAACGACAAAGAATGCGCGCCGCACGAAAGATGTTTATTCAATAAAAACGCGCCAGCCACGAAAAACACGCGGAGCCTGCGAGGTGAATGCGAGTACCAGCTAATAGAAAATGACGAACGCAAGATTAAGATCTGGGATGATCACAAGACCGGTAGTTTGTACAACAAGTTGCATAAATCATTCCATGGTTGACTTTGAGTACTACCTTGAAATGTCATCGACATAAAACCGATATAAAACTTCAAATAGTTAAACTTGTTCCTATAAAGCCGAAATCAATTTACTATTCATACAAATTACAATGAACAAGCTCCCTACGGCTAGGAAGCTGTCCAGACCACAAAATTACACTCACTATTTATTATTAAACAAACATTTAGGTTAGGTTTACTTAGCTACTTTTATTTTTTGTTTTTTTTTTGTTTTTCGTAATTAAATAATAAAAAAATCGCTTTGCCACTTGTTTTTACTATGGTATACATTTGAGATACTCGTATCTAAACGTGGAAATTACATCTCGTGATAAAACCGCGCACACGAGCCGTCGCTCGAGAAACGCCGCATTGTTATCGGCCGAGCGCATCGACCTACTAAATAACGGCGAGCGCAAGAAGCGAGTGTCAATATTTGTCGACGTCGCCGGCGTCGTCGTCGTCGTGGTTCGAATGAACTCTCGGCTTACACGAGCTGAGCAAGGATGGTAGATGTGGATGACATCCAGACACGCGAAATAAAATAAAACGCACTTTTCATATTTTTCGCATTTCCACGTGCAAAGGGAAATCACTTGCGTTCAATCCGCAGGAAATTACTTGTTATTTTCCAGCTTATCCTCTTCAAAAGAAAGCTGAAAAATTCATCCTTGAACGGATGCACGAAATAAATTACAGGATGCACTCGCCGGTGAAATATCGGCAAAGTTTCCACCGAAATTTTCTAGCTGAAAGTTATGATCAATGTTTTCAACTTTCGGTTGAAACTATTAGTGCAATATAAACGCGGTGAAGTTTTCCACGGTGCACAGTATTGTGCTAACTTTGCAAACTTGTGACTAGAGGTGAGTTGGTGAGCTTGTGTGAGCTTAAAGCATATGTGGTCGTTGACTTCATCTTCGCCACAACAGTACAGCGCGATTTTTCACGCTGGACAATGCGTGGAACATGCGTTTCTCGCGCATGTTAAATCAGCTTCCGAACAGAAACACGACTAGTCTATTAACTCGTGCCTTATATAGAGAATTAGGTTTTTAACACCCTGGAATGTGATTTTTTTAAGTGATAAATCTCAGAGTGGTTTAATGCAAATTGGCGATTGGTAATGAAATGACTTTCGATTAATTGAAACGTGTGCTATTTTATTACATCTGCATGTTTGTATCTTTAAAAATTCCAAACATTCTTTTCTTTAGTTAGTTTAGTTAGTTTGTAGTCAAATGAAATATCAACCTAAATGAATGATTCGTAAGTACACTACTCGTACACATTGATTAATGATTGGATGCGCAATGTGGCATCTGTATTAAATTCCTTTATAATAAATAATAATACGCTGCGTAGAGACGTCCAGAAAAGAAAGTTTCATCCATGTAGGTATAAATATTAATATCAACCACTTCCAACAACTACATACTTTGTTTTTATCTGATTTTAGCTGTAATTGTAATTGAAACAAATATTTTCGCGTAGACTATTGTTAATCAGTTATTCATGCAACGCGCCAATATAAATAATCGATTATAAAGTCACTCATACAATGCGCAGTCATGTTTTTCTAAGAAAATAAAATATTTCATATTTAAACACAATGCGATCTCATTGTTTCCATATTTATCGCATATAATTTTTCATTTAAAAAAAACCAAGTTCCAAGTTCAAGTGTTTAGTTAAATTTACTTCGATTTGCAAATAGATTTACATTGATGGTATTTCCAGTCGAAATTCTGATGTGTGATGTCATTTTTTCCATTACAATTTTGGCGCCATGAATTTCCGATTGCATGTTCCGCGAGAATCTAGAGAATGCAGGAATGTGTTGATAATCGATTAAATCTGTAGCATTCCGTGCGTAATATGAGTAATGTGCACAAATCTCATACAGCAGCAGGAAATTGTGATTAATTTAGTAAAACCTATTCTAAACTCTATGGATTATTAAATGTTTAGTTACTTTCCATCGAATTTTATAATAATTAAGGTCAATTCTATATTTACCGAGGAATTTTGTTACTATCCACGTTATTAAACAGCTTATGAATGAAATAATTGATCAAAATGATCAAAACATACCTTTGCACCAATGACACAAGCTGTGAGAACGCTATCATCGTGTAAAATCAAAGGATTTCTATGATTTCCACAAACTGTCCTCACACGTTTATTTCGCCTGATTGGAATGTGATAGCATCACGAGTATCCTCTATCGATTGTAAACAATGAAAGTTCAATAATTCGGCGTTTAGCCGTGAATTTCTCACATTTTTACACATCTGATAGAGATCGTTACAAGGCACATTACAAACACATTTCAATTCAAGTGTAAAAAATCCATTGGAGATTGAAGAAAAGAGCAAAACATTAAAATAATCGCTCGTAAAAATTGCGTAAAAATCGAAATGTCTTGACCTTTATCAAATCATGCAATCGAGCGTGTCAGAAACTCAACACTCAACATAATGTCTTAATTATCCATGAATTTTAAAAGTATTAAAAAGAATTCCTATCTGAATAGATTTTGGGAGTGGAAATATGGATAGATATATGTACCTCGAAGGCATTGCATTGCTTTTTCGAGTTAATAGTTTTCATTTTTACACCTGCAGTTACACTCACACCTTAGGGGCCTGCACAAAGTAATTTTTCTCGGAAGTCGAGATGTCACTGCGGCTGTGAGCGGCTTCTTGACCGTTCCAAATAGATTCGTTACAAATGGACATTATTTGTCAGCTCTCACATCGCCTCGCCCAAGCGCGCAAGTGCTGTAAAGTGTAAATGCGTTAACAGTACTTTTTCCCATGCCAGGAGAAGCACACGAAATATACAGTATGTCAAAAAATTTAAAAAAGTAAAAAAAATTTATTTCCACCAAAAACATAAAAATTTTTGATAAAAACTTGAAAAATTAAAAAAAATTATTTTTTTTTATTTTAAGGTGAACATACTGTATGTAAATATTTAGTCAAAAATATGCACTTAATATGCACACACTTAAAAAATACGAATACAAGTGAGAATATTTATTGTCCATGGTTGTTGGTAGCAGCTTCTTTATCCGACTTTGATCTTTTAATGTAATGTCACGAGTAATTTACTTATTTCTAGTGTTTAAATGTGTTGCAATTTCTCTCGATATCGAATTGTTCAAACGCATTGTTAATTTCGAGACTGATTAAAACTAATCGAGAGTTTAACTAAGAATAGTTTGATGTCGCAGATAGTAAATCCACACATTTTTCAATTTTCGATAATAATAATAGTGTAAATAAACAATCTTATCACTTGTCGCTCATCGCCGCCACGTTCTATTATTATTTTACTTATTTTATGAGACGGCACTCCATCGCTTTATCAGTCGCATTGATAATACTCAATTAAACATTGCGAAACAGTTGAACTAGTTGAAATATTTCGTGAATCTATTTGCTATTGTAATATTATTCGAATTATTTACCTGGTAATGTCGTACATGTGGTAATCTCGCTCACGGTGGCCGCATCACGCGCGGCTTGCGAGCGGAGGCGGCGATGGCGGCAGCGGCGTGCCTCCACTGGGGTCGATATGCGGCGGCACACTGAACTGACCCGCCGCCGGCGGACGCCGCACGCCGCCGCACGATCAAACCGTACCCCCACTACTTTTACACCCTTTTACATTTTGTGTGTGTGTGTGTATTACATGCATGTAGATATAGATAATTTTTTTTTGTGTTTAGGAGATATGTATGCATATATTTCGCGCTCGATTAGCGCCGGCATGCTCCTGCTAATTATTTTGATTTAATTACTAACAGTAGTAGACGAGCGGTGGTCGCTGCCCACCTAAGCGTGTTTGCATGCGAAATGATGCCGGCAGGCGTGTCTGGCTCATGCTTGGGCATTAATTAAATTAAACTATATTGATTTATAGTCAATTAATCTGCTAAATATTCATTAGACACATGTGATTTTTTTCTGTTTGTTATCATTAACATTAATTTGTTATTTGTAACATACATAACCTTAAATTTTTAATTTTAAAATTTTTAAAATTAATTTTTTGAAAATTGAGAATAAATTCAATCAAGTTTGGTTTTATTGTTTTAAGACGATATAAAAATAATTATTATTTTTGATCACGATCCGTGCTCACTTTTCGGCATATATTACAGACACAATGGTACTCGTCGGCGGCGACGCACAATGTGTTACATAAATTTCTCTCGTTTGTTATATTGTCTCATGACTCGCGCGTGCGTTTCGTTGATAAAACGGCCAAAACTTAATCCACCCACAAGTCACACACCTACATCTTCACGCGGTGCATCTTATGAAGGTACTTATTGTTTAATAATCAAGGTGAATAAAAATCGTTATTTAACATAAAATAATTAAATTTCAAAGAAAAAACATGAATAATGTTTTTTTTGTTAAGTTTAATAAGAAAAATAACAAAAATAAAATAAAAAAGTGTTTAAAAAATTTTAGCCACCCCGTGGCTAAAACCAGTGACTAAAGTACTTTAGTCACGGCCGTGTATAAAGTACATTTTATGTAATTTTGTGTTTTATATCAAATAAAAAACAAAAACTAAAGTTTTTCACTGATAAATTCATGAAACTTTAATTTTTTTCTTCTCTGTGCTTTATTTTCGTTCCAATTTGTAATATTTCAAATAGAAATCCATTGATTAATGGTAAAGTCGTGACCTGAGTTGCACACAAGTGTTGCATTCATTAACAATGTTTGCATTCGCTTTTCGCGGCAACTTTTACGTTTCACGCCTAAATAAATAAATCTAATAATTATGTTATGACGTTATGGTAATATTGAGACACGTTCGACTCTCCAGAGACCGTTAGCCATATATAATGAACATTATCAACAGCATGGCCGGCCTAGGTCGACCATGAGACTACTCTCGAAGATGCGCGTGAAATATGTGAAGTATGCAACCGAACAAATTAGAAAAAGAAGAAGAAAAAAACGCAATGCCAACGCAGAAGAATCCAGTGAAATATTAAATTACATCGAGTGTAATGACGCATCAAGGACGCATCGAGATGTACATGATTCTATAATATCATATACATCTAATGATTTATTATCCGTTTGTAATCGCAGAGCTAACATTGAAGCGATGAAGTTTTGAAAGTGTCTACGGTTAATTATCGTGATATTCAGTAAACATTTTCTTTGGCAGGCGGAAATAGTCGTCGGCCATGTGCGCAAACATTATCAATTTCTTCTGTGCGATGCGCATGGAAATCGTTTGCTGATTTCATTTCGTTGCTATGCAAATTGGACTTTACACAATTCAACGAAGAAAAATCCGTTGTGCATTTTCACTTACCCAATTTGCATCCAGTAGTAAACACTTGGCGTGTGCAAATGTTTATTATACGTACTTACGATTATTTGAATTTGTGTATATTGTACACAAAGTAGCCATGTGTTAATGTCATTGGATTTTCCACATTCTTATTTAATTTTAATCATCACAAAATAAAAAAATAAAAAAATTTATTTTTTCGTGTTTAATTTTCAACTAAATGTTACTTATAGTTACTTTCTATATTATTTCATTCCCTATAAGCATATCTAAAGTTTATATAAGTTGTACGCCGGTTTTGTGCGTTTTATTTATTAGTCGCAACACCTTGCGCTGCACTCGCGGCTACTGATATTTGATACGTGCGCAGCCAACATGAAATTATGTTAAGTTGCATTAAGTTAGCATGAGTTACATAACCGTGTTTGTTTACTACCGCAGCGCGCATTTTATCACACTGAACTTCCGAATCGTGTACGAAGACGCACGGCGACGAGATAAATAGCTTACACTGTTCTCTAGTCAAGTAAATAAAAAAGCAAGCAAAGAAAAAAATCTATTCAATATCCAGTAGTGACTATAAAACTTTTTACTACAAGCGCTCGAGATGTACCGACGATAAAATCAGACAGACAGACAGTGTATGAATGAAATAAAAGTAAAACGTTGAAAAGTTTTCTTTTGGAAAACTTCGAATCACTTAATTGAAAAGTTTGCTGTTTTATCCAAAGGCGAAAAAACTTAATTTACGAGAGAGTTTCATTTAAACATTTGTTTTGCAATGAGCGACCATCATCATTACAATAATTATAATGATTGTTATGCTTGAGCACACATTATGGTCGTGCAACACCCTCGCATCTCGACGCGGCGGGTTTTCACTGCGACGAAGGGCAACGCGTGCATGCGCACGTTTAAAAAAATATTTATGCGGCATAAATTATGTTCTCGCGAGTAACAAAAGCTTCATTTTCGTGCAGTTATAAATATTTCGCATGTCGATGGCGAAGTCATGACCTTCGCGAAATTTTCACACAACTTTTGTTTCAAGCTGAATTTCGTTTCAATTTATATACAGGGCATGAATATCTGAATAAATTACTCACATGGAAATGACTTAAGTAGTCCTTCTAGGTAGGAGTACGTAAGAGTATAATTTATGGTGACAATTTGAATTAATTTGTACGTACACTAAGCCGCTGCTCATATGCCAATATTTATTTATTTAATCTCGCTGCATCGCGATGCGTCCGGTCGAGCGGTGGACTAATGGGCAAATAAATAATAACTTGATATGATTGTGTCTTCCCGATGCTTGGCCAATAACTTATCTATTACATCGGATTAAAAACTTGTGCAGTGCACAGCAGAAGCTTAAGCTGGTCTTAACCAAAACACACTCGATTTATATTACTTTTCGATCATAATTGAATATGGAAATTTTATTAATCAAAAAATTAAGGATTTTTAAAGGTAAATTTTATTTTTTTACATTTTAAGACATTTTTATATGTTTAGAGACTTGTAAATGCAGAAAATGAAGACCAGGGATAAAAATTATTTTTATTTCGCGATTTTAGACTGTTTAAAGTAAAATTTAAATGTTTTCTAGAAATTTAGACAAAAATATTACTTTTATTCACTTTAAACCACAAGAATAAAGCTTTTTCTTCCAATTAAATCTAAAAATGAAAAAAATAAAATTTTATGAAATCAGTTAATACAAAAACTTTTCCAATTTGATTTCTTTCCTCCTGAAAATATTGACATTCTTTGACTGCTTGAAACTCCATAACCCAGCGAGGCAGACTCAAAGTTCTGAGTTCTAATTGATAGTTTGAAATGGAGCTGAGGTTAACCGAGGCGAGATTAACCGACTTGAGTTACACCTCAGCGGGTCGTACGAACTCAACTTTATTGACACTTTCGGTCTTATGACACACTCTGCGGTGTCGACTGTCGCGGTCGCTTCATAACTCACAGCCAACTTTCAATTGCTTAGGAACTCAGGTGAACAAAGTAACTTTAATTTGATATGTTATGGAATAAAATCAACGCCAAATGCCTGTTGTACCTATAAATACCTGTTTCTGCGTTGTTGAATCCTTGAATCCTTCGACCTAGAAGACTAACCGTACGCGACCGATAATTCACGCGGTAAATCGTCCGTTCCTAGCAATTTACTGAATCTCCACATGGAAGCAACTTTTCGCTTTTTGGAAGAACAGTCGTTAATGCGAGTTTAACAACGTCGCCTGAAACTCCAAGCATATAAAAAGCAACATTTCGTTTTAAATTTGTGTCCAGAAACGTACAAAAACATAGAAATAGCAATAAAATTCACAAAATTTTTACTTCTAAGAAAAGAAGACAGTTTAACCTGTTTTAAGGGATGTGCTAACGCAGGTACCAGAAGTAATTAATAGAATCTCAAACGATTTCGACAAACAAAACGCCTTGGAGACCTGTGGCGCATCTTAAGGGCGCCTGCTTATCACCGCCAGACCATAGATACACTAATTAAGTACTAAAATGGAACTTAAACGTGAGAGTAGGCACCGAAAAGGACAAAAAGGCACATTAATTTAATCGTCGAGATGAATCGCCCGATTGTTTCGACTGTAATAAGCAGCGGAAGGCAGCAGATCAACCAGATACCAAAAGAGAAGCGAATAAAACAAGGGCTACTGCTGGTGGTTGACCAGTAAGCGCAACTTTAACACCGCTTATTTATAAGGGCTGGTATGTGCTTATCAAGATACCAATTTGACTCCGCTGAAAATAAAGAGGCGCCTCGGTAATTCTTATCGAGATCGTCCATGTGCAACTACGGAAATAAAAAAAGTTTAAAATAAAAAAATAAAAACTAGAAATACGTGCGAATTAAATGTGTACACGCACACGCAACAAGCGATGGATACGTACTGCTCGCACGGAATGCCTTTGTGAATGATCGCCTCCGACGGCGAGCTTTCCAAGAACTTTCCTCAAAAGAAGCTTACAAACGAGCTGAGCAAACAACACCAACGACTATTGTTTCAGCGCTCGATACGCAGAGCTCAATAACTAAAACATATCTCGGCTTGGCAGACTTGGAGTTGGTAAACTAGTCGAAGTATACACTGCGTGCAGTGATGTGTCAGTAAATGTAGGCAACCAAGAATACACGCTGTGTGTTTTCATAGAGGTTAAAGTTAAAACATTCTGTAGACAAAATGACAAAATAGGGACATGAAAACGCATGAAAGGACACGAAGGGATAGCTTTGCCCCAACAATAATTAATGATTTCCAAGGATTCGTTACTTGTACTTGTAGTAGCGAAGGCGTGTGAGAACCGCATTGCTACACAGCTAGTTTTTATACTGCATTACATTCATACCAATTTATTTAAATTTATAAATTTAATTGGTAAGTTTATTAATGTCTTGAAAATCGAGGTCTTTGAGGACTATTACGTCTCCGATCTGAATTATATCTACTTTTAGAACGGGAATTATAACTTCTTCCTTGATTCCGGTCCTGATAATAACTTTCTTGTGCTGGTCTTGAATATGGATGGGCATTATATCTTCCTGCTTGTTTATAACTTCGTGAATAACTTTGATGATCAGGATAATAATGATCTGCTTCTCGCCAATTCGCAACTGATTCTCTTGTATATGATGATCTTGATGGTCTTTCATTGTACTCTATAGAATCATAACTTGAGGTAGGTTTAGATTTAGGTTGATATCTTCTTGTATCACTTCCTGTTTCCACACAGGAAATCTCCCGTAAGTTGGTAGTGTACTGATCTCGTTCAATTGCATGTCCTCGTGATGATTCAAACACTATTAGGAAACAAAATAAAATCTAGAGTTTAAATTTATTCGAAATGGCGCAACTTTTAACTTTTGAGTGTTTTAATGAGTAACTAGTGACTAAACATCTAACGATGTGATGCATCATTAGAGAAGTGTGGATTTTCATTACCATTACAGTTATGACGCCCACATTTAAATACTTACATTCAATCGCTGCATCAGGAGCCATGTTCATCTTGTGTATGAGATATTTGCAGATGAAGTAACCAGTTCGATTCAATCCATGCGTACAATGCACACCAATGAGATCTGAAAACAAATTAAACAATCATTCACCAGTTGTTTCAGCGCTACGGAGAACTCAAGAACTAAAACATTAAGGTTGGTAGACCTGGTAAACTTTCGGAGTAAACACAGCGTGCAGTGGTATACCAATAGATGTAGGCAACCAACAATACACTTCTTTGTTCATACAAGTGAGCGGTTATTGTAGACAAAATATTGACAGTGACCAGTTCAGTTCAATCCGTGTGCACAATTTAAGCCTTCAATCCACCATCAATGTCCTTGCAGTAGATGTTAAAGGTAAGTAGATGAAGTTAATTTTGCCCAGTGTTCATGTAGCGTACCTTAACGCACGCAAGAATAAATTAGCAGAGAGTAAGATCAAAAAGGCCGTGCGTCCGCGCCGGCGACCGCAATGCGTGCACCGATATACATATTCTCGTCGAGAGAGTCTGCGGTTACCGAAACGCGCGCCTCCTTTGGTCGGTAACATGGTAATGAGCAGATAATATCGTCCAATATCGATATACCAATATTCAACACGGCATGTACGCGTTTGTAAGCGATACGCCTCAGTTGTGTCGAAACGCTCAGCGCGCTGAAAATTAGATGCACTAATTTCCGGCGCGGCGTTAAAGATAAAGATAAACATATCCAGGGCAAGGTACTAAAATATGTCGGAGGCGATTCAAATTTAGTACAATTTGTTGATGGATCTAATTAACAAAGATTAACAAGTGGCGCATGCGTACAGCTGCAGCTATTCAAACGCTAGTGAAATCAGTTATATATCAGTTACAGATGCGCATATATATGATCTTAAATATTTAATATTTAATTGATGTCGAGTAGGACTACGAATGTCAGGATCGTGCTCAGCCATCGCGCGCGACACTTGGCACTTTCAAAACACACAAAACTACGCTGTTTAATGTTTGATGTTTGATTTGCGCGCACACACACATAACATAAATTAATTTCGATGCCTTTTGGTTTGCACTTTCGCAGAACGTCCAATGCACAATACCCACAGCTGATAAAAAGTGCGTGTGCATGACGCCTTTTATCACAAATCGCTCGCGAAACGTGCGCCTGGTTACATCAAACACCTGTGTGCTTTGATGAAATGCAAACGATGAAAGTTCCCTGCGGGAAGAGAATATTTCGTGACATGCGACGTTATCATCGCGCAAGAGTTTATTATTGCGACACATTCGCCTCGGTAAACATGTTATCAGCGCGAGTTTACTTAGGAATTAATTATTACAGTAAGTGAGATAATGTGCACTTAGATTCTCCCAGCAGGTAAAGGTAAAGAGAGGCAAATAGTGAATCAGAAATTTTTACATTTATAATACTGGATTAAAACGTCTTGGCGTAGTAGTGACCCCGTCGTCTTATTATTTTCGAGTGCGACATCATGATGCATCGACGACGAGTCGGCAACTCGAAGCGGTGAGAAACGTGGCGAGACGACTCTATACTCGTGCGAGCGCGCGCGCACCAGACTACTCCTCGATAAGACTCTTAGATAATTAGAGAGTGGAAGAGATATAAGTAAGTGTCCGGTCGCGGTGCCGCGAGTCCCAGTCCGCCCACGTGAAATTCTCCAACCGGAGGAGAAAAAATAATAACGCGCGCGTTGCAACCAAGAAAAACTTTTCAAGACTTCTTAAAAACAAATAATTTGCCGCAAATTGTATGATATTATGCAACGGAATCAAGTGGAAAATCTCTTGATTTGTTTCCATACAAGTTTTAATCAAATGGTATCGTCTTACAAGTCAATATATCCAATTGAATTCGATGATAACGTCACAGATAACTAAATAAAAATAAAAATATGCATCTCTTCTCCTGTTATTTGATATTACTGTCGCAATAGATTTTTTTGACTCACCTTCGTTGTGTCCTTCGCCTTGGCGCAGGAAGTCATCCACAATGTTGTAGAATCTAAACCCAAAAAACAAAAAATTTTAAATTTAGAAAAAAAAAGTTTGTGTGTGAGTTGCGTTCCCACCAACCGGTAGATTGTAAGCAAGAGTTAGCAGACTACCAGCAAACACAAGTAAATAAATAAAAGGGTTTTTAGTTTGTGGTCTAACGGTGTACCTAAAGCCCTTTCTGCCTCTGACTGCGCGCCAGTACTAACTCATCCTCGCGCAGCATCGAGAAACCTGCGGGTGGTTGAAAGTGGCTCAAAGCAAACATCTCCGCGCGGTGTTTACCGAAAAATATTTTTCGAAGAATAATTGCCCACCGATGGGCTCCTTGAGATCTCGTCAATGAGCTGGCTGCAGGTTGGAAGCGTTTCATTTTCGTTTAGTTTTAGTATTTTCGGAATGTTTCATTAATTTCAAATGGCTGCGCGACCAGTTGACATAGTATTAAGTCAACTTTGCTTACAACTTAAGGCGACACATATTTAAGCTGCACAAAAGCGTAAACCCGAAAACCCATAAAAAGTCCATTAAAAGCCACTCTCCTACTTCTGTGTGCATGTGTAGTGTGTGCGTTCTCAAAGTACGCATTGATTTCGAGCGGTTTCGAGCTATTTTCGGCGCCCATCAAATAAATAATAAATTATTAAACATCCAATCGAGTTATTAGCGGCGTTCTGCCCTCGATCAAATCGTGAACGAAGCCGTGGGCCGGCCCGAAATCTAACCCCAGAGTGAAGTGAGCGTGAAATGCGTTTTATCACCAAGCGGCGCGCTTTGATTTCACACCTTTATCGATGTGGATCTCGACACGAAATTGAGTCTTTACACCCCACATCTTCAAAAAAGCCCTCGAGGAGTGATTGAAATTTTTGATCGATTAATCCATACCCTCTAATTTTATTAAATTTGCTCGAAACATTTCAACTTTCAACTATTGCATTTGATTCGAATTTAAATAAGTTAATCACTTCATTAAGTCGACGCTGACCTACTCCGAAAGGGTCTAAATGACTTAAGTCATTCGATACCATCGTATAACGGCGCTTAGAACGTTTTAATTCATTCATTAAACAATTTCTAATCACATGTGAGCGCCTCACAGAGAGCAGGTAATGAATTATGTAAAAAATGGGATTAAAAATAATAAAATCAAGCATTCGACTCATTAATCAATTGAAATCGAAACATTTTCAACTAGGAATTAAATTTAAACGAAGTTAAAGACAATTTTCAAGTTAATAATGAAGAAGATGAGGGTCGCATGCTCATAATAAGGGTTGCTATAAATTAATCAACGCTGCTGGAAGTAATTAGTAGTCTAGAAGCCCTGGACGCTTAATTAATACCCATGCACGCGTTAATAATTTTATTATTGCACTAAATAACATTGCGCTGTCTTCGGCAGCTTAAATAATGAGAGTGGCAACGCTTTTAAGCGCGTTTAAAACCATTTATAACAAAGAATGACGCAACGCCACACGAAAACCCAAGTCTACTAGTCGCACGAGAGAAAAAAAAAGAAAAAGAAGAAGAAGATAATGCGAGATGTAAAGTTGTGAAGATGTTTAAAATACAAACGACTCCAACGACAATAAATAGACGGCGCGCGAAGGATGAATAGGAAGAGGCGCCTCAAGTCCTCGAGAGTGGTCCTCGAGGGTGGGCCACGAACACGAATTCTCAAAAGTCGTGCGACAAAAAAATCATCGAACAAACACGAGAGGAGAAATGCGTGGCAACCATTCACAAACTACTCAACTACCTTTTTTTCTGTTATTTTTCTTTTTAAAAAACAATTCAAACCTAAACTAAACGTTTGATTGTTTATTAACTACGAGGTTATGTGGAACAAATATAAATACAAAGGTATAAAAGTCGTGCGAGGGATACGGGAGTAAATTGAATTGAAAGTGCTTTCCGAACGCCTCTACGAAAGCCAACATACATTATGTAAATCCGAGGTGCTTCGACAAGCAATCCAATGGCTTCTAACCACCAAGAAACGAACTGGTCAATGAATTGATATGATACCGCAGGAAGAGAAAATAATGCCGGCATGATGGGGAATAAAGTACTTGTACCACACGCAATAGAACACACAACACATACATTCATATACCATGTGTTCAAATGTTTCAAATTTTAAATGAAAAACACTCACCTGTGTAGTTTCTGGGCAGGTGGTAAAGTCCCACGACCTTCGCACATGATTTGTTCAACTTTCACGCCTTGATCGACAAAATCCTGTGAAAAAAATTAAAATTTTATATAAAAACAGGTAAAATGATCATAATACACGCCATCTAGGTTTGTATTATGTAACTATAACCATAAAACAAACTTTAAAACTATATTTAACACCCTGTATGTTAATTTTTCGCGACAAAAATAAGTCTATATCATTTTCTAAGGTCTTAAATATCTATATACAAAATTTTACCAAAATTGGTTGATTGGTTATTGTGTGAAAGTGAAACAAACAAACAAAAACTTACTTTAAACTGGTAATACCTCCCGTGTCCAGCATTGGTCAAATTGATAACCAGCTTCAGTTGCGGCAGTTGTTCCAAAACGTCTTTCGGCGTAAACCTGACAATAGAACCAAAACTAATAAATAATCATCAATGCGCTGCGGATAAAAAAAAAAGCATAAGTATTGCGTGTGAGTTACAATGGAAGCCATCCGGATGAAATTGATAAATTATCCCTTTGATAAATTTTAACTGCTGCGCTAACAAGCAATTAGTCTTCACAGCTCACAACACATCGCATAGGTCCAAGGGATTAACATTAACAAGCAATATAAAATAAAAAATAAAAAACTTACCATTGGTCATTGGGTAAATTATTACATATTGCCTGAAAACAGACAAAAGAACACAATCATTAAATTATGAATAAAATTCGAATAAAAAAATCCAAAGTGGAATTTTCATTAATCATGGATCAAAAAAATAAAAATTGATTTTTTCGATTTTTAAATAAAACGATCATAAATTAAATATAATTTGTGCAAATTATCCTATTGTGTTAAGGACCACAGGAGTTTTGACGCTCCCGCTGCGTCCACACCGACACCTACCTCTCAGAAAAATAAAAAAAAAATAAAGAAGAAAACGTTTTGATATGTTTTATATGCAAATATCGCCTATCGAAGGGTCACAACGATGAAAAATTACGCTAACATATTTTTGGTGTGTCCCTTACACTCGCCGACGACGTTTTCGAAAAGATAGGGTTCGATTTGTAGCGGGAATTATTTATCAGGACCACCTTTTTCGGATAGCCCTAAATTCAAGATATAGACGATATGTTAAATAATGGAAATTTAATGTGCGTAATGTCCCTTCGAACAAACACACATTATTTATAATTGAGGGGTTGTGTGATGGTATTATGTGCGTGTTAAATTGTTAGAAAGTTGAAAGTTACAAATTTATCGGTTTACATTGTGTGGACAAGGACAATGGCAGTGGGCGCAAACAAGGGGACATTTTATGTAAATCATCCCTGATTATTTATGTTTACTTCTTTAAAAATCATCAAAATGCAACCAATTTTTATAAAATTTTCAAAAAATCCAATTCTAGGGATTTTCTGAGTGATTTACAACATCTGATTAATTTTCACGTATTTGTACAATAAATAAACATTGATTGACGCGCGTCGAAAGCATCAATTTGTATTCTGTTGAAATCGATATAAATAATGTATGTTGAGGCGTCGCTTAATTAAAGCAGAGCTGAATTACGGATATTTTTTCTCTCTGCGCGCTTTTCAAAATCTATTCGGAGGGTTTATGGTGCATAAATCTACTCCTCCCATATTCGCTATAAACAAATTAAACACAATATTAAGTAACAAACATGCACGCGCGCGCACATCGGCTCGACGCATAAAACTTTATTGGTTTTCGCCGTAAATGGACGCCACGACACCGTTTAGATTTAGCTGTTGACTTGTTTATTACACAGAAAACGACGTCGGGCGCGTAGATTCATTTTTCTACGCACGAAATGCTTGAGTAAAATACAAGAAATGCAAAATCCACCTGTTGCACACATTTATACAAAAAAAAAACACTAAAAAAGTCAATTAACTAATAAGTTATATTAACACAAATAAATCACAAATAATTTCGAAGGTATTTTCGTGTTTGAAAATACAAGCGTGTTCTTTTTTTGTGTTCACAAGGGTAGATTTACGATTTACGATCAGATGAAGGTGAAACAGGCAGCTGAATTCCACACACTAAAAAAAAAACTCCCTTCGAAATAGGGATGACCCTTACGAAGCGCAATGATGCAATTGTGCAGCGCAGCGTCGTGCCCCGCTGCGCCGCGTCACGTCGTTTTTTCTTACTTACTTTTCGCATACTTGTCGAGAAAGCGCTCAAAGAATAAGTCACCCCGCTGAGACATGCGCGCACTGCGCGCGCCGATGTGCGTGCGCTTTATGTCTTCATACTTTGCGCGTCGTTAAATAACTGCGCGACTACTTAAAACTAAATAAATCGCACCGATGCTGCGGGGCATCAGCAGGGGCACAGGGCCTGGCACGTTTGATCTGCGCACACAACGTGCTTTAATTAATTTTGCAGCATGCCAGGTAGATAAACATCTGTGACGCCTAGTTTACAGTGTCTGTGTGCGTTTTTTTTTTCTTCTGTTGTTGCTAAATCAGTGTCTAATATATTAAAATAATCTGCAATCTGTGTTGTGTGGTTAAATATGATGATGAAGCAAATTTTCATCTGTCAAAAATATTCCTAGGCGATTTATCATGTCATTCTTTGAGGTTAAATTTGTCAATGTGTCAAAATCGACAAAAATGCTTTGTAGCGCCATCTGTCGACAAAACACACAATTAATTGATCTCGTAATAAGCGTGTGAAATTGTTTTACACGTTATTTAATTCCGTCAACAAAAAAAAATGCGTCCGAGGAATGCGCGTCACGCTGTTTTTGACTATCGATGTCTATCGATCGATTATGATGTATCGCCGTCGCGCCGATTGACATTTATGACGCTTTCGTAAATTGGCTGCGAGTGCCTCGAGCGCGATGTCCTCCTGTTTCGCAGCGTTTTTTTCATTTCACTGCAGAGCGGCCACCAAAGCAAAAGAAGTTGCCGAAGACGTCCCGCGGCGCACCGAAAATGTAAATCATCGAAACTCGCGCCAGTTCACATATATTATTGTGGTGCGGTTTGGTTGTTTGACGTATGATTTTCGGCTTTTCATCGCACAATGAAATCGTAAAAGTTGTTTGCGCCGAAAAGTCAAGGATATAAATATTCATGACCGACCATTTTTGGGCTGTGAGGGTGTATACGATTGAGTCTAGCCGCAGATAGAAATTAATTAATCGTGCTTTTCAATTTTCCATATTTGGAAAAGTAAAAATTCCTCGGCGGGCCACACCGATGTAGAACTATTAATTAATTTTCGGATTGTTTCCTGAAAGCTTCGGATAAAACGTCAGAAAATTGAATTAAATGCCATTGTATTCGTTTTTTTGTGTTAGTTTTGAGTAGTTTTTTGACTTTGGCGATAAATTTGTCACTTTTTCTACCTGAATACAGAAAAGTTATCAAAGTATTATGCGGGTATTGCGTGTGGTCATTCGAAACGAACGGATTTGCCTCGTTTTACACCCGTTCGAAAGCCTTCCGAAAAGTTTGTAAGCGTTTTCTCCACACTACATTGTAATACAAAATTGCTGTGACATTAAGGCAGCCACTACTAATACTAGGAAGAACAGCCAGTCAAGGGGCACAGAGGCTGAGTGGTTAATTAATATTACTTATAAATTAACAAATTTATGAAGATGTTTTCATCAACCGCATGTTAACACCGCAAGTTTTTATTTTATGATGATGAAGATGTAAAAAGTGCTTAAAATGGTAATCAACCTGAAATTTTATTTTATTTTTGGAAAAAATTTAAAAATTTTACTTTAAAATTAAAAAAAAATTTTTTTTGTTTGATTTGTAAATATCGCATGGCGCCTCAATATATTTACATTCAATAAAAACAAATGTTACTTATTTCGCATAATATTTACAAAAGGTCAACAGTAAAATCGCTGGGAATTTTTTGCGCTGCGATGATGCAGTTGTACATAAATAATTGCAGTTTTAATTAAAGCAACATCGCCGAAACTTCTGTTTTGAGATTTAATCAACTGATTAACGAAACTGATTCGCAAAACGTTCCACCCAGGTGGTCCCCAATTGGTATCGCAAGCGAATCAATATTGAGAAAATTACTTAATCGAACTGGAAGGCGAACTAATTTCGAGTGTTGAATTAATTCCATATGTGCGCGGTTGAAAAGGTTTCAAACTCCTTCGGGCACAAAAAGTTACCCGCGTGATTAATGATATCGTAATTGAAGCATATTACACACTCATCAAATTGTTGCCTATTTAAAAATTGTATCGCGATACACTGATGAAATAAAATCCAAACGAGTAATGATGTAAACCAAGCCAGAAATAATTCATCTCGGTGGCTGCTGCAAGGCGAAATAAAACCGAAACGTATCCGATTCCGATTTGCTGCGATCGATAAAAGTGCGAAGCGCGCCGGGATCCACCGCTATGCAAACAGATATTGGGTGGCAGCCACTCGAGATCTTCGCCGGCGATTTCGGAAGCTGCGCGTTAAACAAGCGAAAGGCGGCGATGGAACATGCATTTCGCGTTAAGTGCCATGCCCACAGATCGGTTCAATATATCCGGTGTCGTGAAGGTAGTACAATCGAAGAATCAATCGCGCATTTGGTACTAAAGCACTCGCAGAGGCATTTCAAGCAGTTTTTTATTTTAAAAATTTTTTAGAAAAGTAAACAGTAACTTTATACATTGTTACAACTGTTAAATGCGGGTAGGAGTCATGATTTCACATTTTTTCTAAATTTATCTTTAAAATAACGTTTTTTAATCACAGAAAAACTCAGATTTAATGAGTAAATTTTGATTTTTTTGTAAAAATCAAAGAAAAGTGAGAAAAAATTAAAAAATTGCAAGAAAAATAATAAAAAAAATTAATAAAAAAATATTTTAATGCAAAACGCTTGAAATAATTTTAATAATAATTAAAATATAGATAAACAATTGAGAAGAAGCGAACGAGAATGAAACGCATTCACACGACGCGATGGTCGTTGGTCAGCCTACGCATAATAATAAAGAAATTAATGCGATCCCATCCGCGGCCATATTAGCAAGATGATGCTTACGAATTCACACACATGCGTCGGCCGTTAAGCGCGACGTGCGCGCGCACATGCGTATTGAATATTCGTGATTAATTAGACGCCGTATTAGGCGGGCGCGCGCATTAGCCGAAAGCTAAACGCAGAGTGCGGCGACGGCTAAATTAATTATATCAACGGCGCGCTTAATTAATCAATTAATTAGGCGCAGAGGTTCAGAAAAATGCAGGAAAGTGCATGCGCGCCACGTGAATTTATGATCTGTAATATTTGACGATGTAGCGTTTGGACCCGCGAGGTGCCGCACGATGGCATCGACATTCCGAGCGCCGTTTTAATTAACTGTCTCTTTTATGGGCAATGTTTTATTCGGACTCGCAGCGTCCTCCAATCAATGCACAGATCACCCACAACCTGCTTATGTTTTAATATCCCGTTTGTCTTGCAAAACAATCTTAAAAAGTTAAATAAATTTTTAAGAAACAAAAAAAATGTGAAAATCTAATTAATCTAACGCTGAATGCATAGCGAATAGTTAATAATATTTGCTAATTTGCTCAAATTCCTCAAATTCAAGTCGTTAAATTTTAATTAACGCCATCAGCGCGTCTTGCGACAATAGCACCATGGTGTTAATGACTTCAGAATATAAACAAAGTAATTTCAGTCAAGGATAGCCAAAGTTTTCGACGGACGTTTATTTTTACATGTCCCCGACGCGCTTTTCTAGTTAACCAATTAACGTGATTATTATTGATACCTCCCGATGTCCGATAAAACCGAGAAATATGTTCGTAATTAACGGTGCGCGGGATGCGCGCACGCACGACGCGCGTCGATAAATTATCTCGAAAAAAGCGCGCAGATAACGTCGCCGTCGTTCGAGTTGCGGGCGCGTACGCGATGATGAAGTGCCTCGCAAGCTGCACAGCTCACCAATACAATAACAATGCCAACGAAAAAAAAAAACGAGACTTGGAAAACCTCCCCCCGGTAAAATTTCCACGCACGACGCGCGCATTATCAGCTCAAATCGACGTATTTTATTACTCCGCAGGGCTATAATCATCCCAAAGCACTGATAATTACTGCGTGCGGCGGCCGGCGCACGTAATTGATTTCGATGCGCGCTAAATCAAGGCGAAAAGTGTTTAATTCATTTACGACCGCATCAATTACCTACAACGCGCGCAGCGCAAGAAATTTCCTTTAAAACTAGGTTACACTCAACGTCGTATGATGTGGAAACAAAAGCCCGAAATTTACGAGAAATTTCTCTGCGCGCTGCATAGTCGACTACTAATGGTCTTTATTGCTAAAAAAGCAAATATTCTGGGCGATGTTGGGCGCATTGCTCAATTCTTTACGACGACGCCGTCGCTTTAAATTGTCTGTTTGTCTACCTTTCACGTATCACTATATTAGTTCGTGCGTTATTATTTTATTTGTTCGTCGCATTTTAATTTCTCGCGGTTTAATTTATGGTTGAATGTGATGCGTGTGAGACTAACATTGTCGCCGTGTGCATTATTACAGCATGTTCAAAATTACAATGAGTTTTATTCGCTGTTTTAAAAAATATTTCGTAATTTCTCTTTCATTTCATCTCGTAAATAATAAAAATTATAAAATTTTAAGAAAATATTTAAAATATTAATTAAATATGGCCAATTTTGATTTAGTTTTAGTTTGGACACATTGTATAAAGTTGAGAGCGACGATTCCTTTTTGGAATTTTATTGTTTATTTACGTTAATGTGGTAATATGATACTGTCTTCGCTTTATTTCGAATTTTGTCTTTAGACTTTCGTGTCATATTGGTCATGCGGTAAGAGTTATCTACCAAGCAAATTTCATGAGTTTTCTTCGATATTTTTAGAATAAATTGCATTTATTCACTGAAATTCAATGAAAATGCACATAAATCGCGTTTTGTTTCAAAAATTTTAGGCATTTTTTGGCTTTAGAGTTAAATTTACTCATTTCTTGGTGCGTGTTTCACGTGAAGTGCACGAAGAAGACGAAATCGCACCTACGCACGCAGCTTTACATTCCCTTCGCGCGCTCGTTTCATATTTCGCCGAAGCCGCGAAGAGGAGACGCCGGCGACGCGACGGGCCTTCGGGTTTCGACTTTAATGTGTGCGCTTTTAATTATCGCGGGCGCGCATAGCGCACGTCGGCGCACGGCATTCGCGCCCAGACGCCGCCGGCTATTGCTAACGATAAAACGGACGTGCATAACATTTCAACCCAGCATCAAGGCTGGGGCCAACTTCAATAGCATAATAATTAAACTGACGAAACTGAGCAGAGCGCCGGGGCCGAACAATCGGAAGAAGAGATGTAAATTATGCTCACCTGCTTTAAGGGCACTTTAAATGGCACAAACGAAGTGCCCGGAAGTCTTTTGCCCAAGTTGGTGAAGTCCAACCACCTAAATTTAAACAATATCATAATTTTAATGCGGAAATATTTAAATTCTTGTTTTGTGGTAGGCAACCCAATATACATATAAGCATAAACATGAAATAGTATTGCAATGATTGCAATTCATTTGATTTACTTCAGTTTTAAGCATTTTAAGTGAAAGAAAATGATTAAGAACTACTCACCCTTTTGGAACACCCCTTTTTCCTGTCATACTTATTTGTGTATTGTATTGTAATCAATTTACAATTTAATACACAAAATATGATCAATAAATCACTTCAATTTTACGTGTGCAATAATATTCTAGACACTTACAAATAATGTCTGATCAGTTAACAAATTAATTCTTATTCATTAACAATTATAATAGCCATAATATAATTGATGCACTGATTGAACACCTAAGCACAAGCTTCACCACAAAATTTTGAGGTTACACAAGGTACACAAGGTGCCCACTTGGCAGGAATGTCATGAAGTAATTTTGCAATTAGCTTTGTCGACAGTCATTAGGATTTCCTACACTTGGTTTAGCTTCCACGTTTTTCACCATTGTCCAAACAGCTTTCTCAAGTTGCAAGTATTTCTCAGGTTTTTTATACTAAAAAAAATAAGATTATTGACAAAATCAGTATGAATTATCAATTGAATACTTACAGTGATGATAAGAGTATTGAATTTATGAGTAAATGAAACATTTTCTTGTTCAGGTAATAAGCCAGTTCTTTCTAACTCTGGTATAACTATTTTCTTAAAATACTTCTTATTGCTTGTTCGAACTGTCAAGCATTTATTATCTGGGTCTGCAGTGACTGAAAACACATCTGCTGGATAAGGGAGATTCCGGATACGCCATTCTAGTGCTGTTTTTGTAATTCGTCGTGAAATAATAGGCTAAAAGAATGTATTTCTCTATTATCTATTCTGATACTTGTGAAGTAAATTAGTACTTACTTGGTTAGAATTTTCCTTTATAAATTCATTACTACTCTTCAACCCTGCTGGTTCTGGATCGCCTATTTCTATATCCCATTCACTAGCAGCTCCTAATTCATTTTTGACTTTCCATGCTCTTCTGGTGAGACAATTAGTGTCTTCATTATACTCCTCGACCATTTCTTGGCCATTCTCAAACGCATAGTGCACTTTCTTTAAATTACCTTGTTTTATTGCGGATTTCTTTGCTTTTTCTAAGCGGCAGAACCAAGATGCGTCCATTGTGCTCACAATGACTGCAGGGTTTTTTGTAATAAGGAAATTATTGATAAAACTGTGTTTCTATCAAATGTTAGTTTGCATGGTTACTTGTTTTAAATTTTTGTTTATGTGTTTGAAGGTTGCAAATGTAGGCAACTTAAAATACAGCAATTTCTGAGTTTTTAATTTCAAATCAAAAATAATTTCTTGTAAAATTTAAAGTCTATTTTATCGTCTAACAATTACTAAGTACAAACTTTTAATTGACATATACATTAAGTGGTTTTTTATAATAAAATATTAGTAGTTCACAACAAAATACCACAAATGCCAAAGAAAGTGCGATCAACAAAATACTAAACAGTCCTTCAACCTGAGAAAAACGTATAGCTTTGCTTCTTTCATTTGATTTACGTATTCCTTTTTCTAGACGCCAGTATACAAGAAATGTGAAATCATATAGTATCTTTTGATAAATCCCAGACTCCGATGCAACTACTAATATTCTATTGATTTGTTTGAACATAGGATGACCTTTTTGAAATACTTGTATTAAATTGAATGAAATTCGTCCATCTTTCAAAGGAAACAACTTGGCAGTTTCTTGTCTAGCTGCAAATATTGGCAGAGATATTCCCTTCGCCCAATTTCTACAACGCACTGCTCTTAGAGTTGCATAACAAGATATATCTCGTTTAGTTTCTGCCCTGAATATTATTTTATCAATCTCCAAAGTATTATCTTCTTGAGTAGATCTATTGAATATATACATTTTCTTTTCATCTGACGGTACGTAATAAGTGTATCTAATAAATCCAGGCATTGATATGTGTAGATCACTATCAATGACTTCCTGGACTGTTGAGATTTGATGTTCATAGATTGGAGTTATAAGGTTTCCAAAAAATTCACCAGTAAAAGCGGATCCAATTATAAAAACAAAGATATAAGTTGAAAAGTGTAAGCACCTCATTTGAATTGAAGGTGTTACACGTTGTTCAACTTCATTGCAGAGAAATCGTAATATTATCGTAGAACCATGCCATAATGATGAGTAATACTCATATTTTACAGGCAGCCATCTTGGAATAAGTATCCACGCTGTTGTTAGAAGTATAGATGATACTAAGCTTAAAATAAAAGCTTCTTTGGTAAAAACCATGATCAACTCGTAAAATGAAGTATGTTCTCGAGCAATTGGAACTAGCCATAACGCGATTTCATCACAATATGTGTCAGTTGTATCAAAATCGTGGTATAATTCAAGCTGAGTGTAAACTCCACCACCCATCATAGCATCACTTTCTTTTCTTTGCACTTTGCCTAATGCCGCGGAATATTCTCCGTTTTGTTGCTTCACTCCCCAGGTAATTGATTGTGAGAAGTTTGTAGACATTTGCAAACGTTTCTTTATAATTGTCTCCATTAAGGCGAAATCGGCACCACTTGGAGGATATTGGAAATAATATGGTACCAGTATCATATAAACAGGTTTAAATGTAGTGTTCCTCCAAAGATTCGGTATTTTATTTGGAAAATACTCTTGAGGTTTAATTTTCTCATAGTTTAAGTAAGGTTTATTTAAATTTTCATATTTGTATGGAAAATATGTGAATAATTCATTGTTTGAAACAACAATCACGTTGTAAATGTAGTGTTTGCTCAAAATTTTAAATATATCATTCAATAATTCATCATCAGATTCTTCCAAGTTGATAATAAATTTTGCTCGAGGGTTCCATGATCGCATTTTAGTTAAATTCATAAAAATAATCGCAGTATTTTCTGATTGCTTTAGATTTATGACATACGCATCCATTTTCGTAATCATTAAGTTAATATCCACACAATTTTGATTATCACTTTCACCATCATTAGGAGAATACACAAATTTTGTATATGTGGAGATTTCATCTACAATATTATCTTGATCATTGCTCAAATAAAGCAAATTGTCCGAAGGTAACACTGTTGATTTCAATACTTTGTCTATATTTGCTAGATTTATTGTCAATGTTAATAAGCTCACACTGATGTTCAACATGATGATGACTGAATGATTTAACAAAAGAATGAAAACAATGTTAGTGCTGAACATTTGTACTAACGACCATTTCTTGTATTACAATCCAACAAATTACCTGTGAAAGCAAAAAGTTGTTTAATGGTCAATTGTATAATAATTGATATTGATATGCAGTTATGCTATTATCTCAATTGTGGTCAATCAAATGATTAAGTTTTTTAGTAGCAGAGTGGTAAATGATAGTCTGCAGCGTGCACAATGTATGTTTCTTTAGGGGACTAGGTGCTAAGCTGTAGGTAACATGATAGAATTATTGGGAACTGTTTAGGATTGATTCTTTTGTCATTTCCGAAAATATCGAGCATTTCCTTTAAATTGCCTTTATTTTATTTTACATTTATTTCCTTTTTGTATAATATAAACGTGTGAGAGTTTTGAGAGAGATTTATTTAAAAATTAAAAATTTAGCGAAAAATAATTTTATTTAAGCAAATATTCAATAATTTTGTTAATAATGTTTACTGGTTCGTATGTTGTTGGGTTTTTCATTGTTCCATTTTCCATAACACGTGCAACAGTTGCTGCATATGTATGTGACTGTTTAAAATTAAATTAACTAGGTTTTATTTTACTTTTGTGTAAACAAATAGAACACGCGATATTGATAACAATCAGCTTCCATAATATAACGTAAATATAATTACAAAATATTATAGTTTAGGGGTGTCCGGCGAGGGGATGTAACCATACTAGGTGTCTAGAAATAAACAGTGAAAGTTATAATACTGTTACAAATAAAATATGGAAAAATTGAGTTTTAAGATTTAGAAAATTCGAGGCAAAATTATGCATGTTAAAATATATGCTACCAGTATTATTAAATTCAGTATTAGTTCAAAATGTTACTCAAGAAATGCATGTGGTTTTCTATAGTGATGTACTAATAATTCGCAACAGAATACAACAAATGCAATAAAAAGTGCAATCAGCCAAAGATGAAACACTCCTTCAATCTGAAAATAACGTATGGCTTTGCTTCTCTCATATGTTTTGACAGTTTCACTCTTAAGAATTTTCATATACATAAAAAATGTGAAATCATATAAAAATTTTTGATAAACTCCAGACTCCGTTACTTTTACCAATATATGATTGATTTCTTTAAACATTGGATGACCTTTTTGGAATACTTGTATTAAACTGAACGAAATTCGACCATCTTTCAAAGGGAAAAGATTAGCAGCTTCTCGGGAAGCAGCTAAATTAGGTAAAGATATTCCTTTAACCCAATTTCTACATTGCAAAACCCGATAGGTGACATAACATGAAATATCTCGTTTGGTTTGAGCTCTCAATATTATTTTATCAATTTCCAAAGTCTGATCTTCTTGAGTAGATCTATTGAATATATACATTTTTTTAGTATCTGACGGTACGTAGTAAGAGTATCTAATAAATCCAGGCATTGATATAAGTAGATCACTATCAATGACTTCCTGAATTGTTGAGATTTGATGCTCGTAGATTGGTGTCATAAGGTTTCCAAAAAATTTACCGGTAAATGCGGATCCAATTATAAAAACAAAGATATAAGTCGAAAAGTGTAAGCACCTCATTTGAATTGAAGGTGTTACACGTTGCTCAACTTCATTACAGAGGAAACGTAATATTATCGTAGAACCATGCCATAGTGATGAGTAATACTCATATTTTTTAGGCAGACATCTTGGAATAAATATCCAGGCTGTGGTTAGTAGTATAGATGATACTAAACTTAAAATAAAAGCTTCTCTTGTAAAAACCATGATCAAATCGTAAAAAGAAGTGTGTTCTCTAGCAATTGGAACAAGCCATAATGCAGTATCATCACAATATGTGACAGTTGTGTCGAAATCGAAATATACTTCTGGCTGAGTATAAACTGCACCACCCATCAAAGCATCGTTTTCTTTCTTTTGCACCTTGCCTAGTCCACCAGTATATTCTCCACTTGCTTGCTTTGCTCCCCAACTGGTTGATTGCGTAAATTTCGTTGATATTTGCAAACGTTTCTTAATAATTGTTTCCAACAGTGTAAAGTCGCCATCACTTGGTGGAGATTTGTAATAGTATGGTATTAGTATCATATATGTAGGTGTAAATGTGGTGTTCCTCCAAAGTTTCGGTATTTTGTTTGGAAAATACTCTGAAGTTAAAATTTTCTCATAATCCAAGCAAGGTTTATTTAAATTTTCATATTTATATGGAAAATATGTGAATAATTCATCATTGGAAGCAACAATGACGTTGTAAATATAATGATTGCATAATATTTTAAATAATTCATTCAATAATTCATTATTGGATTGTTCCATGATGATAATAAACTTGGCTCGCGGATTCCATGAGCGCATTTTTGTTAAATTTACAAAAAGAATGCCTAAATCTTCTGATTGCTTCAGATTTAAGATATAAACATCTATTTTATTATCCATTAAGTTTATATTCAAAATTATGTTGTTGTTATTTTGGTATCCATTTGTAGAATAAATAAATTTTAAATGTGAGGAGGTAACAACAATATTATTATCTTGATAATTGCTCAAATAAAGCAAATTTTCAGAAGGTAACACTGTTGTTTTCAACACTCTGTCTAGATTTGTCAGGTTTAATATTAATGGAAACAAACTAATGCTGATATTCAGCATGGTGATGATAGGATATATGAAAAATATGAGAATAATGGTTAATATTTATCATATTAGCTTTTATTTTTTTTGTTAAAACGGGGTTAATAATATGTACTGGGAAGCATTAACGATGCCTAATATTTATGCATTACAAAAAAATTTTCTCACGCAACTGCATTACATACTTTTTCACTTATTCTCTTTGAGGGTGACATGAAACTGCATATAATAATTTAAGTAACAAAAACTTTTAACATTGTTTTTCATAAATTAATGGGCTGTCACAAATTATCACTTAGCCAAAAAAAAGTTGGAAAGTAAGGTTAATTCAAAAACTAAAGCAATCATTCTAAATATATCTAATAATCCATTTGGGAAGGTTTTCAACATGCAGGATATGGAAATGAAGTAACAAAGTACGCGGAAACGAAATTCAAGACCGTGTAAGCGTCATAGTTTATTTAAATAAGACAAAAGTTGCTATTTATGGCAAATTCAGGTTTATTATTTCTTAGAAAATAATTCATCAAGAATCTGAGCAGCAGCACATAAGTTTTCATCTTGCTAAAAATAAATAAAAATTAATTATTCAGACTCACTACAATTTGTTTGTGATTTGTTTTACCTTGATAAAGCAAAACGAATTAAATTCTTTGCCATGTGCTTGTTTTCGGTGCCATAAAATGCAGAACCAGGAAAACCCATCAAACCTTTCCTAGCCAGCCACTTCGTCAACTGTATGTCTTTGCTGCTTTCAGTTTCCTTCGATAAATCAATTTTTAGGTCTAAAAGTTATTTTAGCAGATAATTCAGTTTTTAAGTTGTAATTTCCACTTCTTACCTTGGCTTTGAAAATCGGCGATTATCATATATCCACCCTGTGGTTGAATTGGTTTTAAACCCGCTTTAACAAACGCTTTCATTAAAACTCTCGTTTCGTAAATAACTCTTCGGATAAAGTGTAAAAGAAACACTCTTTTGGGTTATTAAGCATCAAATCAAACTCTTTCTCAAATGCTATAGCAATAGCCTCTTGTATGGGTGTCAAATGTGCGTAAATAGAATTTTGGTGAATTACTTTAAAATTATTCATCAAGCCCGCTGGCCCATAAGCCCATCCTGTTCGCCAACCGGTAATGTTGAACGTTTTGCCTGCTGAACCGACGGTAATTGTTCTCTCCCACATACCTGGCAGGGTAGCTATTGAATTTAAAACTTAGTTTAAGCATTTTCAATTAATAAAATATAAATTACCCATCCTTATGTGTTGATATGGTTTATAAACCAACCATTCATACACTTCATCAGCGATACATAAAACATTCCACTTTTTGCATAAATCTGCAATCATTTGCATTTCCTCCATATTGAAAACCTTTCCAAGAGGATTATTAGGTGTATTTAGAAGGATTGCTTTTGTTTTGAATTGAACATACTTTCCAACTCTTTTTGTCTAAGTGAAAATCATTAGTTGTCAATACACAACCATTATTACTTCCATTATGTGTCAGTGGTATAAAAATAGGTTTTGCACCAGTTTCTCTGATCATTGGTTCATAAGACTCAAAAATGGCTCAATAACAATCACTTCATCACCATAATCAAGTATTCCATTAAAAATATTATACAGAGCTTGTTGAGCACCTTCTGATATAAGCATTTCAGTGTCTGGATTGATTTCTCTGTTTATCAGTTTAGAGTAAAGTTTTGAGAGGATATTAACCAATCTGGGATGTCCCTACATATATTTAGATTTAGTATTTTGCATAATAAACGTACATACAAATTAAATTTATATGTAAACTTACATATTCTTTGGTGTATTGATGGAGCAATACATTATCGCTTCTAGCTACATCTGCTAATGCTTCAGTTACATGTTTCGGTGGTGCAAAATCTGCAAATCCAACTCCTAAGTTAATTGGATTATATTTTGAACAAGATTCAATCATTTCTACCCTAAACATCAAATTAAGTCATTTTCTGCCTAAAATAAGCGGTAAACAGTAAAATCTTACCAAATATCCGGGCCAGGACTTCCATATCGGGCAGGTAGTTTGAATTTTGTGCTAATATCACTCATTTTGCAAACTGCTTTCTTGTGAAATTTTAATGTTAATATATAGTTTTAATGTTTATATATTAGCTCAATTATATGTTGCATTGTAGTTAATAATATCTCTACATTGACATGAAATGTGTCATGAAATTGTATATAATTGCATATAATTGCAAAAATATTTACCCTTGTTTTTCATAAATTATTGTGCTGTCACAAAAGTTTATGACAAACAATCACCTCATTATGTTATAACTTGTCAAATAATAAATTGTAGTAAAAAATCATACGTATTTCAAATTATTGAAAATTTTACAAAATTTTGCGAGAAAATTCTAATAAAGTGGCAAAATGTCGATGGATTTGATTTCGTCACCAAATCCACATTTTATTCCAGGGTATTATCAAAATATTCTTCCCGAATTATTATATATAATGTTATTTTAACAAAGGTACACTGGTCATTGTCCCGAATACAAATACCGTGTCGGTAACTCTTATGGCTCCACAACGCATAAATTATTACTAGACCCATCAGTTGGGCACTCAGAAAAGTTAATATTATCGGATAGAAATGTAGATGACTATCAAGTAATACCCAATGTTTATTTAATTTCATAAGTAAATATGGTATATTTACGGTATATTTATTAGGTGGTGAGACCTGCACAAAGAGATATTGATATTGTAAACTCACGTATCAAGCATGGTGGTGAAATTTACCAACATCCAACAATTCCAGGATATGAGGGATTTGTACCAAGACTAAATGGTCTTTTGGTCAAAGATATACAGTGCAAGCTACTGAAGCATTGTCTCAGTTTCAAGAATTGCAACAAGCAGATGCTAAAGCTTTGAATCAGTTGATGCGGCAAGGTGCTTTGCAAGATAAAAAGTGGGATCCGCGAGATTTAGATGATCGGGAGGTAATTTGCTTAGATAGACACGAAATTATAAAAATATTTATAAAATTTATGCGGTACTAGTTGACGACTAGTGAGTTTACTTTGCCGCTTCTTGAAGTACGACCGGAATGCGCCGCGGTTCAAAGAAATCTACCAATAGAAGAGCCACCAATCACACCACCAATGCATTCTCATAGTCCTTACTTTATGGAAAATACTCAAGCTGAGAAATATTTAAAACAAGGTGTGTGTGATATTTACAATTATCATTATTGATCTCTATTATGATTCCCTCATAATATTTTTTAAAGGATTTTCTGGTCATTTACCATTCGGTTATTCTTCGTTTGGAAAAGCTAATCAAGCGTTAACAAACGGTGCTCTTTGTGATTTTACTTCTAACTACCGAAAACGATTAAGTACCGAATGGGCCCCGGTGTCAGTGAGTCGACCTGATCCTCCTCTAGCAATAATAAGTCATCATGTTTATCAAAGACATGTGGGCTTGTTGCCCAATTATGGCGGCCATGTACCAGGAGAAAAGTTCCGGTATGACTTAGAAAAGTTTCTTTATTTGTAATATCAATGATGAAATATTTTTTAAGATTTGGGAATACATTTGGAAATGATACCAGAGATGCAAAACGATGGCTCAGGCAAGATTTTAGTAACTAAAATTTGGTTCCTTAACGTTTCGAATTGGGATATTTTGGGGAATTTGATATTCCTATATTTTTACAATTTCAGAATAAAAAAGTTGTCTCTAATTGTTCCTCCACTTACTCAATTATGGTTAATGAAAGCAAAACACCAGTTTAATAGTTAAAGAAAAATCTTTCATTAATTTTAATCTAAATTCCTTCTAAGTTCTAAGTTCCTTCTGAATTCCGGAACTCTTATTTGTATTCAGAGATGGCACTAGCATGAACTAAAAATCATAAAATAGAATTGTATTGTTTATTTCTATATTTATCGGCAAACGTAAGTAATCGGCATGAGAATTGTGTATGTTTTGAACAGAACTGACACTTTCTTATCGCATTCGCCGCGTGGAATGCAAAGCATGAGATTCAGGAGTGCCGTCCCTCACGACACATGTAGGCGCATCTTAGTTTAGTTTATTCGCAATTGAAGAAAACTCTGAAAAACTGAAAATGTCAATTTTAGCATCTTTTGAGAGGATTTAAGAACCTTTACTCTTCAAAAATTAACTATTTTCTTATCTTGTTATATTATAGTCAAATTTTAATTCCAAAGAAAAATTGCCAAGGTAAAAAACGTGACTAAAAGTGCTAAGAAGAGACATTTTTCAATTTTTGCCAATTTTTTCAATCGCGAATATCTCGCAAACTAAAAGAGATAATTAAGATCCGATCGCAGCGTCTTAATCTACGGACTATTCTCTATTAGATAAGCTGGTTAAAACGGAAATCTGAGAGATGAAATTTTAATCCTTAAGAAAAATTGCCAAGGGGATGCTTGATACTTTTTTCGACGATTTTGATAATTAATATCTCTTAAACTAAAAGCCATAGCAACCAATGCATTGCGGATTATGAAAGATTGGAACATTCTCTATCAGATAAAGATATAAAATAATTATATTTCCTACAGTAAAAGCTCAAAAATTGCGACTAAAAGTACTAAAAAGTGACATTTTGCAATTTTTGCCCATTTTATTGAATCGCGAATATCTCGTAAACTAAAAGAGATAATTAAGATCTGATCGCAGCGTCTTAATCTACGGACTAATCTCTATAAGATAGGCTAGTTAAAACGGAAATCTGAGAGATGAAATTTTAATCCTTAAGAAAAAATTGCCAAGGGGGGGTGCTTGATACTTTTTTTCGACGATTTTTGATAATTAATATCTCTTAAACTAAAACCCATAGCAACCAATGCATTGCGGATTATGAAAGATTGGAACATTCTCTATCAGATAAAGATATAAAATAATTATATTTCCTACAGTAAAAGGTCAAAAATTGTGACTAAAAGTACTAAAAAGTGACATTTTGCAATTTTTGCCCATTTTATTAAATCGCGAATATCTCGTAAACTAAAAGAGATAATTAAGATCCGATCGCAGCGTCTTAATCTACAGACTATTCTCTATTAGATAAGCTGGTTAAAACGGAAATCTGAGAGATGAAATTTTAATCCTTAAGAAAAATTGCCAAGGGGATGCTTGATACTTTTTTTCGACGATTTTTGATAATTAATATCTCTTAAACTAAAACCCATAGCAACCAATGCATTGCGGATTATGAAAGATTGGAACATTCTCTATCAGATAAAGATATAAAATAATTATATTTCCTACAGTAAAAGGTCAAAAATTGCGACTAAAAGTACTAAAAAGTGACATTTTGCAATTTTTGCCCATTTTATTGAATCGCGAGTATCTCGTAAACTAAAAGAGATAATTAAGATCTGATCGCAGCGTCTTAATCTACGGACTATTCTCTATAAGATAGGCTAGTTAAAACGGAAATCTGAGAGATGAAATTTTAATCCTTAAGAAAAAATTGCCAAGGGGGGGTGCTTGATACTTTTTTTCGACGATTTTTGATAATTAATATCTCTTAAACTAAAAGCCATAGCAACCAATGCATTGCGGATTATGAAAGATTGGAACATTCTCTATCAGATAAAGATATAAAATAATTATATTTCTTACAGTAAAAGGTCAAAAATTGCGACTAAAAGTACTAAAAAGTGACATTTTGCAATTTTTGCCCATTTTATTAAATCGCGAATATCTCGTAAACTAAAAGAGATAATTAAGATCCGATCGCAGCGTCTTAATCTACGGACTATTCTCTATAAGATAGGCTAGTTAAAACGGAAATCTGAGAGATGAAATTTTAATCCTTAAGAAAAAATTGCCAAGGGGGGGTGCTTGATACTTTTTTCGACGATTTTTGATAATTAATATCTCTTAAACTAAAAGCCATAGCAACCAATGCATTGCGGATTATGAAAGATTGGAACATTCTCTATCAGATAAAGATATAAAATAATTATATTTCCTACAGTAAAAGGTCAAAAATTGCGACTAAAAGTACTAAAAAGTGACATTTTGCAATTTTTGCCCATTTTATTGAATCGTAAACTCGTAAACTAAAAGAGATAATTAAGATCCGATTGCAGCGTCTTAATCTACGGACTATTCTCTATAAGATAAGCTAGTTAAAACGGAAATCTGAGAGATGAAATTTTAATTCGAAAGATAAAATGGGCGAATGAAAGTCAGCCCAAACACAATTCACTTCTACCGCTACCCTTGTACGGTGCACTGAATAAAGTCACTTTCACCGCTACCCTCGTATGTACCCGTGTAATGGGAATCACTTCCACCGTTACCTTCGTACGGTGCCCTGAATGGAAGTCACTTCTACCACTACCTTCGTACGGTCAATTATAAGAAAGCGGGCAATCATACGAAATTACATTATTATTATTATATAAGTCGTATTTTAATTTTTATTTTAAACTAAATTGAGGGAGATGGTCATCATTCATATATGTCACTAGCATGAACTAAAAATCATAAAATAGAATTGTATTCTTTATTTCTATATTTATCTGCAATCGTGGGCATTCAGCACGAGAATTGTGTTTGTTTTATCACAATTTACTTTCTTATCGCTGCGGCCGCGTGGAATGCAAGGCATGAGATTCACGAGTGCCGTCCGTTGCCATCCCCTCACGCCGCATGTTGGCGCATCTTAGTTTAGTTTTGATCGCAGGTAACGTGCCTATTGCAATTCGCAGACAAGGTCGCGTGCTCTCGACGCGCCGGCTTTGTGCACGTTTGCAGTCAGTGCCGTGCCGGTCGCTTGCCGTGATGTGTTTTGATCTACTCGTATTGTTTGTCCGAACTTCCGCTTTCAAAATTTGCATTATATTAGATCATCAATCGACTATTTAATTGTAAATACTATAGTAATGTTATATATTACTCGCGCGTTTATGGTACATTATTGTACAAACGTCGTAGGATATTTAATCGCGTTTCGTGTGCATACTTATTCAGGTTACAAGGTTAGGTGTCGGCCGGTAATTGATTCGGATGTAGGATGGCCTCCATGTACATTTATTCATCAGTATCCTTGCGTAAGTAACTTTTCATTCAACAACACATATTTTATGTTTTGTTTGATGTATAAAGAAATTATTCTTAAATCTTATGAAATGTTTCAACTTCTTTTATTTAATTACAGCACTTGTTGTGCGCTGGTGACTGATGCACACAATAACAATCGTAAGTATATATTTCAATCATATCTTTTATTCTAATTTACGCTGTTACCATTCATTGCATTATTACATATGTACTTCAAAACGATCACGAAAGCTTGCCTTTTATCCAATATTTCAATACTTGCAGTGGAAAACGGATCATATTTTGCGAACTGTTCGCCATATTTTTATTTTTTGTCGAATTCTGATAGATCTAGCTTTTTTATAATGCACCCCTTAACCCCCGCAAAATTCGGTTATAGCTGACTCAAAATGGCCGCCAAAGATGGCTCATTTTACATTTTCCAAAACATGCGGTGGAAATCGGGTCATATCTCGCAAACCTTTCGCGATATTTTTAGTGTTTCTTCGGATTATAATAAACTAAGAGTCCTTTTATAAAATGCACCCCAAACCCCGCAAAATTTGGCCGTAACTGCGTAATTGTCGTGTGTTTTCAAGGACTAATTTTTTTGTTTTAAGGATTTTGCACCTGAGTCTGACATCGAAGAAGGACCATTCTTGCAACACATTATGAATATTTAATTTCTTTATCATTTTCCTAAATAACTTTTCTGATTATCTATTAAATTGACCCCAAAATGCATTTTTATGTTTGAATGACTAACTTTTCGTTGATAGAAAGGATAAACCTTAAGGCTTTCACTAAAACTTTTACCACTCTACGACATGTTTCGCCACACTGTGGCATCATCAGGCAGATAAATATTATCATTTTCTTAATTTACTTTTGTGATTATCTCACAAATTAACCCCCAAAATTAAATTTTTATGTTCCAAGGACTAATTTTTAATGGTTTTAGGATTTTGCACCTGAGTCAGACATCATAGAAGGACCGTTCTTGCATCAAAGTGTAGGTATTAAATTTTTATCATTTCCCTGAATAACTTTTGTGATTATCTCACAAATTGACCCCAAAATTGCATTTTTATGTTCGAAGGACTAATTTTTGATGATTTTAAGGATTTTTCACCTGAGTCTGAGTTCGTAGAAGGACCATTCTCGCATCAAATTGTAAGTAATAAATTTCTTTATCATTCTCTTTATTTACTTTTGTGATTATTTCACAAATTGACTCCCAAAATTGCATTTTAATGCTCGCAGGACTAATTTTTGCTGGTTTTAGGAATTTTGCTCTTGAGTCTGACATCGTAGGAGGAACATTCTTGCATCAGAATGTAAGTATTAAAATTCTTTATCATTTTATTAATTAATTTTTGTGAATACCTTACAAATTGCCCCCAATATTGCATTTTTATGTTCGATGGACTAATTTTTGATGGTTTTAGGGATTTTGCACCTGAGTCTGAGATCGTAGAAAAACCCATTCTGGTATCAGATTGTAAGTAATTAATTCCTTTATCATTTTCCCAAATAACTTTTATGATTATCGAACAAATTGACCTCCAAAATTGCATTTTTATGTTCGAAGGACTAATTTTTGATGGTTTTAGGGATTTTGCACCTGAGTCTAACATTGTAGAAGGACCATTCTTGCATCAGAATGTAAGTATTAAAATTCTTTATCATTTTCCTAATTAACTTTTGAGATTATGTCATTAATTGACCCCAATATTGCCTTTATATGTTCGAAGGACTAATTTTTGATGGTTTTGGGGATTTTGCACCTGAGTCTGAGATCGTAGAAGGACCATTCTGGCATCAGATTGTAAGTAATTCATTCCTTTATCATTTTCCTAAATAACTTTTGTGATTATCGTACAAATTGACCCCAAAATTGCTTTTTATGTTCGATGGACTAATTTTTGCTTGTTTTAGGATTTTGCACCTGAGTCTGACATCGTAGAAGGACTATTCTTGTGTTAGATTGTAAGTAAATAATTCCTTTATCATTTCCGTAAATAACTTTAATGATTATCGTACAAATAGACCCCCAAAATTGCATTTTTATGTTCGAAGGACTAATTTTTGCTTGTTTTAGGGATTTTGCACCTGAGTCTGACATCGTAGAAGGACCATTATGGTATCAGATTGTAAGTAAATAATTCCTTTATCATTTTCTTAAATAACTTTTATGATTATCGTACAAATTGACCCCCAAAATTGCATTTTTATGTTCGTAGGACTAATTTTTGCTTGTTTTAGGGATTTTGCACCTGAGTCTGTCATCGTAGAAGGACCATTCTGGTGTCAGATTGTAAGTAATTCATTCCTTTATCATTTCCCTAAATAACTTTAATGATTATCGTACAAATTGATCCCCAAAATTGCATTATTATTTTCGAAGGACTAATTTTTGCTTGTTTTAGGGATTTTGCACCTGAGTCTGACATCGTAGAAGGACTATTCTTGTGTTAGATTGTAAGTAATTCATTCCTTTATCATTTTCCTAAATAACTTTTGTGATTATCGTACAAATTGATCCCCAAAATTGCATTTTTATGTTGGAAGGACTAATTTTTGCTTGTTTTAGGGATTTTGCACCTGAGTCTGACATCGTAGATGGACCATTCTTGCATCAGATTGTTATTATTAAATTTCATTATCTTTAATAACTTTTGTGATTATTACACAAATTGACTCCCAAAATGTATGCTTGTGTGTTTTCTTTAATAAAGAATATTTTTAAGTTTTCCTAATTATAATTATTTCTCTTATTTCTACCCAATCACATATTTAACGATTCCTTAAACCATTTATTTTGAAAAGTGCATGCTAGTGCCATCTATCAGTTAGAAACTACAACAACCGAAAGTTTTGAGCTTCGGTTCGTCGCCACCAGAGGCAGCACATTACTAGTTGCCGCAAAAACTTTATCAGCCTCCTCAACTTTCTGCGATCCTAATATTCAATCTTTATTTTGTCGACTCTGAGAGGCAAAATGACACAAAATTTGGACTCGAAACAGTCGAAACTCGACTTTTGGTATTCGGATCGCAGAAATGAGAGGAGGCAGATAAAGTTTCGGCGGTAACTAGTAGAAGCGGGAAAAATTAATGTTCAAAAATCTTCTTTCAGCAAGTCAGCTTCTGTATATTCGGAATTTTTAAATTCTGTGTTCGGCTTCTGTAAGCAAAAATTCTATATCGACTTTTATGTAATTACTTTCTTAACATTGATCGTTTAGGCCCTAATTGCATGTTTTTTTTTAATAAATTGTTTTTTACATGCCAATAGGGCCTTAATCTATAAGTGTGTTGCTGGTTTCCGATTCAGAATTTAATCTACTTTCAGAATCCGAAAACAGAATTTAAAAATTTCAATTATTACTGAACCTGCATTTGCTGAAAAAAGATTTCGTCATAAAAAAGGCAAAACATTTTTCTTTTTTAAGTCGAATGTTGTTTTCATTAAAATTGCAAATAGGGCCTAAACCGTTAATGCTAGCAACAAAATTTACTAAAATAATCGATGTAGAATTAAACTATCTATCAGTAGCCGAAAACAGAATTTCTAAATTCCAACTTTTAATTTTCAACATAAAAAAGAGAAATCTTTTGCCCTTTTATGGTAAATTTTATTTCACAAACCCGCAAAAGAGTAGAAAAAAAGAACCACATATCTCGACCTTGAAAACTCTAAATGCTATGGTAAACCTAATTAAAAACGATGAAAACAAAGTACCAAGGAAAATGATTTTATTATAAAGCGATTTTATGCTGAAAATTTAAATAATGGAATTCCAAATCTGCTCTCGACGATATAACCAATTTTATATCAATACCTGAAAACTTTTATTAGTACTTAATGGTTTAGCTCCCATTTAACCTTTTTTTGAGGAAAAAATTGAATATAAAACAAAACAAATTTAAAAATAATAATAATCTATGGGGAACTATTCATCCACCCTCTGCGTCCCTACACTACAGCACTGAGAACAGCAATATTTCACAAATTCCTCTAGACAAATTTTAATGAAATCTGAATTGAAACAAGTAAATAGAATTCTTTGAATATTATTAGGATCGCAGAAAGTGCAGTATATTTAACTCCTACAACTAGAATAGTGCAACAAGGTTACCCGTGGATAGACAACTAGTAATAACGAGACGAAACGGCATTTCCATAAATTGACTTTAAACTCTTCCATGACTTAGCGAAAAGTACTTCAAGCTTTAATAACCTATGATTAATTAAAGGAGGAATGACAAGTATGTCCTGGTTTGCACAAATAAAACACAAAAAATTATGGTTAAAATATAAAAACAACAATTTTGTCTTCACAAACGTGAACTACAAACCCCACCTCTCAATATATACAGCATTTGGAAAATGGTAGACAAATATTTCACACAATTATATAATGCCTTTACAAACCAACAAACAAACAAAAAATGAAATGAATAACAGCCTTGAATTATATTGTAAACGATTTAATCGTACTGAAACCAACAACACCACCAAAACTTAATCTTCACCTTCGGACTCCTATAACCTAGAAATTAAACCAACAAAACAAAAATTATGTACATTATAAATTGCAATATAACATTGCCCCGTATTTTAGTCTAGCTAATCCACCTCAACAATCCAAACTTCATCCCTCAAACGCACTCCACCCAGTAACTAATGGAACTTCCGAAGTTTGTCCCCAAGGACAATCCAGCCAATCCCCGGTATCACAACGCCTATCCAATTAACTGAAAATATTTTCAGTAAATGAAATATACATATACATAAATTAAATTCAATTTATTCCTTACAGGATCCATAAAGACCTCCCATTTAGAGCACCGTACGATATGGTAAAGGACTCTCATCCGCGCACCCGTGGTAAAGGTACAACGCTTGCAAAATGTTAATGCAGAACTCATCGGACTCCACATGGTACAGCGAATACTGTAAAACGTGCTAGTGTCAATCCTGTATAAGTACAAGTAAATATACATAAGCAATATGGCTATATAAATCCGCAACAAACTTCCTAACACAGAGAGAAGTAACTAAATTCTAACTAAAATAGTCCAAACTTATTAGTAATACCTGCGCTTCCGTGGAGTTGGCATCTTATAAAACCCATAGCACCGCCGCACGATACCGCGTATGCCTAAATATTATTAATTTCTAATACAAACTCGTAATATTTGAATTTTCTCTCGAAATAAATTTCAATGGCAGTGTGATTCAATGAATTCCGCATCAAAACATTCCAACTTATAATTCCCAAGTTACCATGTTCCACAAAAAAGCTAAAACGTGACACTTTTCAATCTTTTTGGCCTATTTTATTCAATCGCAAATATCTCGTAAACTCCAAAGAAATAAATTGCATCTGATCGCAGTGTCCTAACCATGGACTATTTTCTATCAGATAGAATAGTTAAAACGGAAATCTGGGGAAAGATAAAATTTTCTACCCTTAAAATTACGTAAAAGTTTATACTTTTTCGACGATTTTTGAAAATTCATAACCCAACCTATGCCCCAAACAAATTCCAAGGATGATATCAAAAATTTTGCATCAGATAAAACATAAAATAATTACATACTCTTAAAATCGAAAATCGCGACTAAAAGTGCTAAAAGTGATATTTTTGGCCCCACCTTGCCCATTTTATTCAAACGCAAATACCTGAGTAATAATGTAAACTGGTGAAATCCACGAA